>NC_143030.1:42274898-42649898 GCF_057628025.1 Oncorhynchus mykiss | reverse complement strand
TGTGTGTGTGTGTGTGTGTGTGTGTGTGTGTGTGTGTGTGTGTGTGTGTGTGTGTGTGTGTGTGTGTAAGGGATAGAGAGGTGTAGGTTCCAGCAGGTTCACCATTCAGCCTGCCTGCAGATCTGGGCTCAGAATTAGAGCAGTGGGCTGAAATAGACCCAGTCCAGAGATAGCCAGGGGCCACAGTCACAGAGTGGGCACATATGACGGTGGGCGGGAGGGGTGGGGGGGGGGGGGGGGCAGACAGTGAGAGGGGCAAACATGAATGACAGATATGGGGGAAGATATGGGGAACAGTGATGTGTGGCTTGACTCATAACCCACAGTCCCCGTGGTTATATCTGCGTGGCGGGCGGGCGGGTTTAGGGTGGGTGGGTGATTGAATAAAGAGAAAGCACTGCATTAAGAATTCTTAAATGTATGCATTCTTATAGGCTACATTGATATTTGTTTTTCATAATTTCTATCTGGCGTTAGGCTTTAGGGCTTAACTGTTCGTGTGCCAAATACACAGCAATTACCAAATGGCAAATGCTTTTGGGAACTTAAGGCAGAAAAAGTTTGGCAAAAAGGACAATGTCGTAGTTTAATTGAGTAAGAGAAAAGCTGTGGAATGGAGAGTTGAAAATAAAAGAAGGGAGGGCCAGAACAGTAGCCTTATTTTTGGGAAAGATCTTATGTGTGATGATTGTGAGGCGCTAGACAAATTTGACAGTCACAAGACGGGGACTTCAAAAAAAAGGGAACTGTGCTGTTCAGATGGGTTAAATGGAACAGTAGGCCTAACTGAAATATGAACACTGACTGTAGATCTATAACCTCTCACATGAACGTTCAACATTTAGATAATACAGTGTTTGACCTTTCCATTGTGTTAACAACAGATGATTGGTTGATTTCCATTTTTTCTTATTCTTAATATTGTCCACCCCATTGGGTATCTCACTGCGCCCTCATATGCCATGTCTTGAAATATGCAGACAGGCAGAAATGTAATACTTCTGACAGCCAACTTTCTAACTCCATCCATAACTTTTGGACTTCATAACATTCCCAGAAAGCATCGATTATTGAGTCATTGTTAGTTTTACACTTACGTTCCAACATTCCCTCCATCTTGCGACAATATCAGTTATTTTTAAGTCTTGGTTCCAATCATTTATATTTTACAACAGTTTTCAGCTGTGCTAACATAATTGCACAAGGGTTTTCTAATGATCAATTAGCTTTTTAAAATGATAAACTTGGATTAGCTAACACGACGTGCCATTGGAACACAAGAGTGATGGTTGCTGATAATGGACCCCTGTACGCCAATGTAAATATTCCATTAAAAATCCAGCTACAATAGTCATTTACAACATTAACAATGTCTACACTGTATTCCTGATCAATGTTAAGTTATTTTAATGAACAAAAAAGTAGCTTTTCTTTAAAAAACAAGGACATTTCTAAGTGACCCCAAACTTTTGAATGGTTGTGTATATGGAGGGTACGGCGCAAAAGAAGACGTCAGAGGGGCTAAGGATCTTGGAGATGGGGAAAGAGCTGATAAAACAGGGGGACAGTTTGCAAGACTCTACCCGGAGGGGCAGGTCAGGATTGGATTGCCATACCCTCTGCCCGAGACAATAACGGGAGCCGGTGTCTGGTGGTGGTCCGCCTGTTGTCGATACCTAGAGGTGGTCTTGAGAAGAGCCGACCGAGCTCTCTTCCAGGTATGGTGACAGTGGCAGATGAACATCTGGGCCGAGGGTATGCTGACCTCTTCGTCCTGCTCCGGGGAGAGCGGGGGCTGATATCCTAGGGAGCGAGACCAATGGCTGAGCAAGGAAGGGTGTTGCGGGCATATTCTACCCACATGGGATTCTGGCTCAAGGTGGTGGGATTGGCGGAGACCAGGCAGCAAAGAGTCGTCTCCATGTCCTGATTGGCTCGCTCAGGCTGGCCGTTAGACTGGCGGTGGAACCCAGAGGACAATGACCCAATGAGCGTGAAGAATGCCTTCCAGAACTGGGACGAGAACTGAGACCCCCATCAGAGACCATGTCCACCTGAAGTCCATGGATCCGGTAGACGTGCTGCACTATCAGCTGGGACGACTCCTTTGCTGAGGGTAGCTTGGGCAAAGGGATGAAGTGGGAGGCTTTGGAAAACCAGTCCACCACAGTAAGGATAACCGTGTTGCCATAAAAAGAGGGGAAACCAGTGACGAAGTCCAGGGATATGTGTGACCACGGATGGTGAGGGACGTGAAGGGGTTGAAGGAAGTGAGCCAGAGCTTGCCGAGGAGTCTTATTTTGGGCACACATGGTGCACGAATGCGGAGACATCAGGAACCAAGTTTGGCCACCAAAAATGTTGTCGTACAAAGGCCAGGGTCTAACAGGAGCCAGGATGGCAGGCCCGTTGAGAGGAATGAGCCCATTCCAGAACCGAGGAACAGGCAGAGTCCGGGACAAACATCCGGACACCCAGGGCCCCTCTGGCTAACCGGATGTTGTAATTCCTTTCCATGGGGTCGAGACGATAGGAGAGGAATGCGCAAGGATGCAGCTTTTGGTCTTGGGCCGAACACTGGGACAGGACAGCCCCCACTCTGACATCCGGGAAGGCTCTGGATGGATTAGTATGGGGGCGGTAATGAATTGGTGTTTGAGGTCCAAGAACGCCTGGTCTGCAGCTGTAGACCACTTAGACAGGACCTTGGGACATTTGAGTGCTGACAGGGGCCAATCCACCACCACTCTCACCTTTTAAGGATACATCTGGATGTTGTCTGCAGCAGGATGGAGATGGTGGACGGATGTAATTAGCATATTTCCGCTTTGACATATAGCTGGTTCTCCAGAAGACCCTGGAGGACTTGTCTGACACGGAGGACATGTTCTTGAGCTGAGTGAGAAAACCCGAGGATGTCATCAATGTAGACAAAAACGAAACGGTTCAACATGTTCCCGGAGAAAATTGTTTACCAGGGCCTGGAACACAGCAGGAGTGAAGGTCAGTCCAAACGGCATCACCAGGTATTCATAGTTGCCTCTAGCCATGTTAAAGGCAGTCTTCCACTCATCCCCTTCCCGCATCCGTACCATATGATAGGTGTTCCGGAGATCAAACTTGGAGAAGATGGTAGCCCCCTGGAGAGGCTCGAAAGCCGAGGCAATGAGTGGAAGCAGGAAACGTTTTTTAACCATGATGTCATTCAGGCTCCGGTAGTCAAAACACGGACACAGGGTTTTGTTGTTCTTCTCCACAAAGCAGAACCCTGCGCCAGCATGGGAGGCAGAAGGATGGATACCCAACTGCAGCCAGGGAGTCCTCAATATACATCTCCGTCGCCTTGGTCTCCAGACCTGACAGGGAATAAAGCCGCCCCCGGGGTGGTGTAATGCCATGGAGAAGGTCGATGGCGGCAGTCATAGGACCGATGGAAGGAAGCGCGGTGGCACTGGCCTTGTTGAAAACCTCCTGGAGGTCCTGGTACTCCACAGGAACGGGAGAGAGGTCCAGGGCTTTTCCCAAGCCTGCAGAAAGATGTCCCGGGCAGGCAGCTCCGACTTCAGGTAATACCCATGGCAAAATGTGCGCCAACCCAGGATTGAACCTGTAGCCCAGTCAATCAGGGAACTGTGTCTCTGGAGCCAGGAAAACCCCAAAACCACGGGTGCATGAGGAGATTCAATGAGCAGGAACTGCATGTTCTCACTGTGACTACCCAACACTCTCAGGTTAACCTGTTGCGACGAGCAAACCCGGATCCGGGATCCTATTTATAGCCTCAAGCTCATTACCATAACGCAACGTTAACTATTCATGAAAATCGCAAATGAAATGAAATAAATATATTAGCTCTCAAGCTTAGCCTTTTGTTAACAACACTGTCATCTCAGATTTTCTAAATGTGCTTTTGAACCATAGCTAAACAAGCATTTGTGTAAGGGTATTGATAGCTAGCATACCATTAAGCCTGACATTCAGCATGCAACATTTTCACAAAAACAAGAAAAGCATTCAAATAAAATAATTTACCTTTGAAGAACTTCAGATGTTTTCAATGAGGAGACTCTCAGTTAGATAGCAAATGTTCAGTTTTTCCCAAAATATTATTTGTGTAGGACAAATCGCTCCGTTTTGTTCTTCACGTTTGGCTGAGAAAAAAACCCGAAAATTCAGTCATAACAACGCAAACTTTTTTCAAAATTAACTCCATAATATCGACAGAAACATGGCAAACGTTGTTTAGAAACAATCCTCAAGGTGTTTTTCACATATCTATTCAATGATAAGTGACTCCTGGCAGTTTGGTTTCTCCTCTGGTCAAAATGGAAAAATGCGCGCACCTGGAGATTGCGCAATAGTTTCGACGGAGGACACCCAGCGGACACCGGTAAATGTAGTCTCTTATGGTCAATTTTCCAATGATATGCCTACAAATACGTCACAATGCTGCAAACACCTTGGGGAAATGACAGAAAGTGTAGGCTCTCTCCTTGTGCATTCACAGCCATATAAGGAGACATTGGTACACAGCGCCTCAAAAATCTGTCTCACTTCCTGTATGAAATTTCATCTTGGTTTCGCCTGTTGCATGAGTTCTGTGGCACTCACAGACAATATCTTTGCAGTTTTGGAAATGTCAGAGTGTTTTCTTTCCAAAGCTGTCAATTATATGCATAGTCGAGCATCTTTTCGTGACAAAATATCTTGTTTAAAACGGGAACGTTTTTCATCCAAAAATGAAATACTGCCCCCAGAGTTTCATGAGGTTAATGACCCAGGATTTGACCCAGATGCAGACACGGTAGATGTATAGTACAGTTCTCAGATTATTTATTGGAATCACGGGGCAGGCAAAGGGCAGGTTGAGGTCAAGCAGACGTTCATGATCAGGTCAGAGTCAGGCAGGTGCAGGACGGCAGGCAGGCTCGGGTTCAGGCCAGGCAGAGGTTCATAATCAGGTTAAAGTCAGGCAGGTACTGGATGGCAGAGACTCAGAACTAGAGAAACAGGAAGGCGGGAAAGAACGCTGGTAAGACCTGAGAAGACAAGACGAACTGGCAACAGACAAACAGAGAACACAGGTTTAAATACACAGGGGATAATGGGAAGATGTGCGACACCTGGAAGAGTGGAGACACAAAGACAGGTGAAATATATCAGGGTGTGACAAATTATAGACAAGTTGACTAACAAATAGTCTACAAAAATGTCATAAATTATAAGCAAAAACATATATTCCTATCTAAATTAGGTTGGCACAGACAGGGAGGAGGCAGTCAAACAGATGGGGTAGATACCCCCATGCAGAGGGCAGATATGGGACAGGGGGAGTGTTAGATACAGACTGTAAATCTGGTGGTGGAGTTGGACATTGGGGTTAAAGGCAAGGTTCTGTATTCAAGGATCAAATTGATTGCCGTTAATTGTAAGAAAGGCATTGGCAACCTTTCTCACAAGAGCAGTCCCTTTAGACCAGTACAAAGTGCAGGACAAATACAGATAATCGGACAAATAGACTCCAATCAATCATGAATAAAAGGAGTAAGCTAGACTGTCTGGGTTGGGTCCATTCATACCTGTAACAGAGGAAATATTATTGTGGCTATACCATTTGAAAACATGTAAGCAGTTAGACAAATGCAGTTTTAGACAGTGCATTTTTTAAGAATAGATGGGAACTTGATTTGTGTGTTGCTATAGTCTGAGATTGATCTCAATAGTGGGTTCACTTTGAAAGGAGTTGAAGAGCATACACCTAGACGTGCGTGCTTGCGTGCGCCCTTGCGGTGGAGGTGAGCATCCCTGTTTCTCTGCCCACTGCGTGATATCTAGTTATAGCACTATGGTGGAGGAGGCAATGCTCATACATGCATGATTATAGCCCTTTCTGCTTCCACGGGAGTGCTCCAGCCACTGCAGTTCACATACTCAAACCTCTTTCAATTACACGGTGTGTTTCTTGGTACCCCAAAATCAGTTTAAACTTCCATTACCAAATATTGCACTCTAACATGTAGTCTAACAATTTCCTTCCCTCCTGGACTGACTGTTGAAGATGATTGGAATACTACAAGTAGAAGTTGATCCACAGTGAGAAAAACACTACATTGACCTTAAATCAGTGTCTCCACGGTTAAACTTCACCCCTTCCAGTCTGAAATAGAGAGTTGACTGAATGTTCATCTGGTGTCAGACATATAGCTGTCTCACAGTAATATTCCAGAGCTAGGAGATACTGTATATCATATTATAACGTAAGAGTATGCATGGTCAGCATCTGTTAGTCTGTTACGCGTATATGAATCGATTGTACTTTCAACCGTTTCAATGTTGTTTTTGGTGTCGGATTCGCCCTTGCCTTTGAAAGGACTAGGCAAAGTTGGGCACTTCTTTGTTACTGTGTGTTTTTCTGAATGTCCATATGTGCATCCGGGTGTGTATGTGTGAGTGTGTGCATAAGTGCGTAAGTGCGAGTGTGTGTGTGTGTGTGTGTTTGCATGCGTGCATTAGGTTTGGCAGGGTGGGCTGGTATCAGTTCACACATGTAGATTTGTTGTGTTAGGCCTTTTGTTTTCATTTGAAGTTGTAGTCTCCTGTCTCAATCCTCTGAGATGAAGCCGGAATGGCGTCTGACTCCCATTGTGCCTTTCAGTCGCATTTACTGTCACTCAAACACGTCCTCATTGGGAAACTGAGTACCTACCTGGCACTGCCTACTGACTCCTTCTCTTTGACAGTTTACATGACGATCCTAATTTGAATGGTAAGGTCAGAAGCTTAAAGAGCTCAGTATCGCCTAAGAGCCCACCAGGGTTCATTCCGAAAGCTAAAGGGATAATATAAACTGTGTTACAACCATTTCATCCAAGGTTTGTCGTCAACACCATGTGTGTGTCGTGTGTGAGCGTGTGGGGGATGCTGAAGAGTGAGTACATATCTGAATGAGAATGAACTCACTCTCCCTCTTTTAGAAACATATACACACACACACGAGCACGCACAGACGCATAAACAAACACACACACCAATTCCTAATTGAAACTCATGAAAGATAATTGGAAATGGAATGTCAGTGTACTTCTTGAATTGACTGGACTCTTGTTTGGGACTGACTGGTTGCTGGCTCTTTAAGAGGTCTATTTTTACAGGGGTACAGTCATGCATGGAGCAAGGCACAGCTGAGAGAGGAGGCATGGAGAGGCCGTTGGAGAGTCTTTCTCTGACTCACAAATGTGACTCTCTACAACACATGGGCTACTAGTGTATTATTGTTATTGTGTGTGTGTGAAAGTGCGTGTGTTTGTCTGTGTGCATGGGTGCATGTGTAGGGTTGGGTAGGTTACTTTCTATATATAATCAGTTACCTGTCCATAATTGTAATCAGTCATGTAACTTTGATTACCTGACTCAGTAACATAAGCTGATTACATTCAGTTACTTTTAGATTACTTTCACGTTAAGAAACATTAGAAGACAAAAATGTATGTTACCAATTGAACGACATCTATTGCAGGATAAATACATGTTAAAGTTTACATAGCTGGCCATATATGGATGTTACATTTTACATTATGGGTTGGTTAAGTAGGCTTCTTCTAACCCATGTGTTCTTACTACATACAATATGATTACATGATATCTTTACATTAAAAGCAAAGTCTATCTGAATTGCAGTCATTCCAATAAATGATATACCCCTTGATCTTCAAAAATAGGACTTGGAAAGATGGAAATATAGATTAGCCTAATTGTTTAACCTGAGCATAACCCCCAAACTAAGGACTTATTAGCCATCCCTACTCTGTTTATGATTTTGTTGTCATGGAGGACTGATTGGACTCATTGATTCAAGCTGAAAAATAAATGCTGTGCTCAGGGAATGGCATGGGGTGAGCACTACTGAAAAGTGCTACTTACATCTGAAAAATGTATAACATATGCTGCATTTGATACAGGCCTACTTTTTTATTTTTTGTTGTTATTACTTTGATATCTTGATCATATGTGGCTGTTTAAAGGGCAAATCCACAGACGAAATAACAAAACGATCGCCCTGCCTCTGTTTCGGTTAAAAGCTGAGGGATGGGCCTGGAGAAATGTAACCACACTCAGATTAACAAACAGAGCTATTGTTAGGGTTTTCTTGCGGTGAAGGAAAGTCGGACCAAAATGCAGCGTGGTTAAATCGATACATCTTTAATGAAGACGAAAAAAACTAACAATACAAAAACAACTAACGTAACGTGAAAACCTATACAGCCTATCTGGTGCAAACTAACACAGAGACAGGAACAATCACCCATGAAACTCTCAAAGAATATGGCTGCCTAAATATGGTTCCCAATCAGAGACAACGATAAACACCTGCCTCTGATTGAGAACCACTCCAGACAGCCATAGACTTTGCTAGAGAACCCCACTAAACCACAATCCCAATACCTACGAAAACCCCAAGACAAAACACACCACATAAATAAACCCATGTCACACCCTGGCCTGACCAAAAATAATAAAGAAAACACAAAATATAAAGACAAGGGCGTGAGAAAAATTGAGTGAATTGGAGGTGTACCTGTGGATGTACCTACCTTCAAACTCAGTGCCTCTTTGCTTGACATCATGGGAAAATCAAAAGAATTCAGCCAAGACCTCAGAAAAAAATGTAGACCTCCACAAGTCTGGTTCATCCTTGGGAGCAATTTCCAAATGCCTGAAGGTGCCACGTTCATCTGTACAAATGATAGTATGCAAGTATAAACACCATGGGACCACGCAGCAGCCATACTGCTCAGGAAGGAGACGCGTTCTGTCTCCTAGAGATGAATGTACTTTGGTGCGAACAGTGCATATCAATCCCAGAAGAACAGCAAAGGAACGTTTGACCCAAGTTAACTGCAATCCCACTATCGGGATAAGTGTCATCAAGTGTCATCAACAACCGCTGAATAGCATAGCGCTACATACAATAAATATTACTATACATATTTAAATTCATGAAATCACAAGTGCAATATAGGAAAACACAGCTTAGACTTTTGTTAATGCACCTGTCGTGTCATTTTGAAATTATGCTTTACAGCGAAAGCAATCCAAACGTTTGTGTAAGCTTATCCATCGCACGATAAAACATTAAGTACATTTAGCATCAGGTAGCTTGGTCACGAAAATCAAAAAGCAATCAAATTAATCATTTACCTTTGATGATCTTCGGCTGTTTTCACTCCCGAGACTCCCAGTTACACTGGGAGATTATTTTTATATCCAAAATACCTCAGTTTGTTTGGCGCGTTATGTTGAGAAATCCACAGGAAAGAGCGGCCACGACAACGCAGACGAAAATTCCAAATAGTTTCCATAATGTCCACAGAAACATGTCAAACGTTTTTTATAATCAATCCTCAGGTTGTTTTTAAAATATATAATCAATAATATATCAACTGCAAATGTCTTTCACAGTAGGAGAGGGAAAAGCAATACCTATCCAAACTCGGTTGCGCGAGCAAAACTCATGTGACCACTTGACGCGATGTTATCGTTCTGGCTCATTTTTCAAAATAAACGCCTGAAACTATGTCTGGAGACTGTTGACACCTTGAGGAAGTGATAGGAAAAGGAATCTGGTTCATATCCCTTTAAATGGAGTGTAGCGAGGCTATGGAACATGGAGTTTTCAAAATAGAAGCCACTTCCTGCCTTGATTTTCCTCAGGGATTCTCCTGCAATATCAGTTTTGTTATACTCACAGACAATATTTTGACAGTTTTGGAAACTTTAGAGTGTTTTCTATCTAATACTACTAATAATATGTATATATTAGCAACTCAGACTGAGGAGCAGGCCGTTTACAATGGGCACCTTTTCATCCAAGCTACTCAATACTGCCCCTGCAGCCATAAAAAGTTAAACAATTTAAAAGAAATACTACCAAATACTAATTGAGTGTATGTAAACTTCTGACCCACTGGGAATGTGATGAAAGAATTAAAGCTGAAATATATAATTCTCTCTACTATTATTCTGACATTTCACATTCTTAAAACAAAGTGGTGATCATAACTGACCTAAGAGAGGGATTGTTTACTAGGATGAAATGTCAGGAATTGTGAAAAACTGTTTAAATGTATTTGGCTAAGGTGTATGTAAACTTCTGACTACAACTGTGTATATATATATATATATATATATATATATATATATATATATATACAGTACCAGTCAGAAGTTTGGACACACCTACTCATTCAAGGGTTAATCTTTATTTTTATTATTTTCTACATTGTACAATAATAGTAAAGAAATCACAACTATGAAATAACACAAATGGAATCATGTAGTAACCAAAAAGGAGTTAAAGAAATCCAAATATATTTTGGAATTTAGATTCTTCAATGTAGCGACCCTTTGCCTTGATGACAGGTTTGCATAATCTTGGCATTCTCTCAACGAGCTTCACCTGGAATGCTTTTCCAAGAGTCTTGAAGGAGTACTCACATATGCTGGGCACTTTTTGTCTGCTTTTCCTTCACTGCGGTCCAAATAATCCCAAACCATTTCATTTGGGTTGAGGTAGGGAGATTGTGGAGGCCAGGTCATCTGATGCAGCACTCCGTCACTCTCCTTCTTGGTCAAATAGCCCTTACACATCATGGAGTTGTGTTAGGTCATTGTCCTATTGAAAAACAAATGATAGTCATGCCTCTCTCTAATGTCAACATGACGTCTGCTGTTTCGGTTAGTTATTACTGCCCCTACTCCAGCTCAACATGCCTTAGATAGCTCTTTTGTCACACAAACCACACATGGGGAGACCTCACCTGGCTTAACTGGTGTCTCCAGAGATGCAAGCTCCCTCATTGTCACTCAATGCCTGGGCTTACCTCCACTGTACTCACATCCTACCATACCCGTGTCTGTACATTATGTCCTGAATCTATTATACCATGCCCAGAAACCAGTGAATATCCCATTCACTGCTCAATAGGGACGCATAGGAACGCAGAGGTTTCTAAATAAGAGTCCCTTCCTGATTGGATTTTTCTCAGGCTTTCGCCTGCAATATCAGTTCTGTTATACTCACAGACAATATTTTTACAGTTTTGGAAACTTTAGAGTGTTTTCTATCCTAAGCTGTCAATTATATGCATATTCTGACAAAATAGCCCATTTACTTTGGGAATGTTATTTTTCCAAAAAATGAAAATAGTGCCCCCTAGTTTCAAGAGGTTAAATAAGAATTTCCCATTCAAACAATGTAGAACTAAGAACAGATATAGTCCTTGGTTAACTCCAGACTGCCCTTGACCAGCACAAAAACATCCTGCGGCGTACTACATTAGCATCGAACAGCCCCCGTGATATTCAACTTTTCAGGGAAGTGAGGAACCAATACACACAGAAAGTTAGGAAAGCTAAGGCTAGCTTTTTCAAACAGAAATTTGCATCCTGTGGCACTAATTCCAAAAGGTTTTGGGACACTGTAAAGTCCATGAAGAATAAGAGTACCTCCTCCCAGCTGCCCACTGCACTGAGGCTAGGAAACACTCTCACCGCCGATAAATCTACGATAATCGAGAATTTCAAAAAGCATTTTTCTACGGCTGGCCATGCTTTCCACCTGGCTATCGCTACCCCGATCAACAGCTCTGCATCCCCTTTAGCAACTTGCCCAAGCTCCCCCCTCTTCTCCTTTACCCAAATCCAGGTAGATTATGTTCTGAAAGAGCTGCATTATCTGGATCCCTACAAATCAGCTGGGCTAGACAATCTGACACTCTTTTTCTAAAATTATCAGACGAAAGTGTTGCAACCCCTATTACTAGCCTGTTCAACCTCTCTTTTGCATTGTCTGAGATCCCTAAAGATTGGAAAGTTGCCGCGATCATCCCCCTCATTAAAGGCAGTGACACTCTAGACCCAAACTGTCTTCGAAAGCCAAGTTAACAAACAGATCAGCGACCATTTCAGTTCCGACCGTACCTTCTCCACTATGCAATCTGGTTTCCGAACTGGTCACGGGTGCACCTCAACCACGCTCATGGTCCTAAAAGATATCATAACTGCCATCGATAAGAGACAATACTGTGCAGCTGTTTTCATCGACCTGGCCAAGGCTTTCGACTCTGTTAATCACCGCATTCTTATCGGCAGACTCAATAGCCATGGTTTCTCAAATGACTGCCTCGCCTGGTTCACCAACTACTTCTCAGATAGAGTTCAGTGTGTCAAATCGGAGCGCCTGTTATCCAGATCTCGGGCAGTCTCTATGGGGATGCCACAGGGTTCAATTCTAGGGCCGACTCTTTTCTCTGTATATGTCAATGATGTCGCTCTTGCTGCTGGCGATTCTCTGATCCACCTCTACGCAGTCGACACCATTCTGTATACATCTGGCCCTTCCTTAGACACTGTGTTAACAAACCTCCAAACGAGCTTCAATGCCATACAACACTCCTTCCGTGACCTCCAACTGCTCTTAAATGCTAGTAAAACTAAATGAATGCTCTTCAACCAATTGCTGCCTGCACTTGCCCTCCTAGTATCACTACTCTGAACGGTTCTGACTCAGAATATGTGGACAACTACAAATACCTAGGTGTCTGGTTAGACTGTAAACTCTCCTTCCAGACTCACATTAAGCATCTCCAATCCAAAATTAAATCTAGAATTGGTTTCCTCTTTCGCAACCAAGCCTCCTTCACTGATGCTGCCAAACACACCCTCGTAAAACTGACTATCCTACCGATCTTTAACTTCGGCGATGTCGTTTACAAAATAGCCTCCAACACTCTACAAATTGGATGTAGTCTATAACAGTGCCATCCGTTTTGACAGCAACGCTCCTTATACTACCCACCACAGTGACCTGTATGCTCTCTTTGGCTGGCCCTCACTACATATTTGTCACCTAACCCACTGGCTCCAGGTTATCTATAAGTCTTTGCTCTGTAAAGTTCCGCCTTATCTCAGCTCACCGGTCCCCATTGCACCCACCTGTAGCACGCGTTACAGCAGGTATTTTTCACTGGTCATCCCCAAAGCCAACACCTCCTTTGGCCGCTTTTCCTTCCAGTTCTCTGCTGCCAATGTCTGGAATGAATTGCAAAAATCACGGAATCTGGAGACTTATATCTCCCTCACTAACTTTAAGCATCAGCAGTCAGAGCATCTTATCAATCACTGTACCTATACACAGCCCATCTGTAAATAGCACACCCAACTACTTCATCCCCATATTGTTATTTTTTTTTTATTACTCTTTTGCTCCACAGTATCTCTACATGCACATCATCATCTGCACATCTATCACTCCAGTGTTAATTGCTAAAATGTAATTATTTTGACACCATGGCCTATTTATTACCTTACCCCCTAATCTTACAACATTTGCACACACTGTACATAGATTTTTCTATTGTGTTATTGACTGTACGTTTGCTTATCCCATGTGTAATTCTGTGTTGTTGTTGTCGCACTGCTTTGCTTTATCTTGGCCAGGTTGCAGTTGTAAATGAAAACTTGTTCTCAACTGGCCTACCTAGTTAAATTAAGGTGAAATAAAAATAGAAGTAAAAACATGTAATCCAAGTCCCACCAAGCACAAACCAGATGAGATGGTGTATGCTATGCTGGTTAAGTGTGCCTTGAATTCTAAATAAATCACGGAGAGTGTCACAAGCAAATTACCCCAAACCATCACACCTTCTCCTCCATGCTTCACGGTGGGAACCATACATGCGGAAATCATCCGTTCACCTACTCTGCATCGGTTGGAACCAACAATCTCAAATTTGGAATCATCAGTCCAACGGACAGATTTCCACCTGTCTAATGTCCATTGCTCATGTTTCTTGGCCCAAGCTAGTCTATTTTTATTGGTGTCCTTTACTACTGGTTTCTTTTTGCAGCAATTTGACCATGAAGGCCTGATTCACGCCCTCTTCTCTGAACAGTTGATGTTGAGATGTGTCTGTTACTTGAACTTTGTGAAGCATATATTTGGGCTGCAATTTCTGAGGCTGGTAACTCTAATGAACTTGTCCTCTGCAGCAGAGGTAACTCTGGGTCTTCCTTTCCTTTCCTGGTCCTCATGAGAGCCAGTTTAATCATAGCGCTTGATGGTTTTTGTGGCTGCACGTGAAGACTGTTTCAAACTTCTTGAAATGTTCAGAATTGACTGACCCTCGTGTCTTAAAGTAATGATGGGCTCTCATTTCTCTTTGTTTATTTGAGCTCTTCTTGCCATAATATGGACTTGGTCTTTTACCAAATAGGGCTATCTTCTGTATACTACCCCTACTGTACCATGTCACAACATAACTGATTGTCGCAAATGCATTAAGATGGAAAGAAATTCCACAAATGAACCTTTAACAAGGCACACATGTTAATTGAAATCCATTCCAGGTGACTATCTCATGAAGCTGGTTGAGAGAATGCCAAAAGCGTGCAAAGCTTTCATCAATTCAAAGTGTGGATACTTTGAAGAATCTCAAATATAAAATAATTTGTTTCACACATGTTTGGTTACTACATGAATCCATATGTGTTATTTCATAGTTTTTATGTCATCACTATTATTCTACACTGTGGAAAGAAAATAAGAAAAACCCTAGAATGAGTAGGTGTGTCCAAACTTTTGACTGGTACTGTGTACTGTACATATAAAAATGGATGTAGCTACTACAGATTGCCCTTTTAAGTCTATCAAAAGTGTACGACTTTGAGCATGTGTTCATTAGGCATATGGAGATATTATTTTAATGAGCATGAATTAGATTGAGCTATCAAAGCCCCCCTCTTATTCCATATGCTGGGATCCGTACTATCCAGCTGTTGCAAGAGTGCATTTTTCACTGGCTGTCCACTGGTTTCAAATACACATCCACAACAACCACAATATGTAAGGCTCAAGTAGCTAAATGAGAGATCAGCAGCGTTGATTCACATCAATGCGCTATGTAGATATCAATAGTAAGTGACATCCGTATCGCCGTAGACTACACCACTGCTGTCCTCCTTACCTCCAAGTGTTTATTCTAGTTGGATCATCTTTGGATGCCGACAGCAGTCGCACCATTGGAAGACAGAGCTTGGACTGTAGACTACAACAACAAAAAATCCTGCTCTTTTCCCGCTATCCTTCAAACACATTTGGAGTGTCATCATAGTGGACTCTGATTTGTGGTCAGACTCGCATAGACTCGCTCAAAAACAGAGTGTCAAAAATTATTTTCCGCAAGCATCCTTTCTGATTTTAAAAGTCATTCTGAAAGTAATCATCTAATTTTTCAAAAGTATCTGTAATCTGATTATAATATTTTTGCTGGTAACGTAACAGAATACAGTTACCGTTTCTTTGTAATCCCTTATATGTAATGGATGATATGTAATCCGTTACTCCCCAACTCTGTCCTTGCGTGTGTGTGTGTGTGGTGACATGTCAGCAAAGCTCTGCTGGACACAGCTCTCTGAGGTCAAATTTATAGGGATTAGGACCTTAGACCTCAAACAAAAACAGATATGCATACATACAGTACATACATCCCCTTTCACAGTGAACTTACAGTACTGTGTGTGTGGTATGCCCATTGGCTCTCATATACAGTAACCAAAAAACACATACACACACTCAAACACATTACGTCTCTGTACAATGGATTAAAGTGAGCAAAAATAAACCAATCTCTGCTTTTTGTGTTGAGTGCTCCGACTCCTTTCTGCCTCGATTTAGTCCTTTTGGAAGTTTTTCTTGGTAAATCTTTCACATTCATTCTCTCTGCACAAATGTACACACAGGCATACATACAGTACACCCACTGCAAAATTACTTATAAATCCTCAATATGTGGGCCTAAAATACCCATCTGCCTTATGCAATCTGCATGTTACATAATGCCTGTCATTATCACAGGGCTCCTTCACACCCTGCCATGCCTCTCCACCTACATTAATAGTATACGCACACGCACACGCACATTGATTAATACACACACACCCGCACACTGCTTCATAAATACATACACACACACACACACACACATATGCAGGTAAAAGTTACACATTCACATGCAGACATAAAGGAAACAACACAGAGACACCTCCTGCCCCCTGAGTTGACAGTCATCACACTCCAGCACTCTCAATATCTCTCTTTCTCTAGTTGTTAGGGAGTACACTCAAGCAGAAAGAGCAAGAGAGAGAAAGTAAGAGGGAGAGAGATGGGTAGAGAGGTGGAGAGAGACACAAATGTAGAGAGAGATGGGCAGAGATGGATGTAGGGAAAAGGGAAGAGCTAAAGGACTCCCATTACACCCTTTCACACCAAACGCAGGTGAAAATACAGGGCAGGAGAACTGGTTTCTATGTTTGTGTGTGTGTGTGTGCGTGTATGTGTGTGTGTGTGTGTGTGTGTTTAGTGATGCGCGGGTCAGCTGTTTATGTTTACTTGCTAAGGTGAAAAGCTGAGCCCCACACCTGACCCTAACCCGCAAATATAGAACATGCGCTGTACAGTCAGAGATGGTGGTGATATTTTGACAGGTCTGTGTTTCTACTTATATTATCTGACATTTTGGCAGGATATTTGTTAGTCGACTTACATGCAGCTTTTCTTCGACCATTTCTTGTCGCCCTAGAAGACTAATTAAACCCTTTCTCACCAGAATAATGGAATAAATTGATAGAATGAACGCTTCAATCTAGTTGACATTGGTTGAGTGTGTTTTATTTTTCCTCTTTCATCTCTGCTTATCTCAGCGAAGACGTTTAGGGACCGGGGAGAAAACGCAATAAAAAAAACTACGGGAAAGATTTTCTGTGCAACATTTTCTAATGACACCAGTTTGACAGGTTTTAAGGAAATGAAAAGCTGCTAAAACGATAAACATGTTTTTGATACAGTTCGTTTTGGATGCATATTATATGCGGTTGAAATACTATCAGCTTTAATGCTGGTAAAGACAGCAGCTTTACAGACGGTCCTTAACCGCACATTCATTTTTTCAAGATGCTGAAAGAAAGAAATCAGAATTCTCCACTCCTGTTCCAGAGTCAAAATGTACATCTGATGTATTATTTTACTGCAAGA
Source organism: Oncorhynchus mykiss (assembly GCF_057628025.1). Classification (NCBI taxonomy): domain Eukaryota; kingdom Metazoa; phylum Chordata; class Actinopteri; order Salmoniformes; family Salmonidae; genus Oncorhynchus; species Oncorhynchus mykiss. Next base: position 42,632,809 of record NC_143030.1, on the reverse strand, counting down.
AATGGTTCATTCTGCCACTTCACCAAATCTTCACTTTTCTGGCCCTTCCTTCTATACATTTTTCAACTCTTAATTTTTTGATGTTATTTAATTCAACTCCGACGTTGTCCTTTTTGCCTCAGTGGATCGACATTACATTTTTCTGCCCATGTTCCCAAAATAATTTGGCAATTGGCGCCAAGTTAGGTCTTTGATTTGATTTGATTTACAGCTTAGGCTTACGCACTTACACAAATAATGAAAGAGGAACCTGAATGTAGCCTATAGATATGAATTGTACAATAATTATACATTTATGGATTTTTAATGCATTGTTTTCTCTTTATTCAAGCCACACGTCTTTCATCCACACAGTATTTCATGACCCTAACCGCGGGGACTACAGGTTATGAGTCAACCTGCGCATCACTAGTGTGTGTGTGTGTGTGTGTGTGTGTGTGTGTGTGTGTGTGTGTGTGTGTGTGTGTGTGTGTGTGTGTGCGTGCGTGCGTGCGTGCGTGCGTGTGTGTGTAAATCATGCATGTGTGTGTTTGCGTCAATGAGTGTTTTTTGCGTCAGCGTGTGTGAATGTGAGTCTCCCTAGTTCTGTGTGGGTCCTATTCTAAACCCTGGGAGAGGATAAGCACATTCAGTGATCAACAGGGCATTAAAGTGATAGTGGGGGCCGCACAGCCCTGCAACACACAACTACACTACAGTTTTCCTCAGTTTCCTGGACCTGAGCTGACGGCTCACTCATTGGCACTGATCCAGGATCAGCTTCACCTCCCCAAGTTCTATCCTTAACTCCAAACAGCTACAGGTGTGCCCATGCATGTGTGCGATAAAAAAAGTCAGCGTAAGACATATGACTCAGACATGAGACAAGAGTACAGCAATGTTGGCCTCCTCCGCCATGCTGAGTCTATAGCAGGGGTCCTGACCTCTCACCTCTGCCTCCTACCATACTCCCACACCACATCCACTGGTGAGGCCCTGCTGATTCCCTTTCTCCTCACATGGAGAGACAACACACACACACAATGAAAATCATGCAGAAATTATGCGCATGCTCAAACACAGTAGGTATACACACAGGTACGAGTGAGAGTGTGAGAGAGAGAGAGAGAGAGAGAGAGAGAGAGAGAGAGAGAGAGAGAGAGAGAGAGAGAGAGAGAGAGAGAGAGCGGTAGCTATTTCAGACATAATTGACAGTATGCAACCCGAAGACGAAAGAGCTGTCAAGATGACCCCCTTTCATTCAGTCTTGCGTTCTTGCTAGCATACGCCTTTTTCTACATCCAGTTGTGCAGGTGGGAGTAGGGGTGTGCAGATGTGGGTGGGCATATATTTTAATAAATCTATTGAATATACACCATCACAAAGAAGAAACTTAAACATAATTAGCATCATTTTTAAACATAATACTGTTTGTCTGTTCATTCAATTTAAAGTACAGGAATTGTTTCCCGGTTCACCTATCAGTTGTATAATATGTTAAAAAGCAGGTAAAAAGAAGACGGTATTGGAAAGTTGGCGGAATTTTGACTCGGTATAAAACGCACAAGAGAGACAGAGACAGAGAGAGAGACAGAGACAGAGAGAGATGGAGCGAGAGAGAGATGGAGAGAGAGAACACGAGAGAGAGAGAGACAGAGAGAGAGAGAGAGAGCGACAGAGAGACAGGGAGACGGAGACAGAGAGAGATGGGGAGAGAGAACACGAGAGAGAGACAGAGAGAGAGAGAGCGACAGAGAGACAGGGAGACGGAGACAGAGAGAGATGGGGAGAGAGAACACGAGTGAGAGAGACAGAAAGACAGAGAGAGACTGACAGAGACAGAGAGAGACAGAGATGTGGCCTGAGTGTATCATCTGGGCTTATGTACTTTACATTAACTTTCTTTATCGAGGGCTTTTAAAATCTCCGAGAGGGTTCTAGTTGGCTCTGCTAAAACAACACCATAGAAGTTACTTTGTATTTTGGTTGAATCAAACTTTGACTGGGTGTCAAAGGTGATTGACGTTTGTAATATAGGTCCCATATTAAATATTACAATAGTTTTAATATTATGTAATGGTTCAAGAGAACGAGGAGATGTATATATTATGTAATGTGGTGGATGTAGGTGGATGTGTATATGTGTTTGAGTAATCACAGTGTACAGTATCACCCCATCTCCTGATATAGCTGTCAAGGTGTTAGTGTGTAACACTGACCACAGCACACCTGACTGCTCCAGATAATTGCTGCTATTCCAGGTGACTACGGAAATCAACACATTACACTTTCTGTTCCTGAACTGCTGTAACCTTGGTGATGACGGGCTCTTCTCGGGCTCTGGTCTCCATGGTGATAGACAGAACCATACGGTATGTTTGACTGTTACTGACAGTTTGTTACCATAGCTATTTGGAGAAAACACTGATCATCCCTGGCCAGAAGTCTCTCTCTCGCTCTCTCTCTCTCTCTCTCTCTCCCCTCTCTCTCTCTCTCTCTCTCTCTTTCTATCTCTCTCTCTTTCTTTGTCCCCTCTCTCTGGCTCTATCACTTCCCTTTTCCTTCCTCTCTTCCCACTCTTTCTCTTTATATATCTCCCTACCTTCCTCCCTCTTCTCCCTCTCTCTCTCACCAGCAACCATTCATCTCCCTTCCTCTCTTCCCACTCTTTCTCTTTACATATCTCCTTACCTTCCTCCCTCTTCTCCCTCTCCCTCTCAACAGCAACCATTCATGTCCCTTCCTCCCTTCCTCCCTCTCTCTCTCTTTCTACCCACCTCTTCTACTCTCACCCTCCCTCTCTCTGTCTCCCTGGTAAGCGGGTCACTGATCTCATAGCGCAGGAGTTCTGCTCACACCAGGTGCTCTGAGCTTGGCTAATCTAGTCGGATTTGACTGCTGTTTGCGTGTGTCACAGAACCGCATGGGGGGTTACAGCTTGCTAGAGGGTGCTGGTACAGTTTGACATGGAACACATAGCCTATAGGCCTAAGTGCAAATAATGAGCATCTCTGGATACTATCCTGTGGTGATGCGGTTATTTGCATGAGTAATGCATCTCAATTAACATCAAATCAAATGTTATTCGTCGCCGAATTAAACAGGTGTAGACCTTAACGTGAAATACTTACTTACGAGTCCTTAACCAAGAATGCAGAGTTTTAAAAAAGTTGAACAAATCTGCTTAAGAAACTAAAGGAAAAATAGTGACACGATAAAATAACAATAACAAAGCTATTCACAAGGGGTATCGGTACCAAATCAATGTGCAGGGGTACAGGTTAGTCGAGGTAATTGAGGTAATATGTACATGTTGGTAGGGTTGAAGTGATTATGCATAGATAATAAACAGAGAGCAGCAGCAGCGTATGTGAAGAGTATGTGTGTGTGTGTGTGTATGTGTGTGTGTGTGCGTGCGTTCGTGCGTGCGTGTCTGCGTGTCTGCGTGCGTGTGTGTGTGTGTGTGTGTGTGTGTGTGTGTGTGTGTGTGTGTGTGTGTGTGTGTGTGTGTGTGTGTGTGTGTGTGTTGGAGTGTCCGTGTAGTATGTGTGAGTGTGTGGTTAGAGCTCAGTGAGTGCAAAGAGAGTTAGTGTAAAAGTTTAAAAAATATGATTAAAATAATGGGGTCAATGCAAGTAGTCTGGGTAGTCATTTGATAACTGTTCAGCAGTCTTATGCCTTGGGGGTAGAAGCTGTTCAGGAGCCTGTTTGTCGTAGACATGGAACTCCAGTGCCACTTGGCATGCGGTAGCAGAGAGAACCGTCTATGACTTGGGTGGCTGAAGTCTTTGGGCCTTCCTCTGACACCACCTGGTATATAGGTCCGGGATGGCAGGAAACTCGGCCCCAGTGATGTACTGGGCTGTACTCACTACCCTCTATAGTGGCTTGCTGTCGGATGCCGAGAAGTTGCCATACCAAGCGGCTGTGCAAACAGTCAGGATGGTCTCGATGGTGCAGCTGTAGAACTTTTTGAGGATCTGAGGACCCATGCCAAATTTTTTCAGCCTCCAGAGACGTTGTCATGCCCTCTTTATGACTGTCTTGGTGTGTTTGGACCATGATAGGTCCTTTGTGATATGGACACCAAGGAACTCAGCGATGTGAGTGGGGGCATACTCGGCCCTCCTTTTCCTGTAGTCCACGATCATCTCCTTTGTCTTGCTCACTTTGAGGAAGAGATTGTTGTCCTGGCAGCACACTGTCAGGTCTCTGACCTCCTCCCTGTAGGCTGTCTCATCGTCGTCAGTGATCAGGCAGTCATGTGTGAACAGGGAGTACAGGAGGGGACTAAGCATTCACCCCTGAGGACGGCCCCCGTCCATGACACAAATATGACAACAATTCAACCAGTCACAGGAGCATAAGGGCAGGATATGATGCTATATGTTATTTACATGTATCATTGAGGATGGGTGATAAACAGTGGGTGTGCATGTTTGTGTGTGTGTGTGTGTATGTGTTGTTGCATGCAATGCAACCCCATCAAAGCCCAAAGCCCACTCCATGGTTTGCTACACTTCTGATACAGCATGGTATGACTGTTAGGGGGTGGAAATCTGATCAAATAAAACTCCATCGGATGACAGCTAAATGTCAATGAAGGAAAAGAACAACGCCCCCATGCTAAAATGTCAGCAGAGTGTTTTTTTTTAAAGAATAACTCAAGTAGAAGCTACTGAGGGGAGGATGGCTCATAATAATGGCTGAAACGGAACAAATGGAATAGTCCCCACAAGGTCAAAAGCTTTTTCTAGGGGGTTTCTATGGTTCGTTTTAGGGTTAGGTTTAGGTTTATGGCTAGTGGTTATGGAAATTAGGATTTTGAATGGGACTAAATTGTGTGTCCCCACAAGGTTAGTCATACAAAACTCTGTGTGTTGTGTCTGCGAGAGAGAGAGAGAGAGAGAGAGAGAGCGAGAGAGAGAGAGAGAGAGAGAGAGAGAGAGGAGGTCTGCTGTAGTACTCTCCATACAGAGGGTGAGGAATTTTCATTTTTTTATTTTACCTTTATTTAACATGGCAAGTCAGTTAAGAACAAATTCTCATTTTCAATTACGGCATAGGAACAGTGGGTTAACTGCCTTGTTCAGGGGCAGAACGACAGATTTGTACCTTGTCAGCTCGGGGATTCAATCTAGCAACCTTTCAGTTACTGGCCCAACACTCTAACCACTAGGCACCTGCCGCCCCAGTAAAGGAAGAGGAGAGTTCGGAGGAGAAGAGTAGGTTCCCATTTCCCACTCTGCTGAGTGGCTGACCTGGATGTAATTAGCCAAGTCATATTTTTAACTGATACTGTGTAAAAGCCAGCTTAAGGAGCCATAGCTGCCCTATTTATACCCCCGGGGCTGACGGCCTGTACCACTACACAGGGGGATTTTCTCCCAGAACTGTTCTAAGCCTGCTTTAGGCTGTACCAATGAAGATTCACAGTAGTTAGCGAGGCTATATGTTACAGCTCTTACTCTCTCTCTCTCTCTCTCTCTCTCTCTCTCTCTCTCTCTCTCTCTCTCTCTCTCTCTCTCTCTCTCTCTCATGACACTATACGTCTCCTTCCATCTTTCCCTGCCCCCACTCTCTGCCTCATCCCTCTTCCTTTCTCACTCTCTCTCTCTCTGTCTCCCTTCTCACACTCTCTATGAGCACTGTGCTGTGTCTCTTAGCACACATTTGCGCAATTGTACTGATCCACTGTCTGATCCACTGCCTCTGTCCCTATAGGCCTAGATTAGGAAAGTGTGTTTGTGTGGATTCATGCATCTTTGAGCATGTGTTTAAACAGTACATACATGTGTGTAAAGGTGTTTCTGACTGTGTGTGTATGTGTGTGTGTGTGTGTGTGTGTGTGTGTGTGTGTGTGTGTGTGTGTGTGTGTGTGTGTGTGTGTGTGTGTGTGTGTGTGTGTGTGTGTGTGTGTGTGTGTGTGTGTGCATGTTAATAGTAACTCCTGAGGGGATCAGCCTCAGCGGCGATCAGGCTGTGCTGGCTCATCCTGTTTGAGAATGGGTCAGGACCTCGAAGGCTGACCTGGCCTGTAGCCCAACCAGCTATCTCCCATATCACCCTGGCCACTCTCAGGATTACCTCAGGCACCCTGCAGAGTAAGCCACCACACACAGGGAGGGAGTAGGACTCTCTCACACACATGCACAGACACAATCACATTCACATCCACCTTCACATACTTAGTCAAAGGACCCAAATGCAGTCTGCATTCCCTCTATCCTCTCCTCTCTCTTCTCTCTGACACTGCCCCTCCTCTCCTCTACGGATGGAGAGCTCTGTTACATTCAGCAACATATTTCTGCTGCATCAGACGTCCATCACAGATCCCTACTCTGGGACGAAACGTGATCAGACACCAGATACCCGCAACTCATCAGGGAGAACAATACAAAACCGCATTCTCATTCAAACTAGTTTTAAAAAAGCCCTTTGACCCATTTGGTTTGGGTTGAGTCATTTGACCTTCCTTGCCACTCTAAGAACTCGATGTCTGACTGACAGTTAGAGTGGAATAACACCTTTGTGAGTCATGTCATTCATGATGGACAGAACATGATGTTTTCCATTGGATTGTGTGTGTGTGTGTGTGTGTGTGTGTGTGTGTGTGTGTGTGTTTGTGTGTGTGTTAGTGATGCGCAGGTTGACTCATGACCCGCAGTCACTGCTGTTATATCCGTGGGGCGGGTTTAGAGTCATGAAATATTGGATTATGGGTGAGTGGATGGTGGGCAGGTTGAATAAAGAGAAAGCAATGCATTCAAACCCATGAATGTGCCATTCGGTGTACAGTTCATAGCCTACATTTCAAGTTTTTTACATCTTTAAACATCTTTATCTGCCATTAGTGCGTAGCCTAAGCTGTGAGGCCTAACTGTAGCGCGGCAATGGCCAAATTCATTTGGGAACTTGGGCAGAAAAAGTCAAAAAAACAAAACAATGTTAGAGTTGAATTCAGTAAGAGGAAAAGCTGCCAAAGTGAGAGTTGAAAATAAATAGCAAGGGCCAGAGTGGTAGTCTAAAGGGTGGGAAAGCTTTGGTGAAGTGCTAAAAGAGGATGAGAGCACTGCAGGATATGTTGTGATGGTTGTGGTGCGCTATACAAGCGTGGCAATCACAAGACGGGTGAATGGCACTGTCAAGGGAACTGTACTGGTCAGATATGGGTTCAATGGAATTGTAGCCTAGCTGAAATCTGGACACTGACTGTCGGTCTAGAACCTCTCACATAGCCTGGTATTAACTGGTGCCGAACTAAAATCATACAGCAAATGTACATTTTGACTTAGTAACAGGATTGGAAAAATGTGTTGCATTCAAAGTCTTACCAGAATGAATGTGCTCTTAGGGACCGTCTGTAAAAAGCGGCGGTGTTATCTTAATCAGCATCAAAAAAAAGCTGACAGTATTTCAACCACATAAAAAATGCATCCAGGTCAAACTGAAATCTTATCAAAAACATGTTGGGTAGTTTTAACAGCTATTAATGTCCTTAAAACCGATCAAAATGACATAACATTTTGCATGGAAAATCTTTCCAGTTTCTTTTAGAGTAATTGCATTTTCTCCCCGGTCCCTAAATGTCTTTGCTGCACGAGAGAAGCTGAGATAACTTTACCAATGTCAACTAGATTCTATCGATTTATGACATTATTCTGGTGAGCAAGGGTTTATTTAGTCTTCTAATGCAAAAGTTATTGACAGAAGAGAACTTGCATGTATCTTATTAAAAATCTTACATATACATATATTATTATAGAGAAGTTGACTAACAAATAGCCTACCAAAAGGTCAGAAATTATAAGCAGGGTGCGGCCCTCAATCTGAGGGTGCGGCCCTCAGATTTATCATACACAGTCGGGCGGTTGAGGATGGGTAATTAGCAATTGTGGGTGGGTGTGGATGAACAAAAAGCTGACCTGCTCATCACTGTGTGTGTGTGTGTGTGTGTGTGTGTGTGTGTGTGTGTGTGTGTGTGTGTGTGTTTGTGTGTGTGTGTGTGTGTGTGTGTGTGTGTGTGTGTGTGTGTGTGTGTGTGTGTGTTCTGCACGGTTAGGTGGAGTTGTGTGTGTGTGAGAGAGTGTATGAGATTATGTGTGTCTGATTTGTGACCAGGGGAGTAAGCACAAAGTCAAATTCTCCTTGATTGTCTTTAACACTATAGTGTAAGAAATGCATTATATGCACTCAACTGTGCATAACTCAATTATATGCACTCAATATGGAAAGAAATGGCACAGGGCAACCATTGCCCAATTTGTACAGTCATTTCTCCATCGACTTGTAATGACAAACACTTTGATCAGTCTTGTGCTCGCTCTCTGTTCCCCTTTCGCTATGACTGAACTGCTGCTTCTATATTTACACACTGCTGATCGCTGGAACTTTATCAAGCATACATGGAAATAGATGTTCATAGTGTATGGAAATGAGATTGAGAATTTGGATTGTATTTTATTTTATTGCACATACATAGATGTTGGGATAATATTGGTAGTTTAAGTAATTCAAGTTATTTTAATTGACAGGAGTGGTATTAGTAGTAGTAGTATTACTGTAGTAGTAGTAGCTGTAGTAGTAGTAGTAGAAGAAGAAGAAGTAGAAGAAGAAGAAGAAGAAGAAGAAGAAGAAGAAGAAGAAGAAGAAGAAGCGAAAGAATAATAGGAGGAACAGTTCTAGTTATTGTTATATTAGAGTTTGTGGCTAAAATATAAACAGTCGCTACTTCTTCCTTCTCCCTAAGCCACAGTATAAACCCTTCCTATAGATTGGATTGCATTGCATTTAAATCATTGCAAGAGAAAAGCACATTTCTTTGAGAAATTGCCATTTTTTTTCAGTCAACACACTGCTAATTGGATTCAAATGAATAACCGTGGTGGAATAAAGAGTTTTCTTTTACATGCACAAAGACATCAACATGCCTAGCAATTAACAGAGGCATAATGTAATCAATTTAAATGGGTTATTTATTTTAATTCTATTTAATTATGAATTGATTGAAAATAGTGACATTTTCATTTTCACTTTGTCACCTATATAGTCATTTTCAACAAATATCAAATGTTAAATATGCAAAGAAATAAGAATCAATTTGAAGTAGTATTGTATTTGCCCTAAGATATCTAAAATCTCTCAGAATTTCAGTTGATAGTTGATTTAGTACCAATAAATACATTCATAAATAAATAACAAAAATAACAATGGTCTGGAAAAGTCCTTATTCCTAAACAGATTTATTCAATAATTCCCCCCAAAAAAGTACACTTGCTTCTTGTTGTACACTTGGGTTATTTATTTATTGGTTATTAGAAAATCTTATTTCATTTCTCATATGAAACAAGAGAAACATAACAATACTATATATAACTATAGTAGCATATTGACGTAATGCGTTTGCTGCTTGTTTATTGGTTCATATTTTGTCAAAGTGTATTATGAAAATAGCATTTAACAGATTGTGAAAGTTCTCATGTTTCCTCTACTCCACAGCATCAAGTGAATTATTGTGGCTGCCCACACATTTTGTGTGATCTTACACGTTTTTGATAGATTCTGTGCATAACTCCACTTTACATGTTGCAGGTTGGGTTTTCCCCAGTCCTTACATCTGTGTGTGCCCTTACAAAAAAGAAACATGAAAAAAATGTGGTTTTCAGACAGATAGTGTGCCAGTCAAATGTTTGGATAAACCTTCTCATTCCATGTTTTTTTCTTTGTGTTTAATATGGTCTACATTGTAGAATAATAGTAAAGACATCAAAACTGTGAAATAACACATATGGAATTATGTAGCAACTAAAAAAGTGTTAAACAAACCTAAATATATTTTATATTTGAGATTCTTAGTCGTGACTCTTTGCCTTGATGGCAGCTTTGGCATTCTCTCAACCAGCTTCACCTAGAATGATTTTCCAACAGTCTTGAAGGAGTTCCCACATATGCTGAGCACTTGTTGGCTGCTTTTTCTTCACTCTGTGGTCCTACTCATCCCAAACCATCTCAATTGGGTTGAGGTCGGGTGATTGTGGAGGCCAGGTCATCTGTTGCAGCACTCTATCACTCTCCTTCTTGGTCATTCATTGTCCTGCTGAAAAACACATTTTCGGGATCAGACACGTGGGTTTTTGGACACGTGTGAATTTGTACATGGATTTCTCACGTGTACATTTTTCAGTCAGACATGTGGTTTCTGAACTTTTCACATGATATTATACATTTCACATGTGGTTTTGTAACTGCGGGATAAGAACCTGGGTCTCACTCTTGATAAGCCAACGTCTTGACCATTTGACCAAATGGCCAACATGTGGAATGCATTTTCACATGTGAAAATCTAATTAGCAATTTTACATGTCAAATCAAATCAAATCAAAGTTTATTGGTCACGTACACAGTTTTTCAGGCGTTATAACCGTGCAGAAAAAGCGTATGTTACTAGCTACTAACAATGCAGTCAAGTGCCAAACAGCTAAAATGTACAAATATTATAAAATCAAGAATAGCACTGTAGCAGTATGAAAGCGCAATCTATGCATTTGTACACCGGGGGAATTATACACTACATGACCAAAAGTATGTGGACACCTGCTTGTCGAAGATCTCATTCTAAAATAATGGGCATTCCACTAGATGTTGGAATATTGCTATGGGTACTTGCTTCCATTCAACCACAAGAGCATTAGTGAGGTCAGGCACTGATGTTGGGCAATTAGGCCTGGCTCGCAGTCGGCGTTCCAATTCATCCCATTGGTGTTCGATGTGGTTGAGGTCAGGCATTTGTGCAGGCCAGTCAAGGTGTTCCACACTGATCTCGACAAACCATTTCTGTTTGGACCTTACTTTATGCACGGGGGCATTGTCATGCTGAAACTAGAAAGGGCCTTCCCCAAACTGTTGCCACAAAGTTGGAAGCACAGAATCATCTAGAATGTGCTTCTTCTGTGCTGTAGTGTTAAGAGTTCCCTTCACTGGAACTTATGGGCCTAGCCCAAACCACGAGAAACAGCCCAAGAAAATGATTCCTACTCCACCTAATGTTACAGTTGGCACTATGCATTCGGGCAGGAAGCGTTCTTCTACAGTAGCATCCGTCAAACCCAGATTCGTCCGTCGGACTGTCAAATGGTGAAGCGTGATTCATCACTGCAGAGAATGTTTCCACTGCTTCAGAGTCAAATGACGGCAAGCTTTAGATCACTCCAGCCGACGCTTTGCATTGTGCACGGTGATCTTATGCTTGTGTGAGGCTGCTCGGCCATGGAAACCCATTTCATGAAGTTCCAGACGAACAGTATTTATACTGAACAAAAATATAAACCAAAATATAAAGTGCTTGTCCAATGTTTCATGAGCTGAAATAAAAGATCCCAGACATTTTCCATACGGGCAAAAAGCTTATTGCTCTCACATTTTGTGCACAAATATGTTTACATCCCTGTTAGTGAGCATTTCTCCTTTGCCAAGATAATGGTGGCGCTGTAATAAAGCCCTTTTGTGGGGAAATGGTTACATTTTCAAAATCTAGAGATAACATGTTAACACTGTGTTGAGTTTTTTTTTGTCATTTTGAAGTAAAATTGAATTGTTTTCACCAAATGAAAAACAAATTAGTTTTTCCATTTACATGAGTGTAGCCAAGCTAAGTAGCTAGCTAGCTTTATCGACTGGCATACCCTTCCTCCTAGACTTTGATTGTTGCTTTCATGATACGGTTAGATATACAGTATTTGTTTTTTTAAAACTATTTTTCTATTTACTACAGTATTTTGTGCACTTTGAGATTATTCTTGTATACTGAAAAGCAATTTACAAATGTAATCATTAATTATTATTAAAACCGAGTTTTATCTCTTTGAAAATGTGTGAATGTGTTTGCTACAACAAAAAAAATGATGTTAACATGAATGTTACTTTGGAAAATTATCAAGACGTCAATATTCTTGTGAGGTGCTTTATGTAAAAATGCTGCTATTATTATAGTTTTTTAACGTTGGTCAGCCCTATTTCTAATTGAACAGTCAGTATTGATAATAAGTATACATTGGAAGAGAAACACCGGGTCGGTCAAATGGTCAAGACATTGTCTTCTCCTGTGGGAGACCTGGGATCGAATCCTGCTGCTTAAAACTGCACACATGTGGAACATATGTTATATGTAACCATGTATCTGAGTCATGTGAAAAATGTAAATTCATGTGAAAGTTCATATTACCAAAAACCATGTGTCTGACTCATGTGATTTTTTTTTCCTCTTATTTTTTTCACGTCACACATTTTTCACACGTGATTTGTTCATACATATGTCCGAAAACCACTTGTCTCACAGGTTTTTTATGTGTATTTTTTTTGTAAGGGTCTCCACACTGTTCAATGGCTGCTTCTTCAACCCGTACACTAAATGAGCTTCATCATTGATCTCAGTCATCACAATGGTTCAGCAGCTCCTTTACACAACACTACATCATGAGCCTCTCACGGGTTGAATCATTGCACTGTTCCAATGCACTCCTTCGGCAGTGTGTGTGTGTGTGTGTGTGTGTGTGTGTGTGTGTGTGTGTGTGTGTGTGTGTGTGTGTGTGTGTGTGTGTGTGGCAGAGAGAGATGTGAGGTCTAGCTTTGAGTCAGCAGCAGCAGCTGAAGCCTGGGTCTGAGAGTGTGTGTGGGATGAGACCCCCCCCCCCCCCTCATTTCCCTCAATTGTCTCTCATCAACACACTCATCAACTATCTCTCTGCCTCTCTCTTCCCTCTTGCTTATTGAAGACAAGACACACTTGTGTAGAAGTGTGAGAAAGAGGATCGTAGTGCGTACGCATGTGCATACGTGCGTGTGTGTGTGTGTGTTTGTGTACATCTTTGTGTGTCCACCCCTTTCGCAGTGAGTAAGGCGAGTGGGCGGTAGCAGCAACTGGTCTGCTTATGTGGTGCGATGCATAGCAGACATGTTTCTCACTGCTAGATATTACTCATTTCCTCAGCCCTACACACATACACACACACACACAAACACACAGTCTCAGTTAGACGCTCACGCACATACACACACTGACACACAGAAGCTCGCAGCTTCTCAGTGGTCTTGCTGGTGCTATTTTTCACTTATACGGAGCTCTGTGGCATCGTGTGACTGGTAGCTGTTGTTGGTGTTTCTATTGGCGCTGTGGAGGTAAAGTAGGAAGCAGCCTGTGGAGAGGCGCCTGACCCCCCCTGGAGGTTCTTAACCCAGGAGGGCTGCAGCATGTATGACCACCAACACCTGGACAACACTCTGGTCAACAGCCCACTCTAAGGTCAGTTACTGTACATCACAAGCAACTCCATCAACCCATCTGTTGTCTGTGTTCTCAACCGCTCTTTTTATGTCTAAATGTTGTTTAGCTGTACATGGATTTGACTACTTGTTGCTGCATAGCAAATTGACCCTTGTAGTCAATGCTTTACTCTCTCTCTTTTTTTTACATCAGATCTGTGATAAGGATTCAAATGGGTTGACTTTGATTTTCATACAGATGTTGTTTCAGAGTGGAGGTGGAGATAGAGTATTTCTTATGTCGGCGTGGTCGCACCTGTTGATCTAGTTTTCGACGGCGGAGGTAGAATGGCTGTGAGTCATTCTGGGTCCTCCCTGTGGTCAGATGCTGAATGGAGGGACTGTCTTACTGTCATACAGGGCACTACTAATACAACAATGCTTTTATTTACTGTGAAGAGGAGAGGGAGAAGCGTGAGGGAAAGCAGGAGAGAATGAGAGGAATTTCAGGCATTCTTTCCAATATTTCAAAATGTATCTTTTGAAAGTCATACATTTCTCAATGACATCAAAGCATGTTGATATTTGTTTAAGTTTATTTGAATCCAACCACACTGCTATGAGATAAGCCTGTGTGTGTTGCTGTGCGTGTGTGTGTGTGTGTGTGTGTGTGTGTGTGTGTGTGTGTGTGTGTGTGTGTGTGCGTGTGTGTGTGTGTGCGTGCGTGCGTGCGTGCGTGTGTGTGTGTGTGTGTGTGTGTGTGTCTTATCAGCTCTACTGTGTGGGAGGTGAGGGAGTTTTTCTTTAGCTTTAGAGTGAATCTGCAAAGGTTCTCCTCAGAGAGCATCAGAATCAGCCCAAATGATGCCCTTGTCATGCTGCTGCTGTGGGATGGAAGCCTGACAGGTACATTGGAGCTGATTTGACTTGGCCTGTTTACTCCTTGTGGCTCCAGTTGATGGGATTAGCTGGCACATGTGTATTACCCGGTTATTTTGCTGAACACTGTTCACTGCAACCATGCCCCCGAGAGTGTATTTGTCCAGCAAACCAACACTGTACTACAGCAGAGATACACTTTGATATCTAGCAGTCCATCAACAATATTCTCTACATACCATTTCACAGTTCACAATTGCTTTGGTCTCAGGAGCGGTTTGTTGAAGTGAGCAACTGGTGAGTTGGAATGAGGCCTGAGGCGTTTCAGGACATTCCAGGGTGAAACATCTCGCCTGTTGCCCCTGCACGTTGGATTTCCATGGATACCTTAGTTCTTTCAGTATGTTAGCGTTATCTCTACCCTGTTTAATCTACATCAATACATGTAAGGGCTAAATTGCAAAGCGGCATTGTCACAAAAGGCTGTTGCTTCACCTGAGAAATCTGCTCTGATTTTCCACGGAAATCTGTTGTGCTTGTCAAAAAAAAATCTGTTCAATTCCCAGTAATTCTTCTCAATTTAAACCTGCAGTATATCCCAGACTGTCCAACCACCCCCTCAACACTTAAGTCAATGCCTGGTGTAGTTTATCTTTCGTCCATATGGAGTGATTGATTGACACTGAACAAAGCAGCAGTCTTTCAACTGAGACAGCTGAACACTCCACTCCACTTCACTCTGCTCCAACCCCCTTTTAGAGAGTGTTTTCTTGTGGAACTTTGAGTAGGTGACGAGCGACAGTTTCCCCGGCTCTCCCCGGAGAGAGTATCCCAATGTAACCTGTCTTCCCTATGTGGACTCAGTTTCCATGGCGACAGCTTGGCGTAGCGAGACGGGGAGAGTAGGCAGGGTTCAGTCGGGGCAGACAGGCGTGCGGACGAGCCGAGCGCTGAGTGACGGGGAGGACTGGCGGGCGGAGGGTGGCGTGCGGCGGTGGCAGCAACGGTGGCGGCAGGAACAGCTGTGCTAAGTGGAGCCATCACATCAAAGCAGCTCATTTAGAACATTTGGAGAAGAATTAACGGAACTCCCACGCGCTCCACACTGAACGAAGCAGGGCTGCTCAGCTCTGATACTTACACGGAAGCAAATTATACTCTCAATTTCAACACACACACACACACAAATACACACACCACCTCCCGCGGCGATATCAACAGTGTTCCTCTCAGTTTAGGATGGATGGTGACCAGCTCTGTCCATCGCTGGGGGAGTGAGATAGAGTCATAGCTGCCTGAGGGGTGTGTGTGTGTTTCCGTGCTTCCCCACATTTTTTCATTCATATATGCATGTGTGTGCGTGTGTGTGTATGTGTGTGTGTGTGTGTGTGTGTGTGTACGTGCAGTAGTAAATAGGACATTGAGGAACAGCCCTCAGGGGTGTGAGGGAGGTGGTTCATGAGAATAGTATGAAACCATATCTCCATATTTAATCCTCAGAGAGAGAGAGAGATGAAAGGTATCCTGCCGGGAGTGTGTACAGCATGTATGTTTATACAGCTATACCGCACTGCCTCGGAATTGCACTGTTCGCACAATGCATGCCGTATTTTTAGAGCACTTGTGGGAGTTCATGTGCTTCTTGAACGAGACCAGTCGATTGGAGAGTTTCTCACCACATTACCAGCAACTTGTGTATTATGTGTAGCAACTACGACACCCTTGAGTTGGATGTGTTGAGCCAGAGTTTGTGAGCTTGACGTTTCATTGGGTTGGGGGTTGATTTTCTGAAGTTCTGTTGACCTCAGAGACTCCAGGGCTCAATTCAGTCAATTCTGCATTGTATTTGCAAGCCGACCTCCAGAGCATTACAGCAGCCATACATACTCAACTGGCGGACTGGGGGTTCGAACCCGGACCCAGAACGGGGTCGATACAGGCCACGGGTCCTGACTAATAAAAAATTGGAACTCACACGGGCTTTGACCCCTGGTATAATATGAACACACATAAACTATGGTAAATGAGCTTAAAAACGGCAACATTTTCTCTCTGCCCAATGGCAAAATATGTCAAATTGCAGGAAAGTTGCTTTAAAACTTCAAAAAGTGTCTCTCTGCCAACAAGAGGAGTGTGACCAGTATGAACAGTTTGGAGTCGTATGGGTTGTAAAGTGGGGGGGTTTGTTTTCTTTGACAGTAAATTAAAATATCCATTTGGACCTTGCCACCAAGGAAATTTGTGTGACCGGACCTTTTCAAATAGTACTTGAGTACCCATGATTACAATGTTGCACAGGCGAGATAAACATTCTCTGTCTATTTCCACAGTAGATCACTCTGCCTCAATCTGTGTCTGGTGTTTGCATGTTTGTGGGTATCAGAGCTGACTGACTGCTTAGTCCTAACAATTCTTGACAGCTAGGCCTGACAGACTGTCCACATTTCACTCTGAGATGTTCACGCTTCACTCAATCTCTCTTTCTCTCGGCTCCCTCCCTTTGTCTCCCTCCTCTCTTGTTCACTCTCTCTCTCCCCTCCTCCCCTGTCTCTCTGTGTAGGTGATAGGTCGTTCAGGACTAGGGTGTCAGTGATCTGACAGTGATGTCGTGTCGAGGCCCTCCCCTCTCTCTGCGGCCCTCGTTTTCCCGTGAGTCCCATGTAACCTAGCCGCCCCCGTCCGCCGCTGCTGGCGCTCACCCATGAATCCCAGCCCCGACCGCGGCAAAGAGTGCCTCCCCCCCAAGAAGAGGGAATCCCGGCAGGGCTCGGTTGACCAGCGCACCCTTCTGGACGAGTTCAAACCGCCCGCCTCGCCCCTCAGGACCCGGCCTGTCGGCAGCTCAGGGAGAGATGAGGGGTGCAGGGAGAACAGCGACGAGGCTCTGACGAACCCCCACAGTCTGCTACCCTCTCCCCCACCTCCCCTCCCACCCCCTGGTATCCCCCTCCCCCTGCCATGGCACCTGCCTTATACCCCCTCTGTCCCTCTACCCTTCCTCCCAGGCCAGGTAGGAGAGAGGAGGGGGTCAGGCTCACCCTCCTGGAGGGATGATCTTCTCCCTTCCCCACTCCCCCATCACTCCAGGTGGCTCCGAGGTGAAATCCCCCTTCCCCTTCCACCCTGCTCATCCTCTTCCTCCTTCAAGAGCCCCTTCCCTGCTGACTCCAGAGAGATGTGGTCCTATTTCAACACAGAACGAAGGGACTATAGCTCCTCTCTCTTCTCCCCCTCCCACCTGTTCAGCCAGCCCCCCCTCTACCGTCCTGACACCTCCATGACTGAAGGCAGACACAGATACCTGGGCAAGAGGCCCAACGGGCTGGACGGCCCGGACAGCAGGACTGCCTCTGCCTCCAGGGTGGCGCCCCCATCAGGAGAGTACGGGAACGAACCCAGCGGCAGGGCCAGGCTGGGCGGCAGCCTCCACGGTTCCCATGCCAACGGGCGGCGGAGACACCAGGAGGATCCCATGGGACGTTCTCAGACGGTTGCGGTTTTCCAAGATTCCCGAGCGCCACCTCCGGAGGGCCCTGACTCACATTCCTCTCTGCAGGACAGGGATCCCCGTGGGACGCCAAAGCCTGGGACCCTCACCCTGATCCCTAGCAGGCCCCAACCCCATCGGGCAGACCCCAGGGCAGGGAGAGGGGAGCTCCTGGACCCCCTGGGGAGCTCTCCGGCTAAGGCCCAGATTTACTACTCCCTGGGGTCGATGTACTCTACCCTACAGTCCAACCACCTCAACCCCCAGGCTCAGCCCTTCCCCCTGTACAGCCCCTCAGGCAGCCCTCAGTACGGCCTGCACACCATGAGGAACTCACAGCACTCGCCTCAGGAGCAGCCCAACAGCCACGTCACAGAGAGCGACAGAGAGAGGGAACGAGAGCGAGACAGAGAACGAGACAGACGACGAGAACTAGACAGAGAGAGAAAACGTGAACAAGACAGAGACAACCAGGAGAGAGACAGTGAACGGGACAGAGACAAAGACAGCGGAGACCTTTCCCCTGGGCGGCAGTACTCACGTCCCCACGCCTCCCCCCTCCTTCCCCTCACGGCCACCTCACCCCCTGCCCCCCACCACCACCACAACCCCCCAGCACTCCTACCTCATTTTGCCAAGGGATCTCTGATTGAGCTAGTGGGGGGCCGTCTAAAGCGTGTGGAGGAACTGAGGACGGAGGACTTCCTAAGGAGTGCCAACACCTCCCCGGAGTTCCACCTGAGCACCTGCACCATTCTGCTCATCGCCCCCAGCGACACACACGGCTTCAACCACCTGCAGGTCCTCCTCACAGACCGCAACACTCAGGTCAGGGGCTCATCTATCTTCTAGATTTCTATTCTCTATCTGAGTCACTTCTAGACAATATATTTTAATAAAGGCACTGGTCATTCACTACATAAGCAAACGTTTGCAATCCTCTCCAATCACTCAAACATACGACAGATTTGCTTATTTTTCAAATCCTAATTTAAATTTCATCTCCTTAGTATAAAAAGATGTATATCCCCAGCACTGTTGTGAATATGTTGTTGTTGTTCTGTCTGTGTAGGAGTTACTAACAGTTCTGGTGGAGTACCCGTTCTTCGTTCGGGACCGCGGCTGGTCTTCCTGCTGTCCCCAGAGAACCTCCCAGCTCTACGGCCTATCCTGCCGTCAACTCAGCGAGGGAGACATCTGCCTTGCCCTCACCCCTTCACACACACCTCGCACACACACACACTCACACACACGCACAGCCCCGCGGGGCCATCGCACACACACTCGGGCCAGGGCCGGCGCCAGCTCACACAGGGAAGACATGCCCCCGCCTCCCCCTCCTCCTCCTCTTTCTCATCCCTCCCCTGCTCTCGCCCCTCCTCCTCTTCCTCTGCCCCCTGCAGACCCTCCCACCCAGGAGCAGCCACGCTCACGCAAGAGGCGATGGTCCGCCCCCGACCTCCTACCCCCTACTGGAACTACCGAAGCTACCGGGTACTGACAAGACCACCAATTTACCTCACGGCTCCAAGCATAGGAAGCGGCAGTAGAGCTTACACACGCGCACACACACACAGAAACACACACATGCAAGCACAAACACACCCTCCTTGTCTCTAGAGCACACACATGGCCACACTGTAGAGAGACCACAAGGCAGGGTTGCAGGGAAGGACAAAGAAATGCAACTTTACTTGTGTCCACACTGCTGCCCAAAGTATGAGCCTATAGCCCTCTTTCTTCATCCCTCTTTCCCCTCTCTCCGCTTAGCACACCTCTGACAGGGGTAGCTGTCTGAGGACTCCCAGAGAGCTCCACAGTGACAGACGTTGAGTGAGACACTGTTTTTGTTATGGTGGTCCCACACGTCTACTTACTGACAGTGTTTTCTGCAGGGTATCGGTTTTCCATCAGGGTTATGGAAGCAAGCTCTATTGAAGATATCTATTGCAGAGATATATATATATATATATATATATATATATATATATATATATATATATATATATATATATATATAAATATATGACTATATATTACATTACAGATGTTCTATAAATATGCTAAACCGATTTAATGCAACCTCTCTGATTGTCACTTTCGTAATGCGTTCTCAGTTTTAGATTTTCTCGCTTCTTCTGATACGAAGTTTGACTGTCAGTCAGTCAGTCAGTCCATCGGTCAGTGGGTCTGGGCAGGCAAGGTAAATGAATGTATCAGCTACTCTTCGCCTTTTTACTATTCTCGTTACGGGGGGGGGGGGGGGGGGGGGGGGGTCATGTTAATCTCTTGTTCGCCAAGGTATTGCCCTCCAATATGTTCTTAACATTATCTCAGCGGAAGGAAAAACACTAATGAAAATTGCGTAACAGACAATCCTCTCCCACACAGGTGGGTCTGTGTCACTTCGCCTTGACCCCGAGAGTGTTTTTCCATAAAAAAATTAATTAAAAAAAGATGGAACGGCAGGAGAGTAATGGTGCTAATAACAGGTTGGAACAGGATGCTTTGTGAACACACACTTGACCCCTCTGTACTGTACTCTGTACCCCTTCTGTTCCCCTTTCTTTTCTCCATGTACTGTATATGTTTGAGCGCAGGGAAAAAAACGATTGAAAGTATTTTAAAACTCAGATACGGGTATCTTTTCTGATTCAGCACACTCTTTCACTTTAGTTTTTTTCAACTTTTTTTAGTTTGTTTGTTTTTCAAAAACAAAAAAAAACCTGACCTGTTTTTTTTTTTTCTTTGTAAATGTTATAGCTATAAAAATTGTATATTTTTGAAATTGTGAGTCTGTTATATGATGTTCGCTAGAAATTGTAAAAATTAAAAAAAGCTTTATGAATTTATACTGAATGACGGTGACTTCATACCCCATACATGCATGATCAAAAGTGTTGTACACACAGCCAATGTACTATGTTAGTTGTAGGGGACATATGTCATAGGAAAAAAATGATGTCCAACACTCCCATACTATGACATTTAATAATAATGGCATCTTTCCTGACTGAAACGTTGCCATTAAACTATGGGAGCATTCAAGCAGTGTGCACTTATACTACTATTTTTAATTCATGGCACAAGATAAAACGTTTCTTATTTCAATCATTTTTTAGTGGTTTAAAGATTTGTAATGATTAACCTGATCTATAGGCAGGTCTATAAGTCTGTCACAGTTCCATACATCACACAATGGATATAAACCATTGATATAGTTACTAGACTCTAGCTGCACATACAATTCAATCACAAGTTGATTATGAGGTAAATGGAGGAATGAATTGCTGCCGTTTTTCATATTATATAAGATACTGTACAAACATACTCTACTCACACAACGTAAATGAGGAAAATATTAAGGAAAGATATCAAACATACTGTATACTGGCAAAATGATTACATTATCTGTAGATTATATTGTCAAACCCAAAAATAAAACCAATATTTCAACTTCTGTAGGTTAAGAAAACTATGAGTGTGTTTACACAGGCAGTCAAATTCAGATCTTTTTTGGGGGTGTCTCGACACTCGACTCACCCCTCATCATGGCTGGCTAGCCTAGGACAGGAGGGTACCAGGGGGGAATGTTCCTAAGTGTTTACTTAGAGATGGGTCCTGGTCTCATCAGTGCTGGGAGAGGGTTGTGACTGACCCTTTTCCTCCTCCCCCATGGTGATGTGTGTGTGAAGGCGTGGTCTCTCTTATGGTCCCAACCTCTGGCACCTCTGCAATAGGTTGACAGCGAACAGGGGCACTACCTGCACACCAACACACACACACAGACAGGAAGACATTGTCACTGACTATGACTACAAGGACCTCTGCTGGTAGCTACTGCAGAATACATACAGTTTACTGCTCAAATGGGAGGGAAAGACCTGGATTGATAGAATGAAAAACTTTTTTCATATTAATACTATATAACAATATAATAACATTGTACAGGCAAAAACATAATTACAAAATCAACATACTGTAAATATGGGCCCACTAAACTAGGCAAATGGTCAGTTGCTGTAGCACAGGAAATCCCTAATCCACAGTGACCCCTGACCCCATTACATTAGCCACCTGTGCAATGATCAGCTTCCTGGTTTTCAGGGGGCTGGCGTCGGGAAACTCCTCCCCAAAGCAGAGGTCAATCTCATAGCGAGGTTTGGGTCCCGCCCCCTTGAGAAAGTCCTGAAGCTCTGTGGGGAGAGGGAACGGGAGGGGTGGAGAGAGAGAAGGGGATGGAAAGACAGAAGGAGAAGGATGGAGAGAGAATAAGAGAGGGATTGACCGGGAGCCAGGTTCGCTGTCTCACCATATCACATCTGTTTGCTACACAGAAGTTGTATTAGTGAAGCCCCTACCCTTCAGAAATATAGATGCATTCAGCAGCTTGCAGGTCCTCTCTCTGTTCAGCTTGTTGGGCCTGTCTGTGTGCTGGGCCAGAGGGCCACTCCAATACACCCTGCCCTGGCAGAACCTCTTGATAAACACCCCATCTGGAGCCACCCACACCAGGACACCCCTCTCCAAGTGGGGCAGCAGGCGGCCCATGGCCTCAGCGATACCGGGGGGCAGGTGGATGACCCCTGGAGGGGGGAAGGGGACCTGTTGGGCTGTGCAGGGGCCATAGATCCTCTCGTTCCCCAGGGGCACCTGACCATGTAGAATGAAACAGCCATCTGGGGTGCTGGTGGTCACATCCACTACTAGCTGGTCCTGGTAGAACAGACACACCCGCACACGGAAGTCTGGACACATGCAAACACAGACACAAGCAATGCAAACACACACATGCTAATTAAAGGTCCAAATTCAGTCCTTTTTATCTCAATATCAAATAATTCATAGGTAACAATTAAGCACCTTACCGTGATCAATTTCAATTGAAATGGTAAAAAATTTACAAAAATGGATTCTTAGGAAAGAGTCATTCTCAAGCAAGACATTTGCCAAAACTATCTGTGAGGTTTGGAATTCTCTTTCTCATTGGTCTATTGACTCATTTATCGCCGGGTGATGTCACCAGACAGGCCAAAACTCCATCCCAACAAAACAGACAGAAATCTCAGGCTCTTTTCAAACATTTACAAACTTCTTACACACATTTTCATCATTTTCACAATTTCACAGTATTATTCCAACCTCAGAGTGTGGAAAAATATACAGTGCCAGTCAAAAGTTGGACACACCTACTCATTATGTATTTTGACTATTTTCTACATTGTAGAATAATAGTGAAGACATCAAAACTATGACATAACACATATGGAATCATGTAGTAACTAAAAAAAAGTGTTAAACAAACTAAAACATATTTTAGATTTGAGATTCTTCAAAGTAGCCACCCTTTGCCTTGATGACAGCTTTGGACACTCTTGGTATTCTCTCAACCAGCTTCATTAATGCATTTCATTTAACAGGTGTGCCATGTTAAAAGTTGATTTGTGGAATTTCTTTCCCTCTTAATGTGATTGAGCCAATCAGTTGTGTTGTGACAAGGTAGGGGTGGTATACAGAAGATAGCCCTATTTGGTAAAAGACAAAGTCCACATTATGGCAAGAACAGCTCAAAAAAGCATAGAGAAACAACAGTCCATCATTACTTTAAGACATGAATGTCACGCCCTGATCTGTTTCACCTGTCCTGGCGAACGTCTCCACCCCCCTCCAGGTGTCGCCCATCTTCCCCATTATCCCCTGTGTATTTATACCTGTGTTCTCTGTTTGTCTGTTGCCAGTTCGTCTTGTTTGTCAAGTCAGCCAACATTTTTCTCAGCTCCAAGTCTCTCTTTTTCTCCCCCTCCTGGTTTTGACCCTTAGCCGTCCTGACTCTGAGCCCACCTGCCTGACCACTCTGCCTGCCCCTGAGCCTGCCTGCCGTCCTGTATCGTTGCCCATACTCTGGATTACCGACCTCTGCCTGACCTGACCCTGAGCCTGCCGTACTGTACCTTTGCCCCACTACTCTGGATAATTGACCGCTGCCTGCCTTGACCTGTCGTGCCCCTGTTGCTGTAATTAACATTGTTACTTCAACATAGTCTGCACTAGGGTCTTACCTGAAACGTTATAATGAAGGTCAGTCACTCCGGAACATTTCAATAACTTTGAAAGTTTCTTCAAGTGCAGTTGCAAACACCATCAAGCGCTATGATGAAACTGGCTATCCTGAGGACCGCCACAGGAAAGGAAGACCCAGAGTTACCTCAGCCTCAGAAATTCCACCCCAAATAAATGCTTCACAGAGTTAAAGTAACAGACACATTTCAACATCAACTGTTCAGAGGTGACTGTGTGAATCAGGCCTTTGTGGTCGAATTCCTGCAAAGAAACAACGACTGAAGGATAAAAATAAGATGAGACTTGCTTGGGCCAAGAAACACAAGCAATGGACATTAGACCAGTATAAATCTGTCCTTTGGTCTGATGAGTCCAAATTTGAGATTTTTGGATCCAACCACCCTGTCTCTATGAGACACAGAGTAGGTGAACGGATGACCTCTGCATGTGTGGTTCCCACCGTGAAGCATGGAGGAGGAGGTTCGATGGCATTCTGCAGCAATACGCCATCCCATCTGGTTTGCGCTTAGTGGGACAATTGCTTTTAAACAGGACAATGACCCAACACACCTCCAGGCTGTGTAAGGGCTATTTGACCAAGGAGAGCTGCATCAGATTTTTTATTTTTTTATTTTTCCTTTATTTGACTAGACAAAGTCAGTTAAGAACAAATTTTTACTTTCAATGACGGCCTAGGAACAGTCGATTAATTGCCTTGTTCAGGAGCAGAATGACAGATTTTTACCTTGTCAGCTCAGGGATTTGATCTTGCAACCTTCCGGATACTAGTCTAACGCTCTAACCACTGCCGCCCCGATGACCTGGCCTCCACAATCACTCGACCTCAACCCAATTGAGATGATTTGGGATGAGTTGGACCACAGAGTGAAGGAAAAGCAGCCAACAAGTGCTAAGCACATGTGGAAACTTCTTCAAGACTGTTGGAAAAGCAAGAGTGTGCAAAGCTGTCATCAAGCCTAAGGGTGGCTACTTTGAAGAATCTAAAATATGAAATATTTGTTTAACACTTTCTTTGGTTACTACATGATTCCATGTGTTATTTCATAGTTTTGATGTCTTCACTATTTTTCTATAATGTAGAAAATAGCAAAAATAAAGGAAAACCCTTGAATGAGTACATGTGTTCAAACTTTTGACTGGTACTGTATATAACACAGGAAAATCACATTTTTGATTGCATAGGGCCTTCAATCAATCAATAAATAAATCAATCAATCAATCAAGCATTAACCCACTCAAATTTGAATAACTCTGCAGTGTATTGTCTCACCAGAGATCTGTGGTGTGGGGCTGAATATGGAGAAGGTAGCAGAGCTGTCCATCTGGGGAGTCCCTGTGTTGGAACAGTAGTGTACATGGTCCAAACTCCCTTGACGGGAAAGAACACAAACACATATCATATCTAATTCAACATTCAGCTACCAGTCACACATACATGGAGGCTGATACTGACCACTGGGGTTGACTCTTCCATCCCTTTCCTCTGATTCCCTATGGCAGCCAAACTGAGGGAAAACACATATTCACAGCAAATCATCATCAAATCAAATCAAATGTATTTATATAGCCCTTCGTACATCAGCTGATATCTCAAAGTGCTGTACAGAAACCCAGCCTAAAATCCCAAACAGCAAGCAATGCAGGTGTAGAAGCACGGTGGCTAGGAAAAACTCCCTAGAAAGGCCAAAACCTAGGAAGAAACCTAGAGAGGAACCAGGCTATGTGGGGTGGCCAGTCCTCTTCTGGCTGTGCCGGGTGGAGATTATAACAGAACATGGCCAAGATGTTCAAATGTTCATAAATGACCAGCATGGTCCAATAATAATAAGGCAGAACAGTTGAAACTGGAGCAGCAGCACGGCCATAAATCATCTGACTTGTTAAGGAACATTCAGTGCAAGTGTGCAAAATTCATCCCCAACGTAATCTAAAGTTATTGCAATAGGTGTCCTCTAGATGGCAGCAACTACGCACCTGTCATACAGCATTGAAAACCAAACCGTTGTGTTACCTGTGGATGGTGTGTGATGGTGTTCCTCAGGTGAGCACTGGAGCTCCTGGTCTGGATTATCGCCTGACTTTCAGTTTCAGGAGATTCTGAGAGAGAGAGAAGGAGGGTTAGAGAGTAATTACTCACACTGTAAACCCATACGGGGCTCTGAGCTCTCTAGACTCGTGCTTCATGAGAAGACTGAAAATGGAGGCTACTGGTACCTGAGCATCTGCGTGTTGCTGTCTGGATACGGTAGGCCTTGTAGGGCTCGGAGACGTCCAGCTGGCTGCGCTCTGGGACCTCCTGGAAGTCTGTGCTCTTGTTGAGGGCACAGCGGATACGAGTCTTCCAGGAAGTGGGGTCTGCCTTGTCCCTCCCCTCTCGATACTTCCCCTTATACACTGCCCACGCCTGGTAGTTGGAAACACAACACATAAAGGTATGCACGCACACACACACACACACACACACACACACACACACACACACACACACACACACACACACACACACACACAATATGAATAACCATTTGAGTGCATATGAGTGCCAAATAAGACATAAGGAATAAGTTGGTGGCTTACACTGAGGATTGAGTGAGTTTCATTCCAAAATACTATATAACCATTTTCAGAATTGTTGGTAAATCAGCTTTTATTGTTTAATTTTTTTTCCTCTCACTATGGCAATGACAGACGTATTTGGTTGAGAGGGGTTGGGTGAAATGCGGAGGACTAATTTCAGTTGAATGCATTCAGTTGACCAGGTATCCCCTTTCCCTTTAAAATCACTTGATGGTTTCATTTCAGCATTTGCAAAATCCTATACATCTGCCTCACACACACAGAGAAATAAGTAGTACTGCTAGGTTTTACACAGTCATGTTTAACAAATTATACATTGTGACATCAATATTTAAAAAAATGTATTATGAAAATAATTCAATACAGTACTATGAGATCTACATGATGTATAACATTTACATTTGACATTTTAATCATTTAGCAGATGCTCTTATCCAGAGTGACTTATGCAAGTGCATTCATTAATCTTACTGTAAGATAGCTACGGTAGGTGAGACCACCAAAACATCACCGTCAAATAGAAATATACAGAATATGAACATTCCGTTCCAGCAACAAACAAACGAAATCAATAACATTGATCAATCTGCATTGACTTGGACAACATTTTGCCACCTCACAGCACAGGTTTTATTTTGCATGGATCTTCTGGGGGGTCTCTATTTGATGATGTTGTACAAATATTATGTAAAATAAAGGATAGAGTTATGTTTTTCATCCCTCTTTGCACATGTACCTAGACAAACATGCAAAAAAATAACTGTAATCAAGATAAGCAAACTTAGATATGCCACCAAAACAAATGCTGACACTACAAATCCTGACACTACACAAGTGTGTCTGCCAAAATTATGAAAGACAAGCATTGCACTTTTGAATTCCGTAAAGTGAACGTGGAAAAATAATTTTTGTCTATCAACAATGACAAGCCACCAACTATCAATCTAGATGGAAAATTAGTGAGGATAATAGCGGACAATATTGCCACTCCTATTTACCATATCTTCAATTTAAGCCTACTAGAAAGTGCGTGCCTCTAGGCCTGGAGGGAAGCAAAAGTCATTCCGCTACCCAAGAATAGTAAAGCCCCCTTTACTGGCTCAAATAGCCAACCACTCAGCCTGTTACCAACCCTTAGTAAACTTCCTCGTGAAAAATGTGTTTGGCCAGATACAATGCTATTTTACAGTAAACAAAGTCTGATAACAGACTTTCAGCAGGCTTACAGGAAAGGACATTCAACAAGCACAGCACTTACATAAATGACTGATTATTGGCTGAAATAAATGAAATATAAAAAGATTGTGGGGGCTGGTTTGTTAGACTTCAGTGGAGCTTTTGACATAATTGATCATAGTCTCCTGCTAGAAAAACTTAGGTGTTATGGCTTTACACACCCTGCGATATAGTGGGTAAAGAATTACTTGTCTAACAGAACATAAAGGGTATTCTTTAATGGAAACCTCTCCAACATAATTCAGGTACAATCAGGAATTACCCAGGGTAACTGTTTAGGCCCCTTACTTTTTCAATCTTTACTAATTACATGCCACTGGCTTTGAGTTTAGGAATTGGTGGCAAGGAATATGTTATTCCTAACTATTTGTAAAACTAAAAGCATTGTATTTGGGATAAATCCTTCACTAAACCCTAAACCTCAACTACATCTCGTAATGAATAATGTGGAAATTGTGCAAGTTGAGGTGACTAAACTGCTTGGAGTAACCATGAATTTGTGGCAGCAGATAGCCAAGTGTTTAGAGTGTTGGACTAGTAACCAGAAGGTAACAAGATCAAATCCCTGAGCTGAAAAGGTAAAAAATCTGTTATTCTACCCCTGAACAAGGCAAATAAGCCACTGTTCCTAGGCCTTCATTGAAAATAAGAATTTGTTCTTAACTGACTTGCCTAGTTAAATAAAGGTACAATGTATTGATACAACAATAGCTAAGATGGGCAGAAGTCTGTCCATAATAAATTGCTGCTCTGCCTTCCTAACACCACTATCAACAAGGCAGGCCATAGTTTTGTCGCACCTAGACAGTAGACAATTTAAGCCTACTAGAAAGTAGGCTTAAATTAGGTGCAGTAGTTCAGTAGTGTGGTCTGGTGCCATAAAGAGGGACTTCGAAGTATGGCACTTGGCTCAGAACAGGGCAGCACGGCTGGCCCTTAAAAGTACACGGAGGGCTAACATTAATGATGTGCACGTCAATCTCTCAAGGCTCAAAGTGGAAGAGAGATTGACTTCATCACTACTTGTTTTGTAAGAAGTGTTGACAACCTGAATGTACCGAGCTGTCTGTTTAAAACTACTAGGGAACCCATGCATAACTCACAAGACCCCAGGAAGAGTAGCTGCCGAGGCAGCAGCTAATGGGGATCCCTAATAAATACAAATACAAAAAAGGCTAGAAACAATAAACATTCTAACCTTGAAAAGGGCTGCATCTTCATTCAGATTATAGTCCTGTTTTGCCGCGTGTTTCCATGGGATCCTGAACATAGTTTTGTTCTGGTTCTCCCAGGTGAGTCCTGCGTACTTTCCACTGTCTATCTGCGCTATCAGCCACTCTCTCAGATGCATGTTCGTGCCTGCCTTCTCCATCTTGAAAATATGTTTTAAATGAATACTTTAAAAAAAATATTCAAAAGTTATTATTGGCCATGTACAGACCACAAGTAGGCCTACTCACAATCACATGATCCGTCTTTGTACATGTACCTACTGTAGACTAACAGGCAAAAACAAAATGTATTTGTTTCAATAAGGCTATATCAATCTTTTCAACTATTTATTTTAGTTAAATCATAGCTAAATGTGCCCATGAAGGTAATCACCACGCATTGTTGGAGTGGTTTGACGCCTTTCAAGACGAAAATGAAAGTAAGTGGGCTAAAGTTAGAATACTTTCGGTTTCTGACTAGATAGGCTCAGGTAGCTCTCAGAGTGCAGGGAGGTGTGACGTTACAGTGAAAATAAAGCGAGGTGTGAAGTTTTTTTTAAATCAACAAAACAAATGATTTGACTCGGAGATGTCTTGTAGAACATTATGCAGTACGTTCCGTTATTGCACACGGTGATAGCCTATGTCTGAAACAACTGATCTCATAAAATGTTTCAAGTGTTATTAGTCGTATGTACAGGATACACAAGGTTCCTTCTTGACGATGCAACAACCGTGATGAAATCGAACATATAGTAAATGGCCCAGTAGAATAGAATAAATATTTTAGCATAAGTATTACAGGATTGCACAATTGGGGAAGGGGGCTGGGGGCAAGTGTACAAATTGTGCAGTGTAGTAAGAGTCTGGAAGCAGCAGTGGTGATGTGTGCC
The DNA here is from genome assembly GCF_057628025.1 of Oncorhynchus mykiss. Classification (NCBI taxonomy): domain Eukaryota; kingdom Metazoa; phylum Chordata; class Actinopteri; order Salmoniformes; family Salmonidae; genus Oncorhynchus; species Oncorhynchus mykiss. The sequence continues at coordinate 42,603,209 of NC_143030.1, read as the reverse complement.
AGTAGCGGTGTGTGGATAGAATCACTGAGGAAGCCAAACCAGTAAAAAAAAGCCATATTACAACCTACGGTACAGTACGATGTGATATTTGTGTTGTTTTCTCTATAACCCATCAATTGTCTTTTTGTTGTCGCGGCCTTATCGTATATCACAGCGGCGTATGAACGAATGAGTTATAGAGCAAACGACGCAGTCATCACAACATACTGTAGGTTGCAGTATATGGCTTTTTTTAATACTGGCTTGGAATCCTTGGTGATTTTACCCACGCTCCGCTACTGATCTGAAGTGATGCATTCTTAGTTATTAGTTAGGCATAACGATCAGAGCAGTTTCTTTTCCCCGTGACTGAGTAGCCTCGGCGTTCCCCTTTCCCTCCGTCATGCGGTGGACGGAGCATGCACCACAGTCACCCTCCTTCAGGATGCATAGCTAAATAATATTCTCACAAAAGGGTTGTCCGGGTCACAATACACAATACACAATACATACATCATGAGTATGATTGTAGCCCATTCAAAAGACATAGTAAAATGACATGAAAAGAGAGAGGAGGCATCAAAAGACTGCATATCAATGTATTAAATATTTATCCGATATTCACTGGAGTGAACGACCCACAGCTTGGTTGAAAGTAACTGAAAACATTGAAATAAATTTTTTTGTGGTTAAAGGCTGTCCTGTGAGAAATTATGCCTCTCTATCCCTGCCCAGTCTGTGTGGAGAGGTACAGAGATGAGAGGAGTGGAGAGAGTTTGACAGAAGCCCCTCAGATTGGATTGGATTCCCTGAAATGAATGTGCATTATAAACTAGGTGGTTCGAGCAATGAATGCTGATTGTCTGACAGCCGTGGTAAATCACGGCTAAGGGCTGTATCCAGGCACTCCAAGTTGCGTCGTGCATAAGAACAGCCCTTAGCCGTGGTATAATGGCCATATACTTAGTGCCTGAAAAGGTACAAATCTGTTCTTCTACCCCCGAACAAGGCAAATAACCCACTGTTCCTAGGCCTTCATTGAAAATAAGAATTTGTTCTTAACTGACTTGCCTAGTTAAATAAAGGTAAAATGTATTGATACAACAGTAGCTAATCGTGCATTATTGCTGGAATAACCCCCTGATCACCACATCTGTCATGTTGAGAAGTCATGTTGTTTCACCTTCACAGCCGGGAAATACACACTTCCTTTAAAATGTTAAGAGGGGTGGGTGTGTGTGTGTGTACGGGTGTCTACACGTGTTTCTCTGTCTGCTATAGGTTTAGTTTCCTGTTCTAAACCACAGTGGTAACAATGAAGATTCATTTAGCCACTGATGCAAAGAAATATACAACCAGACAAAATCACAACAAATTAGCACGCAGAATATACAGTATATTTGATTTGATCTACAGTGAATTCATTCTTGTTGACAAATAGATATGGAGTGCATTCCAACAACATTAAAATGGCCCTTTACTCTTCTGTCCTTGGCTGTCTCCGTATTCACATTCCTTAGACTTAGACTCTATCTCACCTTTGTGTGAATCGTTGTGTTTCTACAGTATATTTAGCATTTTGTTTAAAAAAGAAATAGGAAACCACTTTTAAAGGTAAACACACACAGTATAATGGCTTCTGATTGGCTAAGATCTAACTTGCCCACACACTGAAAGCTGATAACACAAATTTCATGTGAAAGTGGAAGTGTGAATTAAGAGGATTGTTATCTGAAGTCTCTCCGCCTCATGCTCCTTTTAATACCAGCAATGAAAAAGAAGACGCAATACTTTCATTCAGACCAACTGGACGAAAAAGAGTCAGTTGGCCTTGTCTGTGATCTGGCTTGCCTACTATTTACTTAAATTGCATACTGTGTACTAATCGTACTACATACTCTTTATAACGTACTCTTAAGTACAGATGAGTGCAGAAAGCAACACATTTTACATACTAGGCTCGTCCATACTGAGAATGCTTAATCTAATGCGCAGTTGCGTTGATTCCCACCATTTTTTCATTTTGGTACAGTGCTTTCCCTGATCATCAACTGTTATCAAACGAGTCTGGAAAGGCGATTCTCTCCCTCAGAAATGTGCAGCAAATTCTATTAGTTGAAAAGTCGAAAAGAGTACGACATCCTGGCATTTAAAGCATACTACATTTTCTAAATGTCACATACTGTAAAATTGTATATTTTTGTATACCCAAAATGCCTTTAGATCGCAAGTAGGGGTATTTGGACAGGCCAATGTCATTGTGAATGTCTGGCCTACCGAAAGTACAAGAACAAGGACCGTTGAGCTCATATCACACACAAACACACACACAGATACACACACACACACACACACACACGATCTTCACCACCATGGGGCAGGTCTCCCTTTCCCTATGTCCAGCTTAGAGCAGCTCAGAGTAGAGGAGCAAGTGTGTGTGTGTGTATGTGTCTGCGGCATAATTGTGAGTGTGTATATGTATGGGGTCATCAAGTGTCATACTCTGGGGGGGGGGGGGGAGCAAATAAACAGAACTGTTCCTTTTCTTCATCAGTCTGATGAAGTAACAGTGGAGCCTGTAAGGGATATAAAACAATGTGACACCAGGAGGAAGTCAGAGACAGAGGTGGTGATGGATGAGTGGGCCATAGAGATCACTCATTCATTTCTACGGGGGGTTGGTGCTTGGCAGTGCTGCTGGAGGTCAGGTCTTGAGGATGGAGGGTTGATGAGGGCTAAAGCCAGGTAGTGTTTGGGGTCAAGTTTGGGGGCAGGCAGCATGGGGGCAGTGCTGGGGGATGCAGAAGGTGGGTGTAGGGGAGTAAAGCTTCTGGGTGCAGAGGATTGATAGCCATATTATCACTCTATTGACCCCTGACACCTGGGCTCTGGCATACACTGGGGCTGGTTCCATTCCAAGTCAGTAACTTCATTTAAATGGAATTGGTCCCAACGTGTCTCTAGGTTGTTACAGATTGCTATGTGTAAAAGGTTTGACCTAGAGGAGGCTGAAACATTGCCCTGTTCTCCAGACTCTTGGCATGAAACACGCACACACATACACACAGGCTAAGTTTAGCTGCATTAAGAAGTCTGCGAATGGCGAGGAGCACTAATCCAAGCCAGGCCATGTAATAAACAGGATGCTGGAGAAGACAGAGGGGAGAAAAAAGAGGCAATGGGGAAGGGGAGTGAGGAAAGAGAAGAGAGAGAAGAGAGGAAAGGGACGACGAGTGAGAGGGGATAGGAAAGACGAGAAAGAGGAGAAAGCAAAGAGGGGAAAGAAAAGAGAAGAGATGAAAAATCGAGAGCTGAGGAAATAGAGGGAGGGAGGGAGGGAGGGAGGGAGGGAGGGAGGGGTAGGAGAGGGGGGGTAGAAATCAACTATCAGACAGTCAGTGATGCTTCTCCGATTTTATTAAACCAGTTTTGCAGTAAAACAAAGACTGTTGCGTTGGCAGAGAGTACCAGCCTCGGCTCTCAATAAATAGTCCTCTTAAATAAGGAAGAGATAGACATCAGCCTTTACAGCAGAGGATAAAACGACAGGCCATCCTAAAACCACCTGGCACACAACAGACTCGTGGTGCTCAAGGTAATGGTACACACGTACACACACACACACAACCTAGACACAATCTCTCTCTCTCTCTTTCATTCCCCAATCTTTCTCTTCCTTTTGTTTTTCTGAAACACTCTGTATTATTGCTTTTTATTGTAAAAAAAAACATTAAAGTCAAAGTCTAGTTTATAAAAAGAGCTACAGTATATGAATGTATTTTCATTCTGAAAATAACTTTTATGTCTTTAAGACAATGTTTGGAATAAGGAGAGGAACAGGCTGAGTTATTCCCCATGACAAGGCTGTAGTGATAGGTCCATACTGATGATAGATTCAGCACTGTTACTGTGCAGGAAAAACAAATCTCTGAGCTAGCATGGTGAGAAACAGAGGAGGAAGAGAGAGAAAGAGCGAGAGAGAGAGAGAGAGAGAGAGAGAGAGAGCGAGAGAGACAGGAGAAAAACCCTTAACATGCCCAAGACCAGGAAATAAATACAATTCTCTTTGTTTAAAAAACTATTTACACAGTATGGTCCATGAAGAGTCCATAGAGCATCCACACTTCCTATAGCATTTCAGTCATAAAAAACATACAAATACGTAATTGATCAAAAATATCTAGAAAAACAGAGTGAAATACAATAAAAAAACATTTAAATGAACAAAAGATTGTTGACTGTGTATTACTATACAATCACTGTTTAAAATGTCTCATACACAGTAGAAAGCACAGGAAGTATGTGTGTGTGTGTGTTCCATGTTGAACTCAATAAGCATGATTGTCTGCCCGGTCCTCATGTAGCTCCCGGCCAGGAGCTCAGCAAGGCACTCTGGGAAATGCAGTCCATTCATGTGTCCATTCAGGTGAATCTGGGGAAGAAAGTCTAGAGTCTCGATGAAAGTGACCTGCGTTGAGGGATATTTAGATGTGTGCGTGAGTGTGTGTGTTTGTGTGTGTTGAGAGGTTGGCTGTAGTCTAATGGCAGCCACAGGCTCTGACCACCATATTGCGGTACTTCTTGAGGATGACATTGGAGCTGTCGTCAAAGTAGAGCACCGAGATGGCATGGAGCTGGGTTGGGGCACAGCAGGGCTTAGGAATGGTGTCTGGGTTTATTAGGTGGACCTGCACAGGGAGGGGGGACAAGGACAGGGAAAAGAAAGGTGGGAGTTGGAGTAAGGGAGACAACATCAAGTGAAAATAACTATGATAGCAAATATGATAGCATGTTAATGCATTTGTCTTTGTGTCGATGCTCTCTAGCACATTGACTGCACGAATGACACAAATTGTAATAGAAAGTAACGATTATTCTTAGTTACTCACTAGTGTCTGCACGATGGCATGGTTGGTGGCGTTCATATAGGAGTTGAGAGGGAAGGCACACTCTCCCTCACAGTAGTATGCTGCATAGCCCTCTGGAGCTATGATCCAGTCCTGAGAGAGAGAGAGAGAGAGAGAGAGAGAGAGAGAGAGGGGGGGGGGGGGGGTCAAGAGAGAAAAAGAGAGAGAGATGGCAGATAAAGAGAGGCACACCGTTATCCTCCATGTGAATGTGTAATCAGCATGCGATACATTCCACGGTAGTCATGGTAGTAGTAACAACAAGCTTCCTGGTTCTAAACTCTGAACTAACTGTGCATATTTTACTCTGGAGCCAATACTGCAAGAAGTCTGCACCTCTCCTTAGCATATCCTACTGTTTACCCAGCTGTTGAAGTGAATATCACGGACAACATTGAGCCCTGTAAATCACTTTGGATTTAGGTCTCTGCTAAGAAAAGACGTTAGGGTGGACAGGGGGGAAAAGAGTAGTGAGAAAGAGATAAAGGCAGGAGAGTGAGAAAAAAAGGAGAGATAGCGAGGGAGGGAGGGAGGATGAAAGAAAAGGAGAGGAAGCGAAGGGGGAGAAAATAGAAGAATGTGTGGGGTGCACTCGGTACCTGCCACCCCAGATCTCTGAAGCTGACGTAGAGCTCGTGTTTCTTACACGCCTGCTTCTGATCAGCACTGCTGTTCTCTGGGGAGGGGGGGGGGGGGGGTAAACATTGTCAATATTATTGCACGGAAACATAGAATCTTACTGTACATGGAATCAGTCTATGTTTTATAGGCCTAAACCTTCACAGTTTAGGGACCTTGACCCTTGTGCCTTCTGTATCCTTCCACGGCATAGAACACATGGGAGAGGGGACAAAGAGCCTGCAAACATCTCTTTCACCAATCCGTTCTCTTTCACCAATCTGTTCTTTCCCCTCTCTTTTCCATTCTCTCCCTCCCTCCCTCCACCCCTCCCTCCCTCTGGTAACCCGTACCCTCATGGGTTCTGTCCCAGTCATTTGTTCGGATTGGGAATGATCATGAACGACTGGTTCTCATCAACTCTTAAAAAAAAAGACCATTCAAACTTCCAAACAGGCCCATTTGGCCCATGTGTGCTAGGCTGGTCCAGCCCCCACCCCCCTCACACACAGTGCAGATGTACTCTGCCACAAACGTGGGTCCTGCCTTCGCTTCATGTCGGGTTCTTGGCCCTGTCTGTCCACTCCGTAAGGCTCGTGTAAATAAACACGCCAGCTATTTGAAGCCCAGGCATTATGGTGTAATGTTTCAGAGCTCTGCATAAACACAGCGCTCTCACACCTCACACCGTAAGGTCCCTATGAACTATGTACACTCTGTTACGGGAGATTCAGAAAAAAAGGCATTCTCAGAGTGGTTTGGAGGGGGAAAATGTGTGTGAGTTGTGCGTGCGTGCGCGCGCGCATGTGTGTATGAGTTGTGTGTGTATGTGTGTGTGTTCGTGTGTGTGTGTGTGCGTACGTGTGTTCATGTTTGCTGGCCATTGGAGATATGTGGAGAATTCTGGTAAGGAGGCTGTGTTAGACAGCAATAGCTCTGGCCTCCATCTGTCTTCCATTTCACCCGGAGCCAGCCATCACTACCCCAGCATACACCAACATATCACAATGGCATTTCACTGCATTCCCTGAGCTTCGCTTACCCCTCATCCCACAGTCCCTACCTGCAATGTTGGCCACTCGGAGTGCCTCCTGGCCCTTGTTGGCCCCTTTGGAGCGGTTGGGGTTGCGTTGTTTGGTGCCCCCTGTTGCTGAGCGGATGCTGCGCAGGTGCACCTCGGTGGCTTTGAAGAAGGCCACCATGAAGGGCTGTTTATTCTGAGGACCACTGCGGCCGACCAGCCCTGCCAACCGCGGGTTCACACTCACACCTGCAGGGAGAGACACAGTGGACAAAGGGTCAGAGACATTGCCTGTGTGTGTGTGTGTGTTTTAAGTTTCAAGTAGTTTTTAATCGTACGTATTACATGTGTGTAAAGGTGTTTCTGTGTGTGTGTGTGTGTGTGTGTGTGTGTGTGTGTGTGTGTGACTATGTGTGACTATGTGTGACTATGTGTGTGACTATGTGTGTGTGACTATGTGTGTGTGACTGTGTATCTAAAGTGTGTGTGACTGTGTGTGTGTGACTGTGTGTGTGTGACTATGTGTGTGTGTGTGTGTGTGTGACTATGTGTGTGTGACTATGTGTGTGTGTGACTGACTATGTGTGTGTGTGACTGTGTATCTAAAGTGTGTGTGGTCCACTCAGTCTCTAATGAGAACCATTTCTTTAGTCTGTGTAATCCTGAAATTGATGTTTTCCCAAATATGAGGTTTTCCTCCCTAAATTCCTTTCTTTCTTTCTTTCTTTCTTTCTTTCTTTCTTTCTTTCTTTCTTTCTTTCTTTCTTTCTTTCTTTCTTTCTTTCTTTCTTTCTTTCTTTCTTTCTCTCTCCCTCTCTCTCTCTCTCTCTCCCTCTCTCTCTCTCGCTCTCTCTCTCTCTCTCTCTCTCTTGTTCTCTCGTTCACTCCCAGTTTAGACCTTGGAAACATCAAGAACCAAAGTAGTACCACACATCAAAGAGGAACACTCTCTCCCAATGGATCTGACTGTGTCTAGGCTGTGTGTGTGTGTGTGTGTGTGTGTGTGTGTGTGTGTGTGTGTGTGTGTGTGTGTGTGTGTGTGTGTGTGTGTGTGTGTGTGTGTGTGTGTGTGTGTGTGTGTGTGTGTGTGTGTGTGTGTGTGTGTGTGTGTGTGATGTTCACTCAGAGGAATGTGCCTGTGATGATGGTGCCGAGGTAAACTCAGGTTGCCAGCAGCCCACGGCAACAGGACATCCCACGCGCCTGCCAGCACACGCCTGCCCATACTCCCTCCCAACACACGCACACACACAAAGACATACACACATACACAAACAGCCCCTAACATATGAGACTATGTCTGTTTTTTTCAACCTAACATCCTGCTATCACCACTGAGATAACAGTCTCCTCAGAAACACTGATGATGCTGCTGTTGTTGTTATTGTTTGACGATGAGAGACATCCTGCCATCCTGATATATCCATGGTAGAAATATATCCACGCTGCATGTTGTTTGTTTTAATCTCTTCTGAATGGGTCATAATGATGATGAGGGTATAGTGAATGATGTTAAATAATGAAGGCCTGTATTCTCTATCAATGTGTTCTGTCTCTGTGCTGTGTGCTGGCAGAGCATGTGACATTGGTATGCACTGAGGTCATACTGTTCATGCGGTCTCGTGTCTTAAATGAATCCAGACAAACAAAGAGGTGTAATGGGTTCACACGCAAAAATATGTTGCATAAAGCTTACTTCATTATTCACTGTTTTGAATGATTTGCACTGCCTCAGGGATAGCGTACACAGACGTTTTGGGAACTCTATCCCCGACGCAGTGAAAATAAGAAATAAAAAAACATTGAATAATGTAGTAAGCTTCATGCAACATCTTTTTGGGGGACCTGATCCTAGATCAGTACTCGGACGCTATATTGATATGGGCCAATGTGCCTATTGGGTTTGAACCCTCATACAGTTGTTGTGATTTAGAGAGCTCCCTCTGGGTGCTGGACCTGCTTCTAAGACACTCTACTCACCGTCAGTGCTCTCCAGAGCCAGCTGCAGGCCCAGGTTGTGTCCAGGGTTCAAGACCCATTGGTTACTGGTCACTGTCAAGTCAAACACCAGCCAGCCGTCCTCAGCCGCCCAGATGACCCTCGAGTCCAACAGAAACAGGTCTGACTCCCTGGAGGAGAAACACACACACGCATGAGTAAAAACACACAGACAATCACACAGACAAATCAAATCAAATCAAATCACATTTTATTTGTCACACATACACATGTGTGACAAATCACACAGACAAACACACAGACAAAGACACACACTCACACACAAGCCTGCATACTTAGAAAGGACGTTTGATTGTGTGAGGTTGAGCGAGTGAAGCATGGAACTGAGGAGAAGAGTGATCAGGGCGATAGAGAAAGAGAGGGAGAAAGAAAGGGAGGGAGGGGTCCAGATGGTGAGGCCCAGGGGAACACTTAATTTCCTTAATTGACAATAATGGCTTTATAAACGACTGCATACTGAACACACTGTCCATCACACACTGGAATTAAGGGGGAGAGCCAGAGAGAGGGAGAGGGAGAGAAAGAAACAGAGAACGAGGGAGAGAGAGAGAGAACGAGGGAGAGAGAGAGAAAGAGAGAGAGGCAGAGAGAGGGAGAGAGAGGCAGAGAAAGAAACCGAGAACAAGGGACAGCGAGAGAGTAAAAGAAAGAGAGAGAGAGAAACAGAGAGAAACAGAGAGAGAGAGAGAGAGAGAGAGAGAGAGAGAGAGAGAGAGAGAGAGACTCGTACATTTCCTCAGTGAAAACGATGTACTGAGCAAATGCCAAATTGGCTTTTTACCCAATTACAGTACGACAGACCACGTATTCAGCCTGCACACCCTAATTGACAAACAAACAAACCAAAACAAAGGAAAAGTCTTCTCATGCTTTGTAGCTTTCAAAAAAGCTTTCATCTCAAATTGGCATGATGGTCTGTTATACAAATTGATGGAAAGTTGTGTTGGGGGAAAAACATACAACATTATCAAATCCATGAACTCAAACAACAAGTGTGTGGTTAAAATTGGCTAAAAACACACATCTTTCTTTCCACAGGGCTGTGGGGTGAGACAGGGATGCAGCTTAAGCCACACTCTCTTCAACATATATATCAACGAATTGGCGAGAGCAGCTATTCCCAAACTGGGGTACGCAATGCCGTCGGGGGTGCACCAAATAAAAATGTGGTACACATTTTAAAACAGTGCATTTCGATTTTCCAACAGGGCTATACATTTGGGTGATGTTTTTCTCGCCTGAGTAGCCTCTTTTCACTGCCAAAAATTGAATGAAACTATCTAGTGTTCAATCGAAATAACAACACAATGTCAAATACAGGTAGCCTAGTCAAATAATTAACATCCAATCACATTAACCATTACTCTCTCGCGGGAATTTCACTAACGAATTTCACTAACGTATGTAGCCAAACGTAGCTACTTCTCATTCCGTTTGCTCGAAAATATAGATATGGTAAAAAAGTATGGAGACACATACCAGCTACTACCAGCACCAGTCAACGACACAAGTTGTTCAGCTTCCACGAGCACATCCAAGCATCAGTAATTCTACATTTGTTGTTAGCCCAGCTAGCATGGACACTGACAGTTGTGAATCTGATGCAGTCGAAGAGCTACTGCCCCCTTACTCGGGAAAGCACCGAAAGGGACGTTGGACCATTGATGAAGCGGAAATATGATGAGATCTACATTGATTTGAGGTTCACTTATAATGAGAGTAGTGTCTTTCCTCAGCCACAGTGTGTTATATGTGCAAAAGTACTATCTCACAACTCAATGAAACCTTCACTCTTGCGCAGATATTTAGAAACAAAACATGACCATTTGAAAAATAAGCCGCTGGAGTTTTTGGAGCGAGAATTAAGATAACTTTTGAGTAGTAAAACATGTATAAAAGCAACAAATACCATGAATAAGAACAGGCTAAAATCATCTTACATGGTGCGCTACCGAGTGGCTAGGACAGGCAAGCCCCATACCATTGTGGAGGACTTAATTATACCTGCTGCCATGGATATGGCTGCGACAATGCTAGGGGAAAAGGACAAAAAACTATACATACAATGCTGTAAGGATCGACGCTGGAGGCAAGAAGCAGGTACAGAGAGAACATTTATTAAACAACAGAAATTAAGCAGGACAGAAACAGCGTCTGGACAGGGGACGAAATAACACCATCAATGCTGACACAGGGAACAACCTTTTGGGAGCAGACAATTATAGACGGGCAATCAACAACATGAAGGAGTCCAGGCGTGTCCAATGAGCACTGCTGTGCGTAATGATGGTAACAGGTGTGCGTAATTAAGAACAGCCTGGCACCCTCGAGCGCCAGAGATGGAGAACGGCCGTTGGCATGACAAATGCCTTCATCAAACAACCCTGTTTCACAGCGCATCATGGCAGGAGATGTTTTGAAACAATTACTGCTGAGCATACAAGCGAGTGATTTCTATGCATTACAGCTGGATGAGTCAACAGACATGGCAGGACTGGCACAGCTCCTGGTATATGTCCATTATGTTTATAGGGGGTCAATTAAGGAAGATATCCTCTTCTGAAAACCATTGGAAACCAGGACAACAGGAGAGGGTATTTTTTAACAGCTTTGTGGCACATCAAATGGACTTTGGTGGTCAAGATGTGTTGGTATCTGTACTGATGGCGCAAAAGCCATGACAGGGAGACAGAGATGAGTGGTAACGCGCATGCAAGGAGTTACTCCCGATGCCACTTGGGTACACTGCGAAGCTTTTGCTGCCAAGGGAATGCCTGACAGCTTGAAAGATGTTTTGGACACTAGAGTGAAAATTGTTAACTTTGTTAACCAGATAGGCACATTTTGTCAGACTTGATACAACATTTTGAACATAAATGCAATGGTTCATTGGATCAGTCTAACACTTTGCACATGAACTGCTGCCATCTAGTGGCCAAAATCTAAATTGCAACTAGAGTCCTAAGATAGATAATGGCCTTTCTCTTACATTTCAAAGATAATGGAACAACAAAAAAATAGATATTATTATCTGTATTATCTTTTAACAGATCTAATGTGTTATATTCTCCTACATTAATTTCACATTTCCACAAACTTCAAAGTGTTTCCTTTCAAATGGTATCAAGAATATACATATACTTTTTTCAGTTCCTGAGCTACAGGTAGTTAGATTTCAGGCTAAATTTGAAAAAAAGGATCCGATCCTTAAGAGGTTTTTGGATCTCTTCTCTGTCTGCATTAACAAGGACAACACACAGGTCGTTCCATCATTGTATGATATTTTGTGTGCAAATTAACTCTAGTTTACGGACAATGTCAAATGTGATATAGCAAAGCACCTGAGTGAGTTGGGTGCGCAATTATGCAGGTACTTTCCCGAAACTCACGACACAAGCAACTAGATCCGTTATCCCTTTGATGCCCTGCCTCTAGTCCACTTACCAATATCTGAACAAGAGAGCCTCATCAAATTGCAACAAGCGGTTCTGTGAAGATTTAATTTAATCAGAAGTCACTGCCAGATTTCTGGATAGGGCTGCGCTCAGAGTATCCTGCCTTTTAAATCGCGCTGTTAAGACACGGATACCATTTCCAACCACGTACATATGTGAGAGTAGATTCTCGGCCCTCACTAGCATGAAAACTAAATTCAGGCACAGACTGCGTGTGGAAAATGATTTAAGACTGAGACTCTCTCCAATACAACCCAACATTGCAGAGTTATGTGCATCCTTACAAGCACACCCTTCCCAACCTGTGGTGAGTTATTCATAATTTTTGATGAACAAATAAGGTTTCATATGTAAGATGGTTAAATAAAGAGCAAAATAATAGATTATTATTATATTATTATTTGTGCCCTGGTCCAATAAGTGCTCTCTGTCACTTCCCACGAGCCGGGTTGTGACAAAAACTCACACTCATTCTTATGTTTAATAAATGCATCGTATAGTGTGTGTGTGTGTGTGTGTGGCAGGATTACATTGATGCCAAAAAGCAACATTTGAGAGTGCGCTGACCCTGGTGCTAAAGGGGGTATGCAGCTGAATGTTTGAAGTGGAACGGGACTATAAAAAGTTTGGGAACCACAGCACTAGAGCACACAAAAAACTATTCATACCTCGGCCTAAGCATCAGCACCACAGGTAACTTCCACAAAGCTGTGAACAAGCTGAGACAAGGCATGAAAGGCCTTATATGCCATCAAAGGAACATACAATTTGATGTATCAATTAGGATCTGTCTAAAAAATACTTGAATCAGTTATAGAACCCATTGCCCTTTATGGTTGTCTGGGGTCCACTGACCAACCAAGAATTCATAAAATGTGACACACACCAAATTGAGACTCTGCATGCAGAATTCTGCAAAAAATATCCTCTGTGTACAATGTCAAACACCAAATAATGCATGCAGAGCAGAATTAGGCCGATACCCACTAATTATCAAAGTCAGGAAAATAGACATTAAATTCCACAACCACCTAAAAGGAAGCAATTCCCGAAACTTCCATAACAAAGCCATCACCTACAGAGAGATGAATCTGGAGAAGAGTCCCCTAAGCAAGCTGGTCCTGGGGCTCTGTTCACAAACACAAACAGACACCACAGAGCCCCGGGACAGCAACACAATTAGACCAAACCAAATCATGAGAAAACAAAAATATAATTACTTGACATATTGGAAAGAATTAACAAAACACCTGAGCAAACTAGAATGCTATTTGGCCCTAAACAGAGAGTACACAGTGGCAGAATACCTGACCACTGTGACTGACCCAAACTTAAGGAAAGCTTTGACTATGTACAGACTCAATGAGCATAGCCTTGCTATTGAGAAAGGCCGCCGTAGGCAGACCTGGCTCTCAAGAGAAGACAGGCTATGTGCACACTGCCAACAAAATGAGGTGGAAACTGAGCTGCACTTCCTAACCTCCAGCGAAATGTATGACCATATTAGAGACACATATTTCCCTCAGATTACACAGATCCACAAAGAATTTGAAAACAAACCCAATTTTGATAAACTCCCATATCTATTGGGTGAAATACCACAGTGTGCCATCACAGCAGCAAGATGTGTGACCTGTTGCCACAAGGAAAGGGCAACCTGTGAAGAACAAACACCATTGTAAATACAACCCATATTTATGTTTATTTATTTTCCATTTTATACTTTCAGTATTTGCACTTCGTCACAACACTGTATATAGACATAATATGACATTTGAAATGTTTTCATTCATTTTGGAACTTCTGTGAGTGTAATGTTTACTGTCATTTTTATTGTTTATTTCACTTTTTTTTTATTATCTACTTCACTTCCTTTGGCAATGTTAACATATGTTTCCCATGCCAATAAATTGAATTGAATTGAGAGAGAGAGAGAGAGAGAGAGGCAGAGCGAGAGGCGGAGAGAGTGAGAGAGAGCAAGAGAGGCATAGAAAGAGATAGAAAGAAACACACACAAGAGAAAATCATTTCAGTGTCCAACTCACTACCACTGTTTTAATGTGGGATGTGGTTCTCTTTTTCTCCTCATTTCCTTTCTGATATTATATCCTTTATTCTTCATGTATCCATTAATTCCTCCCAGACCAGGGTTATTCTACTGACAGAGGGCATAGTGTGTCATAGAGCTCTGGATCAGACAATATAAATGATATTTTCCCAAACCCATAACCTTAACCCCAATCCCCTATCCCTAAACCTAAAACTAAACCTCTCCCCTAACCCTAAACCTAAACTCTAAGCCTAAAATAGTATTTTTCCTTGTGGGGACTGAATTTTCCTTATTTTACTATACTTGTGAGGACTTCTGGTCTCCACCCCCCCCCCCCCCCCCCCCCCCCCCCACCCCACACACACACACACACACACACCCTCACCTGTCAATGTTTTCCTCCAGCACCTGGTAGACACTGATGCGGAAGGTTTCATTGTCAAAGCGTTCGTGGATGAAGTCCTTATAGATGCGGAACTCTGCAGTGGTGACCGCTTCCCCCTCAGGAATACGTGATAGGTCGAAACGGAACTCTCGGTGGTGCCGTCGGACGGGTAGGAGCTCTGTATCGTGTTCCACTGGAACACGCAAACACACAAACAGGATGAGACAAACAGAACACCACAAACACAAATGCACACACACTATAATGAGTCTGACAGAAGGTAGAACAGACAGGCAGGCAGGCAGACAGACAGATGGACAGACTGTCTATCACAGTCTTGAGTCCTGACATATTCACCCTTATGCAACCTTGGATGATGTAGTGAGACAGACACATCCATCCATGTTCTCCATGTGGTTCTCTGAATGGATGTCTCCTTCATGTAGCACATGGACTACACTGCTAGAGAGCTACATGTGGTGCTGGTGCTACAGCCTTATGATTGAGAGATTCATGTGGTGCTGGTGATACAGCTTTATGATTGAGAGATGCATGTGGTTCTGGTGCTACAGCCTTATGATTGAGAGATGCATGTGGTGCTGATGCTACAGCCTTATGATTGAGAGATGCATGTGGTGCTGGTGCTACAGCCTTATGATTGAGAGATGCATGTGGTGCTGATGCTACAGCCTTATGATTGAGAGATGCATGTGGTTCTGGTGCTACAGCCTTATGATTGAGAGATGCATGTGGTGCTGGTGCTACAGCCTTATGATTGAGAGATTCATGTGGTGCTGGTGCTACAGCCTTATGATTGAGAGATGCATGTGGTGCTGGTGCTACAGCCCTATGATTGAGAGATGCATGTGGTGCTGGTGCTACAGCCTTATGATTGAGAGATGCATGTGGTGCTGGTGCTACAGCCTTATGATTGAGAGCTACATGTGGCACTGGTGCTACAGCCCTATGATTGAGAGATGCATGTGGTGCTGGTGCTACAGCCCTATGATTGAGAGATGCATGTGGTTCTGGTGCTACAGCCCTATGATTGAGAGATGCATGTGGTGCTGATGCTACAGCCTTATGATTGAGAGATGCATGTGGTGCTGGTGCTACAGCCCTATGATTGAGAGATGCATGTGGTGCTGGTGGTACAGCCCTATGATTGAGAGATGCATGTGGTGCTGGTGCTACAGCCCTATGATTGAGAGATGCATGTGGTGCTGGTGGTACAGCCCTATGATTGAGAGATGCATGTGGTTCTGGTGCTACAGCCCTATGATTGAGAGATGCATGTGGTGCTGATGCTACAGCCTTATGATTGAGAGATGCATGTGGTGCTGGTGCTACAGCCCTATGATTGAGAGATGCATGTGGTGCTGGTGGTACAGCCCTATGATTGAGAGATGCATGTGGTGCTGGTGCTACAGCCCTATGATTGAGAGATGCATGTGGTTCTGGTGCTACAGCCTTATGATTGAGAGATGCATGTGGTGCTGGTGCTACAGCCCTATGATTGAGAGATGCATGTGGTGCTGGTGGTACAGCCCTATGATTGGGAGATGCATGTGGTGCTGGTGCTACAGCCCTATGATTGAGAGATGCATGTGGTTCTGGTGCTACAGCATGTGGTGCTGACAGGTGATGACAGCTTTACAATACCCTTTTCTCTCTCTTCCTCTCCGAACCCCAGAGACACATCTCTCCTCCTCTCCTCCTCTCATCTGGATCTCATGAGGTGGAGTACACACTCACACCACATATGCACACATACAGTTGTGGCCAAATATATTGGCACCCTTGCACTTTTTCTTAAATAATTCCCTATTTCTTCTCAAATGAGTTGAAATGTAAAAATAAAAAAGTTAGGTAACCACATCTTTTTATTGGATTAAAACGTTGCACAACCAAATACATTTTTGTAAACTTAAGTTAACAATGTTCAATTAGAAAATAAAGACAAATGGCATGGACAAATGTATTGGCAGCTAGTACTTGGTTACACCACCTTTGGCCAAGATAACTGCAGACAAACGCTTATTGTAGCTTGCTGCAGCTTTCTACTGACAATTTGGCCCACTTTTCAGAAGCAAACTGCTCTAATTCCTCAATATTTAAAGGATGCCCTCCACCAACTTCTGTTTTCAGAGCTCGCCATAGGTTTTGGGCGTTTCAGATCTGGACTCTTCGCTGGCCACTCAAGAACAGTCCAGCATCTCTTCTTAACCATTCCTTGGTGATTTTGGATGTGTGTTTGGGGTCGTTGTCCTGCTGAGAAGACCCACAACCTTCAATAGAGACCCAGTTTTTAGACACTGGGTTAAACATTGGACTACAAAACACCTGATAATCTGAAGATTTCATGATGCCTTGTGCACATTCAAGGCTCCCAGTACCAGAGGCCGCAAAGCAACCCCGCCGCATTTGTTTGCAGTTATCTATTCATTTTAAATGTTTTTTAAGTTCACCTTTATTTAACCAGGTAGGCTAGTTGAGAACAAGTTCTTATTTACAACTGCGACCTGGCCAAGAAAAAGCAAAGCAGTGCGATAAAAACAACAACACAGAGTTACACATAAACAAACGTACAGTCAATGACACAAAGGAAAAGAAAAATAGAAAAATCTATGTACAGTGTGTGCAAATGTAGAAGAGTAGGGAGGTAGGCAATGAATAGGCCCTAGAGGTGAAAAATAATTACAACTTAGCATAAATACTGGAGTGATAGATGTGCAGATGATGATGTGCAAGTAGAGATACTGGGGTGCAAAAGAGGAAGAGGGTATGGGGATAATATGGGGATGAGGTAGTTGGGTGTGCAATTTACAGATTGGATTGGCTGTGTACAGGTACAGTGATCGGTAAGCTGAGAGGTTAGTTAGAGAGGGAGATATAAGACTCCAGCTTCAGAGATTTTTGCAATTTGTTCCAGTGATTGGCAGCAGAGAAATGGAAGGAAAGGCGGCCAAAGAAAGTGTTGGCTTTGGGGATGGCCAGTGAAATATACCTACTGGAGAGCATGACACGGCTGGGTGTTGCTATGGTGACCAGTGAGCTGAGATAAGGTGGGGCTTTACCTTGCAAAGACTTAAACAGTGGGGCAAAAAAGTATTTAGTCAGCCACCAATTGTGCAAGTTCTCCCACTTAAAAAGATGAGAGAGGCCTGTAATGTTCATCATAGGTACACTTCACCTATGACAGACAAAATGAGAAGAAAAAAATCCAGGAAATCACACTGTAGGATTTTTTATGAATTTATTTGCAAATTATGGTGGAAAATAAGTATTTGGTCACCTACAAACAAGCAAGATTTCTGGCTCTCACAGACATGTAACTTCTTCTTTAAGAGGCCCCTCTGTCCTCCACTCGTTACCTGTATTAATGGCACCTGCTTGAACTTGTTATCAATATAAAAGACACCTGTCCACAACCTCAAACAGTCACACTCCAAACTCCACTATGGCCAAGACCAAAGAGCTGTCAAAGGACACCAGAAACAAAATTGTAGACCTGCACCAGGCTGGGAAGACTGAATCTGCAATAGGTAAGCAGCTTGGTTTGAAGAAATCAACTGTGGGAGCAATTATTAGGAAATGGAAGACATACAAGACCACTGATATTCTCCCTCGATCTGGGGCTCCACGCAAGATCTCACCCCGTGGGGTCAAAATGATCACAAGAACGGTGAGCAAAAATCCCAAAACCAAACGGGGGAACCTAGTGAATAACCTGCAGAGAGCTGGGACCAAAGTAACAAAGCCTACCATCAGTAACAGACTACGCCGCCAGGGACTCAAATCCTGCAGTGCCAGACGTGTCCCCCTGCTTAAGCCAGTACATGTCCAGGCCCATCTGAAGTTTGCTAGAGAGCATTTGGATGATCCAGAAGAAGATTGGGAGAATGCCATATGGTCAGATGAAACCAAAATATAACTTTTTGGTAAAAACTCAACTCGTCGTGTTTGGAGAATAAAGAATGCTGAGTTGCATCCAAAGTACACCATACCTACTGTGAAGCATGGGGGTGGAAACATCATGCTTTGGGGCTGTTTTTCTGCAAAGGGACAAGGACAACTGATCCGTGTAAAGGAAAGAATGAATGGGGCCATGTATCGTGATATTTTGAGTGATAACCTCCTTCCATCAGCAAGGGCATTGAAGATGAAATGTGGCTGGGTCTTTCAGCATGACAATGATCCCAAACACACCGCCCGGGCAACGAAGGAATGGCTTTGTAAGAAGCATTTCAAGGTCCTGGAGTGGCTAGCCAGTCTCCAGATCTCAACCCCATAGACAATCTTTGGAGGGAGTTGAAAGTCCGTGTTGCCCAGCAACAGCCCCAAAACATTACTGCTCTAGAGGAGATCTGCATTGAAGAATGGGCCAAAATACCAGCAACAGTGTGTCAAAACCTTGTGAAGACTTACAGAAAACGTTTGACCTCTGTCATTGCCAACAAGGGGTACATAACAAAGTATTGAGATTAACTTTTGTTATTGACCAAATACTTATTTTCCACCATAATTTGCAAATAAATTCATAAAAAATCCTACAGTGTGATTTTCTGGATTTTTTTTCTCATTTTGTCTGTCATAGTTGAAGTGTACCTATGATGAAAATGACAGGCCTCTCTCATATTTTTAAGTGGGAGAACTTGCACAATTGGTGGCTGACTAAATACTTTTTTGCCCCACTGTAGATGACTTATAGATGACCTGGAGCCAGTGGGTTTGGCGACGGATATGCAGTGAGGCCCAGCCAATAAGAGCATACAGGTCGCAGTGGTGGGTAGTGTATGGGGCTTTGGTGATAAAACGGATGGCACTGTGATAGACTACATCCAGTTTGCTGAGTAGAGTGTTGGGGGCCATTTTGTAAATGACATCGCCGAAGTCAAGGATTGGTAGGATAGTCAGTTTTGCAAGGGTGTGTTTGGCGGCATGAGTGAAGGAGGATTTGTTGCGAAATAGGAAGCCAATTCTAGATTTAATTTTGGATTGGAGCTGCTTAATGTGAGTCTGGAAGGAGAGTTTACAGTCTACCAGACACCCAGGTATTTTAGTTGTCCACATATTCTAGGTCAGAACCGTCCAGAGTAGTGATGCTAGTCAGGCGGGAGGGTGCGGGCAGCAATCGGTTGAAGAGCATGCACTTAGTTTTACTAGCATTTAAAAGCAGTTGGAGGCCATGGAATGAGTGTTATGTGGCGTTGAAACTCATTTGGAGGTTTGTTAGCACAGTGTCCAAAGAAGGACCAGATGTATACAGAATGGTGTCGTCTGCGTAGAGGTAGATCAGAGAATCACCAGCAGCAAGAGCGACATCATTGATATATACAGAGAAAAGAGTCGGCCCGAGAATTGAGCCCTGTGCCACCCCCATGGAGACTGCCAGAGGTCCGGACAACAGGCCCTCCGATTTGAAACAAAGAACTCAATCTGAGAAGTAGTTGGTGAACCAGGCGAGGAGGTCATTTTTGAAGCCAAGGCTATTGAGTCTGCCGACAAGTATGCGGTGCTTGACAGAATCGAAAGCCTTGGCCAGGTCGATAAAGACGGCTGCACATTACTGTTTTTAATCGATGGCGGTTATGATATCGTTTAGGACCTTGAGGTGCACCCATAACCAGCTCGGAAACCAGATTGCATAGCGGAGAAGGTTTGGTGGGATTCGAAATCTGTTTATTAACAAGATTTTAGAAAGGCAGGGCAGGATAGATATAGGTCTGTAACAGTTTGGGTCTAGAGTGTCTCCCCCTTTGAAAAGAGGGATGACCGCGGCAGCTTTCCAATCTTTGGGGATCTCAGACGATACAAAAGAGAGGTTGAATAGGCTAGTAATCTTGGCAAAAGGCAGTGCAACCAATGGGTGCCAATCATTTTGTCCATGTCATTTGTCTTTATTTTCTCAATTAAAATTGTAAACTTAAGTTTACAAAAATATAATTTGTTGTGCAATGTTGAAAATCCAATAACAAGGTGTGGATACCAAACGGTTTTGTTGAATTCCAACTGTATGCGCAGACACACACACTCAAGGTATAAGTACGAGGATCTCCCCATCTCCACTCCTCTTCACCCCCCCCCCCCCAGATCCCCAGAAGCTATACCCCTGACCCTGACCTCTCATGTCCCAGCAGCATGTCCCAGTGGTCACTGCCTTGTTTGTCATCATCTCCAGGCTTTGCCTCCCCCTCTTCTCCCACCCCCACACGGAGCTAGCAACATTTTGGTTATATCTTTTGCATGGGGACTACATGTTCTGAATATTATGTGTCTCTGTCAATGTTGTCAAAGTCACTTTGGAAAATGTGTCTGCTACACGACCAGTGCATGTGTTTTCCATTCCTGTGTGTCTCTGAGTCGATAGGAAGTCACATGTTTCTCAGTTGGATCACAGAGAACTCCACTATGATCTAATTTACTCTTCCCCTCCCTCCCATCCCTCTCCTCCCCTCCTCTTTTCAGTTGTGTTCAGGACAGGGCCTGATGACCTAAGCCCACCAACCAACCCTCTCTAGCACCCCATCACCCTGCTCCCCACTCAACAACTCTTTATCAGACAGACCACCTCTGAACTCTGAGCAGCTTTGGCTGTACTGCCAAGGACACATCTCTGCCAAGGCATCCAGTCCACACACACACACACACACACACACACACACACACACACATACACACACACACACACACATACACACACACACACACACACACACACACACACACAAAGTGAATACACACGCATAGACCGAAACACACACACCAGTTTCATACACTGAGATGTCAGATGCCATTGTCCTTGTGCTGCACCAGCTGCTATGGATGTGAGTGAGCAAAGCTGATCCGCTGAGGAGAACACATTGTCCATTGATGAGAGTTTGGATTCTATTCAGTCTCTCCTGTCTCCTACTCTTTTAATCTCTTTATCTCTGATTCTTCTTTTTACTGTTATGGCAATTCTCCCTATCTACCCTCACTCTAGCTACCCTCACTACTGTACCTCTTGATCACTTTGTCCCTGTTATTGATATCGAACACATAACACAGAGACAGAAACGGTGTGTGTGTGTGTGTGTGTGTGTGTGTGTGTGTGTGTGTGTGTGTGTGTGTGTGTGTGTGTGTGTGTGTGTGTTGTACAAAGGCAGCACTGTCTGACTGGGCAGTGAGTGCAGGGTAAAGACATGGATCTAATTACTGTTGAATGTGGGACAGCTCTCTCTCTCTCTCTCTCTCTCTCTCTCTCTCTCTCTCTCTCTCTCTCTCTCTCTCTCTCTCTCTCTCTCTCTCTCTCTCTCTCTCTCTCATTACTGGGCCTGCTGGCTTCTAGGATCCTATTGTCCTGGCTCTTCCATAGGCACCCATAGTGTATAATGTGTGTGTGTGTGTGTGTGTGTGGGTGTGTGTGTGTGTATAATCCAGGCTGTTCACTAGAAATAGACTTTGTTTTGAAAAGGTCCCGAGAATTCCTATATGCCTTCCTCGGCACTCACCTATAAAAAAGAACAACTATTGCCCAGCACTGGCGCAAACTCGTGATGCTCGGCGTCAAAGCACACTGCTCAGAACACAGTGCGCTGCTATGACCGCTACACCACGGCACACAATGCTCTAGCAAGAAAATACTTGAAATAGCAAGTTGTCTTTAAAGGACAATTACACCCAAAAACAATCTTTTGGTTTGTATTTCTGTGTTTTGAAAGATAAATATCTTGCAAACTTGATGGCTTTACGTACAAAACATTTTGGGATATCATCAATGCTCATGAAACAAATACAAACCAGTTTTTCTTGAATTATTTTTGTTTTAAGCTTTCCCCAAACCATAGCCCTAACCTTAACCACTCGGAATGAATGCGTCAAAAATTGACGTTCATCCATAATATGTAGAACTTCAAAGTGGTATAATCCACTTCCCCTCGTACCGCCCCACCAGTACAGCCACCCCATCCATTCCACACCTGTGCTATAGGCCTGCCATGTGAATGGGGGCTTTCATAATGCCACCGTCCTGAGTCATCCTTAAAAGGTTAAACTGAGTGTGTCCACAATACATACATTATACTACTGTAACTGACTGGAGCCTGACAGGAGAGACATCAGGAACGCTCTCAGTGCTGCCAACACCTGCTCCTCTCCCCTCTTCTCTTTTCTCCCCTCCCCTCCCCTCCCCTCCCCTCCCCTCTTCTCCTCTCTTCTCTTTTCCTCTATTCTCATCTCTTCTCCTCTATTCTCTCCCCCGCCGACTAAATTTCCCCAGCTCACTATGAAAGGAGTTATAAAGCCCACCACTTCAGCTCATCAAGCCGACAAGTTGAAAAATCTGTCGATGTGTCCTTGAGCAAGGCACTTAACACTAATTTCCTCCAGGGGCGCTGTACTACTATGGCGGACCCTGTAAAACAACACATTTCACTGCACCTATCTGGTGTGTGGCAATAGAAAATATAGATTTTTGTATGGCCTAAGCCAAAGCACATCAGAGTCACAGTGGACTGAGCAGCAGCATTGGTGTTTCCATCTCATCCCTGCAGACAGTGGATGACATCCGCTACGCTATGGCCTTCGCTACAGCGTAATGGGTTTATTTGGCACTCAAGTTTTATGACAAAAACAATAATAACAAAATAATACTATTTTTTTTAAGGAAAATACTGTAAGGAAATACTGTAAAATCACCAGAAAATCAGCTCAACAGGATTCTTTTTAGGGTTAGTGTCACGTTCTGACCTCTATTTCCTTTGTGTTGTATTTATTTAGTATGGTCAGGGCGTGAGTTGGGTGGGCAGTCTATGTTTGTTTTTCTATGTTGTGGGGCAGTTCTATGTTTTCGGCCTAGTATGGTTCTCAATCAGAGGCAGGTGTCATTAGTTGTCTCTGATTGAGAATCATACTTAGGTAGCCTGGGTTTCACTGTGTGTTTGTGGGTGATTGTTCCTGTCTTTGTGTTTGCACCAGATCGGGCTGTTTTGAGTTCTCACGTTTCTTGTTTTCGTTAGTTTGTTCATGTATAGTGTCTTCATTAAAATACAATGAACAACCACCACGCTGCGTTTTGGTCCGCCTCCACTTCACAACAAGAGAACCGTTACAGAATCACCCACCACAACAGGACCAAGCGGTGTGGTAATGGGCAACGGAAAAAGCAGCAGCAAGAGCAGCGCGAGGAGGTATGGACATGGGAGGAGGAATTAGACGGAAGAGGACCCTGGGCTCAGCCAGGAGAATATCGCCGTCCCAAAGAAGAACTGGAGGCGGCGAAAGCGGAGAGGCGCTGGTATGAGGAGGCAGCGCGGCGTCGTGGATGGAAGCCCGGGAGTCAGCCCCAAAAATTTCTTGGGGGGGGGCTAACAGGGAGTATGGCTACGCCAGGTAGGAGACCTGAGCCAACTTCCTGTGGTTACCGGGGGGCTGGAGAGACCGGGCAGGCACCGTGTTATGCTGTGGAGCGCACGGTGTCCCCAGTGCGGGTGCACAGCCCGGTGCGGTACATTCCAGCTCCGCTTATCGGCCGGGCTAGAGTGGGCATCGAGCCAAGTGCCATGAAGCCGGCTCTACGCATCTGGTCTCCAGTGCGTCTCCTTGGGCCGGCTTACATGGCACCAGCCTTGCGCACGGTGTCCCCGGTTCGCCTGCATAGCCCAGTGCGGGCTATTCCACCTCGCCGCACTGGCAGGGCGACCGGGACCATTCAACCGGGTAAGGTTGGGCAGGCTCGGTGCTCAAGAGCTCCAGTGCGCCTGCACGGCCCGGTCTATCCGTCACCACCTCCACGCACCAGCCCTCCGGTGGCAGCTCCCCGTACCAGGCTGTCTCTCCGGCCCATCCTTGCAGGGGCTCTCTCCTCTCCAGCGCTGCCGGAGTCTCCCGCCTCTCCGGCGCTACCAGAGCCTTCCTCCTCTCCAGCGCTGCTGGAGTCTCCCGCCTGTTCGGCGCTAGGAGAGCTACTCAGCCCAGCGTTGCCGGAGCTTCCCGTCTGCCCAGCGCCGCCAGCGCCGCCCGTCTGCCCAGCGCCGCCAGCGCCGCCCGTCTGCCCAGCGCCGCCAGTGCCCGTCTGCCCAGCGCCGCCAGTGCCGCCCGTCTGCCCAGCGCCGCCAGTGCCGCCCGTCTGCCCAGCGCCGCCAGTGCCGCCCGTCTGCCCAGCGCCGCCAGTGCCGCCCGTCTGCCCAGCGCCGCCAGTGCCGCCCGTCTGCCCAGCGCCGCCAGTGCCGCCCGTCTGCCCAGCGCCGCCAGTGCCGCCCGTCTGCCCAGCGCCGCCAGTGCCGCCCAGCGCCGCCAGTGCCGCCCGTCTGCCCAGCGCCGCCAGTGCCGCCCGTCTGCCCAGCGCCGCCAGTGCCGCCCGTCTGCCAGGAGCCGCCAGTGCCGCCCGTCTGCCAGGAGCCGCCAGTGCCGCCCGTCAGCCAGGGGCCGCCAGTGCCGCCCGTCAGCCAGGGGCCGCCAGTGCCGCCCGTCAGCCAGGTGCCGCCCGTCAGCCAGGGGCCGCCAGTGCCGCCCGTCAGCCAGGGGCCGCCAGTGCCGCCCGTCAGCCAGGGGCCGCCAGTGCCGCCCGTCAGCCAGGGGCCGCCAGTGCCGCCAGTCAGCCAGGGGCCGCCAGTGCCGCCAGTCAACCAGGGGCCGCCAGTGCCACCAGTCAGCCCAGCGCCGCCAGTCAACCAGGGGCCGCCAGTGCCGCCAGTCAGCCAGGGGCCGCCAGTCAGCCAGGGGCCGCCAGTGCCGCCCCTCCGCCCGGAGCAGCTGCCCCTCTGTCCCGAGCAGCTGTCCCTCTGTCCCGAGCAGCTGTCCCTCTGTCCCGAGCAGCTGTCCCTCTGTCCCGAGCAGCTGTCCCTCTGTCCCGAGCAGCTGTCCCTCTGTCCCGAGCAGCTGTCCCTCTGTCCCGAGCAGCTGTCCCTCTGTCCCGAGAAGCTGCCCCTCTGTCCCAAGCAGCCCCTCTGTCCAGTGGGGTCATTGAGAGGGGTGGGCATGGTGAGTAAGCCACGGAGGCGGACAATAAGGCGGACTAAGACAATGGCGAAGTGGGGTCCGCGTCCCGCGCCAGAGCCGCCACCGCGGACAGACGCCCACCCAGACCCTCCCCTATAGGTCAAGGTTTTGCGGCCGGAGTCCGCACCTTTGGGGGGGGGGGGTACTGTCACGTTCTGACCTCTATTTCCTTTGTGTTGTATTTATTTAGTATGGTCAGGGCGTGAGTTGGGTGGGCAGTCTGTTTGTTTTTCTATGTTGTGGGGCAGTTCTATGTTTTCGGCCTAGTATGGTTCTCAATCAGAGGCAGGTGTCATTAGTTGTCTCTGATTGAGAATCATACTTAGGTAGCCTGGGTTTCACTGTGTGTTTGTGGGTGATTGTTCCTGTCTTTGTGTTTGCACCAGATCGGGCTGTTTTGAGTTCTCACGTTTCTTGTTTTCGTTAGTTTGTTCATGTATAGTGTCTTCATTAAAATACAATGAACAACCACCACGCTGCGTTTTGGTCCGCCTCCACTTCACAACAAGAGAACCGTTACAGTTAGGGTTAGGGTTAGGGTTCCCAAGTATTCCCACACATAAATAGAGATGCATATGTAATCGTAATCCCAATGTAATCAAGGTTTGAAATTATTATCTTTTTGTCAAATACTATATCTGTTTGGTAACCTTACGGTCAATTTGCAGTGTACAAATGATTTAGAACTATGTTCTGGCCCCCCGAAACATCGTCCGAAGGCTGAATGTAGTTGGGGACCCCTGGTCTATTAGATAGAAGCATCAATTAATCATGTGTTGATCTCTTGATCTCAAACCAAACCCTCAAGTAAGTCATGATGTAGTCACTTACTAAACTCCGTTTTGGACGAGACTGACATTATGACCAAAACTATCTTAATTACACTTTGTAGTCAATTTTGACTCTGAAATTAATATTCCTGACACACGTTGATGCTACATAGGCTGTTTCGAACCAGATGCGTTTATTAAATTCCCTTAACCTTTCAAGCTGATCTTTCCTGTTTTTGTATATTTTTTATAGCATTTTCTCCCTGGTCCCTAAAATGTCTTTGCTTTGCAAGAGAAGCAGAGATGAAATAGAAAACTACAGATGTCAACTAAATTTAAGCATTCATTCTATCGATGTATGACATACAGTGGGAAGAAAAAGTATTTGAACCATTTAGAATTACCTGGATTTCTGCATAAATTGGTAATTAAATTTTATCTGATCTTCATCTAAGTCACAACAATAGACAAACACAGTCTGCTTAATACTAATAACACACAAACAATTATAATTGTTCATGTCTTAATTGAACACACCGTGTAAACATTCACAGTGCAGGTTGGAAGAAGTAAGTGAACCCTTGGATTTAATAACAGGTTGACCCTCCTTTGGCAGCAATAACCTCAACCAAACGTTTTCCGTAGTTGCGGATCAGACCTGCACAATGGTCAGGAGGAATTTGGACCATTCCTTGTTACGAAACTGTTTCAGTTCCACAATGTTCTTGGGATGTCTGGTGTGAACCGCTCTCTTGAGGTCATGCCACAGCATCTCAATCGGGTTGAGGTCAGGACTGACTGGGCCACTCCAGAAGGTGTACTTCTGTTCAAATCATTCTGTTGCTGATTTACTTCTGTCTTTTGGGTTGTTGTGCTGTTGCATTGCCTAACTTCTGTTGAGCTTCAATTGATAGCCTTACATTCTCCTGCAAAACGTCTTGATGAACTTGGGAATTCCTTTTTCCATTGATGATAGCAAGCTGTCCCGGCCCTGAGGCAGCAAAGCAGCCCCCAAACCATAATGCTCCCTCCACCATAGTTTACAATTGGTATAAGGTTTTGATGTTGCTGTGCTGTGCCTTTTTTCTCCATACATAGCTTTGTGAGTTCCTTCCGAACAACACAACTTTCATCTGTCCACAGAATAGTTTGCCAGTAGCACTGTGGAACATCCAGGTGCTCTTTTACAAACTTCAGACGTGCAGAAATATTTTTTTTGGAACAGCAATGGCTTCTTCCGCGGTGTCCTCCCATGAACACCATTCTTGTTTATTGTTACGTTTGTAGACTCGTCAACAGAGATGTTATTATCTTACAGAGATTTCTGTAAGTCTTTAGCTGACACTAGGAATCTTCTTAACCTCATTGAGCATTCTGCCCTGTACTCTTGCAGTCATCTTTGCAGGATGGCCACTCCTTGGGAGAGTAGCAACAGTGCTGAAATGTCTCCATTTATAGACAATGTCTTACCGTGGACTGACTTTTAGAAATACTTTTGTAACCCTTTCCAGCTTTGTGCAAGGCAACAATTCTTAATCTTAGGTCTTCTGAGATCTCTTTGGTTCGAGGCATGGTTCTTCTCAGGCAATTGCTTCTTGTGAATAGCAAACTCAAAAAAAAAATGATGGGGCATGGCAGCTTTAACCAAAATCTCCCATCTCGTCTCATTGATTCGACTCCAGGTTAGTTGACTCCTGACTCCAATTAGCTTTTGGAGAAGTCATTAGCCTAGGGGTTCACATACTTTTTCCAATCTACACTGTGAATGTTTAAATGACATATTCAATATAGACAAGAAAAACACAATCATTTGTGTGTTATTAGTTTAAGTTTGTCCATTGTTGTGACTTAGATGAAGATCAGATCAAATGGTATGCAAAATGCATGCAGAGATCCAGGTCATTCCAAAGGGTTCCCATACTTTTCTTGCCACTGTATTTCCTGGTGAGCAAGGGTTTGCGGCAGAAGAGAGACTGCATGTATCTTATAGACAAGTTGACTAACAAATAGCCGACAAAAATGTCGAAAAATATAAGCAGAAACATGTGTATAAAAAAATCCTGCGCCCCGTGTCATAAAACTGTTCTTGCATGTTTGACTGTACCGCCGCGCATGTTCTATATTTACGGGTTAGGGTCTGGTGCGGGCCTCAGATTTTCACTTGATCACCTATAGTCGGGCGCTTGCGCATGGGTTATTAGCAATTGCGTGCCAGTGCGGGTGAATGAACAGCTGACCCCCGTATCATTAGTGTGTAGGCTATATGGGTGATTCTATAGAAGTGGTGCAAAAAAACAGCCTCACCCCCAAAACTCTACTTAAAAGATTTGTTAAGTCTCCACACTTATGACATTTATTTACATCATAATATGATCTTATTTAATCCAAGGCAATGCCAAACATTGCTAAATTAATATAGTACAAAGTCATAGTTTATGTACCTATTTCTATGGAGTGGTGGCTGTCCCAAACCCTGCCTTGTGTTTGAAAACACCAGGTAAACTAGTGGTTAAGAACATTGGAACAGCAACCGAAAGGTCACCGATTCAAATCCCTGAGCCGACTACGTGAAAGATCTGTTGATGTGCTCTTGGTTACGTAACCCTAATTGCTCCTGCAAGTCGCTCTGGATAAGGGCATTTAATACAATTAAAATAAAGCAATTACTAATTTTCTTAATATTTTTAACACTATTGTTTCAATAGAACATCTTGAGTTGTTTTATTATTACATTGAAAGATACCGATATAATCAGGACTTTTGTTCATTTTTAAACATCTGTCTAAGCTTCTTCGGGATCAGTGTCCCTTCCACGGGACGGTTGAGCTAACGTAGGCTAATGCGATTAGCATGAGATTGTAAGTAAAAAGAAAATTTCCCAGGACATAGACATATCTGATATTGTCAGAAAGCTTAAATTATTGTTAATATAACTGCACTGTCCAATTTGCAGTAGCTATTACAGTGTTTGAGTGTATTGTTTGAGGAGAGTGCACAATTTTGAACATAAAAAGTTATTAATAAACAAATTAGGCATATTTGGGCAGTCTTGATATAACATTTTGAACAGAAATACAATGGCTCATTGGATCAGTCTAAAAGGTTGTGCATACACTAACATTTATATTGCACCTGGGCTGGAATGATACATTATGGCCTTTGTCTTGCATTTCAAAGATGATGGTACAAAAAAAATACAAAAGAACGGTTGGCTTTTTCTTTGCATTATCTTTTACCAGATCTATTGTGTGTTATTCTCATACATTCCTTTCACATTTCCACAAACTTCAGTGTGTTTCCTTTCAAATTCTACCAAAAATATGCATATCCTTGCTTCAGGGCCTGAACTACAGGCAGTTAGATTTGGGTATGTCATTTCAGGTGAAAATTTAAAAAAGGGGCGGATCCTTAAGAGGCATGGAAAGCAGGTGGAAAGCATGGCCAGCCGTAGAGAAATGCTTAACGAAATTCTCGATTAACAAGGATTTATCGGTGGTGATAGTGTTTCCTAGTCTCAGTGCATATCGAGGGGGCTATTCAATGCTAATGCAGTACGCCACAGGATGTTGCTGTGCTGGTCAAGGGCAGTCAAGTCAGGAGTGAACAAGGGGCTATATCTGTTCTTAGTTCTACATTTTTTAAAAGGGGCATGCTTATTTAAGATGGCGAGGAAAGCACTTTTAAAGAACAACCAGACATCCTCTACTGACGGGATGAGGTTAGTTAGTCAAATACATCTGTTTGGATTTCTTGCAGTCTATAAATTATTTGTAATTAATGATCATTTTCTTCCAGGAAACCAAGGCCAGGTCGATTAGAAAGGCCTGCTTACTGAAATGTTTTAGGGAGCGTTTGACAGTGATGAGGGGTGGTCGTTTGACCGCGGACCCATTATGGATGCTGGCAATGAGGCAGTGATTGCTGAGATCCTGGTTGAAGACAGCAGATGTGTATTTGAAGGGCAAGTTGGTCGGGATGATATAGTTGAAGGGGGATGCTTGCAAGCCGAAGAACACCATCTCAAACTGTGAAGCACGGGGGTGTCAGGATCATGTTGTGCGGGGTGCTTTGCTACAGGAGGGACTGGTGCACTTCACAAAATAGATGGCATGATGAGGACGGAAAATGACGTGGATATGTTGAAGCAACATCTCAAGACATCAGTCAGGAAGTTAAAGCCTGGTCGCAAATGCGTCTTTCAAATGGACAATGACACCAAGTATACTTCCAAAGTTGTGGCAAAATGGCTTAAATACAACATAGTCAAGGTATTGGAGTGGCCAATCACAAAGCCCTGAACCTCAATCCCATAGAAAATGTGTGGGCGGAACTGAAAAAGCATGTGCGAGCAAGGAGGCCTACAATCCTAACTCAGTTACACCAGCTCCGCCTGGAGAAATGGTCCAAAATTCAACTAATTGTGGGAAGCTTGTGGAAGGCTACCCAAAACGTTTGACCCAAGTTAAACAATTTAAAGGCAATGCTACCAAATACTAATTGAGTGTATGTAAACTTCTGAACCACTAGCAATGTGATGAAAGAAATAAAATATTAAATAAAACACTCTCTCTACTATTATTCTGACATTTCACATTCTTACAATAAAGTGGTGATCCTAACTTACCTAAGACGCGGTTAGCACTTGTGGCTGGGACAGCGGATTGTCCCGAGCTTGTGGCTGTGCTGTTTGTTACTGTTTAAATCTGCCCTGTGACCTGCCCTGTCTGGAACTGCGTGGAGTACCAATGTTAGCCTGATTTGCTACCATGGCATCCAAAGCCAAAGGGGGGAGTCATAGAGAGGACAGTGCTTCTCTATCACAGTGAACCATCATATTGTTGTATAAAATATCTAACAATGAAAGAGAATGATTTCTGTTTTGAATTTGGTCAAGTTAGTGTGGGAGAGGTGTAAAAATTGTTTTCCATCAACAATGATAAGCTACCAGGTATAGACAACATCGATGGGAAACTTGCTATATATTTTTACCAAAGCCTAAAGGAATGTGTGTGTCCACAGGTGTGGAAGGAAGCTATAGTAATTCCACTGCCTAAAAATAGTAAAGCACACTTTGCTGGCTCTAACAGCCGCCCAATCAGTTTTCTGCCTGTTATTTTTAAACTGATGGAGAGGA
Organism: Oncorhynchus mykiss; assembly: GCF_057628025.1. NCBI lineage: Eukaryota > Metazoa > Chordata > Actinopteri > Salmoniformes > Salmonidae > Oncorhynchus > Oncorhynchus mykiss. The sequence goes on along the minus strand of NC_143030.1, from coordinate 42,571,891 downwards.
TTGTGTTTGACCACATGCAATGCTATTTTTCAGAGAACAAATGAAACAGTTACTTTCAGCATGCATATAGTGAAGGGCACTCAACTTGTACTGCACTGATCATTGGTTAATTTTTAAAAATTATAAGTCACCCATTTCAAGAAGCTAGGCGCACACCTGTCACCATCGTTACGCGCACCTGAGACACTCACCTGGTCTCCATCACCTCCTTGATTACCTGCCCTTCATATGTCACCCCCTTTGGTTTCTTCCCCAGTCGTCATTGTAGCTTTTTCATGTCGGTGCACTGTTTGTGTTTCTTGTTTTGTTCTTTTATTTATTAAATGTATTCACTCCCTGAACTTGCTTCCCGACTCTCAGCGTACATCGTTACAAGAGGCATTTGAACGTAATTCTTATTATTTGTTTTCATTTTTCTTCTCTCAGAAATACCTTATGGAACATGTGCCTTAATAACAAACATATATGCAATCTGTAAATATGAATACAATTGTTAAATTACAAGCCTAGTTGGTTTAGCCACGGAAAACGACGGGAACCATCCTGCTAGCCATGATTGGCTGAGATAATGGATGGGCTGGACTAACATGAGCTGCTCAGTATGTGTAGATCATCCATGCTACCGTGACTTTTTTTATAGAAAAAATAACTACAAAATTATGGCTTCTGTTCTCCACATTGCTGCCCTGAATTTAACAGGCGCTTTCGGCAAAGATCAGTGAGACAAAGTTGTGATGGACTACTTTCTGGAGGACGATCATGCACACGAATCAGACGATGAGGAAATCCCTGATTTAGGTTAAAAAATAATCATAATTAAACCAGACATTGTAGAGTCTTCTGATGACAGTGATGTAGAAGAAACGGCAATCAAAAGTGTTGTTGTCACAGAAGAAGTTGACAGAGTTTTGAAATCCATAGAATACCCTGTGGAAGCAGAGAATGATTGTAAATGTGGAGGGACTCAAAAAGAGAACACAGAAGGCTGTTGTATAAAACACCTGTCTCTGGATGACATCTTCAAACTCAGGGCAACCATGGCATCCATGACAGAGAGGGAGAAGCATTCATCAATGCATACGGGTAGGAGTCTAGCTACATTTTCAGATATTATACGTTTCTATGTATTTCACAGTCATTTTCATTGCAATTTGAAGCATACTGTTAGCTAGCTAGCTAAGAACCTAGTTGGTTAGCTTTAGCTACCTGCAGATTAATGCATGATGGTTAGCTATGATAATCAGTAGGGATTATGGTTCATTGTTTAGCTCACTCTGTTTAGCACAAGGCCTCACATGAGAATCCTTAAAGAGATGGGTGGGGCAAAGACTAAGAGGGTGTGAATGATGCTGAATGGGTGTAGATAAAGAAGAGCACTCCAGTAGATGTCCCAAAACATTCTAGGGCTATTTTCTCAAAAGTGGGGTTACAAGTTTAGCAGCTTTCAAGCAGAATTACTTTCCCATTGTTCCTAAACTGCAGTATATAATATGAATCTCTACTTTTATCCAATGTAAAAAACACCATGTCAAATGTTGCTACATAAAACCGAAATAAGGTGGTGGGTCACAATTATTAAGATGATAGTTGGAGTTGTATTGTCACATTTCAGTGCAGCCTTTGGTGTTATTGATCATACATTGATATTGAAAAAACTCACTTCCTATGGCTTTACATCACTTGCCATCACATGGTTGGATAGTTATTCATACAATTAGAACCCAGAGAGCATTCTTCCATGGAAGCTTTTTTAACATCAGATATGTAAATTGTGGTGTCCCTCAGGGCAATTGCCTTGTGCCGTTATGCTTCTCTATTTTACAAATTGTTTGCCACTGTTACATACAGCTAGACTGTTTATGTATGTGGATTTCATTGCAATTTCATTGCGTGAAATGCTTACATACAAGCCCTTAACCAACAATGCAGTTCAAGAAATAGAGATAAAATCAAATATTCACTAAACATGTCAGCACCAAAAGCCAGTGAGCTCACTAAAATAAATAAATAAGGAGTTACAGTCAGTATCAGAATGGGAGATTAATAATAAACGGGTCTTCAATACATCTACAACTAAAAGCATTGTATTTGGTTCAAAACATTCTCTAAGACCTAAACCTCAATTCGAGTTGTACATAAAGGGTGTGACCATTGAACAAGTTGAGGAACCTAAATTCCTAGGTATAACATTGGATGGTCAATTATCATGGTCAGGTCATATCGACAATGTTTTTGTGAAGATGGGGAGGGGTATGTCTGTTATAAAAAGATGTTCTGCATTTTTTACACAAACATCAACTGTACTAGTTGTTCAGGCTCTGGTCTTGTCTTGATGTCCGGTAATATGGTCAAGTGTAGCAAAGACAGACCTAGCAAAGCTGCAGCTGGCTCATAACAGATCAGCACGCCTTGCCCTAAACTGCACATACAGAACTAACATCAACAACATGTGTGCAGGTCTTTCCTGGTTAAGGGTTGACGAGAGATGAACTGATTCTCTTTTAGTTTTTCTGAGAAATATTACTGTGACACAAACTCCAGATTGTCTGTATAATCAAATAACATTCAGCTCAGATACTCATGCATACCCCACAAATAAAATAAAATGTTGTCAAATGCGCCGAATACAACAGGTGTGCTTACCGTGAAATGCTTACTTACAAGCCCTTAACCAACAATGCAGTTCAAGAAATAGAGATAAAATAAAATATTCACTAAATAAACTAAAGTAATATAAAAATCAAATCAAATCAAAAAGTAACGCAAGAAAATTACATAACAACACCGAGGCTATATATACAGGGGGTACCGGTGCCGAGTTAATGTGTGGTGGGGGTAAAGGTTAGTTGAGGTAATTAGGCATAGATGCCCTCTTCACACCCTCTTAAAGTCATAGTCCCACTATGCACAAGACATGCCACCAGGGGTCTCTTCACAGTCCCCAAGACCAATACGAATTCAGGCCAACACAGTGTTTTATACAGAGCCATGATCGCATGTAACTCCCTTCCATCTCCAATTACTCAAGCAAACAGCTAAATTACTGATTGAAAAACAACTCATGGAACGGCGGGGACAATTAGGGGACACACACAAACACACACACACAGACACTCTAACACACAATGTTTTAGCTGTATTGTATGTATTACATTTTTTTTTGTGTGACTTTCCTTGTCTGTAAGTGTTTTGTTACTTGTCATGTTGTGTTTTTTTGTGGACCCCAGGAAGAGTAGCTGCCGCTTCTGCAAAAGCTAATGGGGATCCTAATAAACATAAAACAAATTAGTACCCTACTCTACTTTACTCTACTGTACTGTACTCTCCTATACATTACTGTACTCTAGTCTATTGCAATCTAATGTTCTGTACTTTATTGTTTTGTACACTGCTGTGCTGTGCTCTACTGTACTGTATTCGAGTTTACTCTCGAGTATCTTACAATTGAACTACGGGCCCATGGAGTCTGGATCTTGTGGTCTTGGTCTTGAGATCACTCAAAACCACATACATTTGGTCTGTAATGGTCCAATGCAGCCGTTTTTTTAAATCTCAATATCAAATTATTTATGGGTAACAATTAAGTACCTTACTGTGATTTTCAATTAAAATTCACAAAAAGAAACAAAAATATATTCTTAGCAAAGAGCAATTTCTCAAGCAAGAATTTTACTAGGACTGTCTGAGAGTGGTCTCAGTGATGAGAGGAAAATTGAAAACTAGCTGTTATTGGCAGAAAAGTTTGGAACTCTCTTTCTTATTGTTCGATTGACTTATTTACCGGGCAGGCCAAAACTCCATCCCACCAAAACAGGCTGAAATTTCAGGCAATCTATTCAAATAGCTCTTACACTAAAACAGCATTATATTAATTTCCATAATTTCACAGTATTTTTCCAACCTCATGGTGTGGAAGTACTGTATATATAAAACACAAGGAAATCTTGTTTTGACTGCACTGGGCCTTTAACTTCTCATGGTCTCAAATAAATTAAATACAATGTATTTGTCACATGTGCCGAATACAACAGAGTTAAAAATTACCTGATCAGGATAGACAATAACAGAATTGTGTGTGTGTGTGTGTGTGTGTGTGTGTGTGTGTGTGTGTGTGTGGAGGGAGTCCAGTAAGTGTGCGGAGGGAGTCCAGTGAGTGTGCATAGAGCCTGTGCAAGAAAGTCAGTGCAAGAAAAAAATGGGTCAATGTAAATAGTCCGGGTAGACATTTGATTAACTCTTCAGCAATCTAATTGCATTGGGGAAAGAAGCTGTTCAGGACCCTTTTGATCCCACTCTACCCTCTGTAGCGCCTTGCAGTCAGATGCCAAACAGTTGCTATACCAAGTGATACAGTCAGTCAGGATGTTCTCAATAGTGCAGCTGTCAAACTTTGTGAGGATCTGAGGGCCCATGACAAACCTTTTCAGCCTTCTGAGGAGCCCTCTACACAACTGTGTCGGTGTGTTTGGACAATGATAGGTCCTTAGTGATGTGGACACTGAGGAACTTGAAGCTCTCAACCCACTCCCCTACAGCCTCGTCAATGTGAATGGGGGCATGATCTGCCCTCCATTTCCTGTAGTCCACGATCCGCTCCTTTGTCTTGCTGACGTTGAGGGAGAGGTTGTTGTCCTTGCACCACACTTCCAGGTCTCTGATCTCCTCCCTCTATGCTGTCTTATCGTCATTGGTGATCAGACATACTACCTGTGGGTGTGTTGGGGAGGTATGCAAATTGGAGTGGGTCCAGAGTGTCTGGGAGCCAGGACCACCCTTTTTAAGAATTTCATGGCTACAGATGTGAGTGCCACAAGGCGATAGTCATTTAGACCTGTTACCATGGTGTTCTTAGGCACAGGGACTACAGTGGTCTGCTTGAAATATGTACGTATTACAGAGTGGGTCAGGGAGAGGTTGAAAATGTTAGTGAAGACACTTGCCAGCTGGTCAGCACATGCTCTGAGTACGCATCCTGGTAGTCCATCCGGCCCTGCGGCCTTGTCAATGTTAACCTGTTTAAAGGTCTTACATCGGCTGCGGAGAGCGTGATCACACAGTCATCCAGAACAGCTGGTGCTCTCATGCATGCTTCAGCGTTGCTTGCCTCAAAGCGAGCATTGAAGACATTTAGCTCATCTGGTAGGCTCGCATCACTGGGCAGCTGGGTTTCCCTTTGTATTCCATGATACCAAGCCATGCCACATCTGACGAGCATCAGAGCCGGTGTATTAGGATTCGATCTTGGTCCTGTAATGATGCTTTACCTGTTTGATGGTTCATTGGATGGCGTAGCAGTATTTTTTTTAAGCACCTTGAAGGCGGCAGCTTTAGCATTTAGCCCAGTGAGGATGTCGCCTGTAATCCATGGCTTTTGGTTGGGGTATGTACTGTGCGTACAATCACTGTATGGAAGATGTCGTCGATGCTCTTATTAATAAAGCCGGTGATTGATGTGTTAAACTCCTCAATGCCATCAGATGACTCCTGGAACATATTCCATTCTGTGCTAGCGAAACAGTCCTGTAGCTTAGCATCCGCTTCATCGGACCACTTCCGTATTTAGCGTGTCACTGGTACTTCCTGTTAGAGTTTTCGTTTGTAAGCAGGAATCAGGAGGATAGAGTTATGGTAAGATTTGCCAAATGGGACTGGGTCCGGGTCTGAATCTTGGGACCAATGTCTTGGTATAAATCTTGCTCTTAGCTCTTGAATATTACCTTAGTCTTTGGTTTACAAACCATAGGCAACCCAATTTGAGTAAGACAATGCTCTCTGATCATTGGCTGCTCACTCCCAACCCATAGGAATCCCCACCTAGTTGACTACTTTTAAAACGGTGGAAGCCCTAAATGGCAACGTCTATAATAAAATAAGTTAAATAAATCTAGAGTCCTCCATTTATCTCTATGAATGACACTTGACCTGTTATTTTGCCAAAAATAATGATAGGTAAAGTGGTCATTTAAACATCTAACAACATAATTAATTGGATGCATAAGTAATTCAATCAATCAACAACTTTAAGATTAATAATATCAACATTGAAAATTTTACTGAGAACAGTACAAATATTTCTATACATTTAAGTGTTTTGAAAATCAGGTTCAAAATCATGTTTTCATTATTTTGTGAAATTTGGTATGCAAAAATATATATAACTTAATATGTAATAGAAGGTTACTCAAAATGATCAAAATGTGTCCTCTCTCTCTTTCTAGTCTCTATTCTCCCTCCCCCCCCCCCCTTTGGTCTCTCACATTCTCTCTACTGTGTGAGTAGTATATATACTACATGACCAAAAGTATGTGGACACCTGCTCGTAAAACATCTCATTCCAAAATCATGGGCATTAAAAGGGAGTTGTTCCCCCTTTGCTGCTATAAAAGCCTCTACTCTTCTGGTAAGACTTTCCACTAGATGTTGGAACATTGCTGCGGGGAATTGCTTCCATTCAGCCACAAGAGCATTAGTGATGTCCGACACTGATTTTGGGTGATTAGGCCTGCAGATGGTGTTCCAGTTCATCCCAAAGGTGGGGTGGAGGGGTTTGGGGTCAAGGCTCTGTGCAGGCTAGTCAAGTTCTTCCACAACAATCTCCACAAACCATTTCTGCATGGACCTCGTTTGTGCGCTTAGGGCATTGCCATGCTGAAAAAGAAACGGGCCCTTCCCCAAACTGTTGCCACAAAGTTGGAAGCACAGAATCGTCTAGAATGTCATTATGTGCTGTAGTGTTAAGATTTCCCTTCACTGGAACTAAGGGGCCTAGCCCAAACCATGAAAACAGCCCCAGACCATTAATCCTCCTCCACCAAACTTTACAGTTGGCACTATGCATTCGGGCAGGTAGTAATCTCCTGGAATCTGCCAAACCCAGATTTGTCTGTTGGACTGCCAGATGATGAAATGTGATTCAACACTCCAGAAAATGCATTTCCACTGCTACAGAGTCCAATGGCGGCGAGCTTTACACCACTCCAGCTGACACATGGCATTGTGCATTGTGCAATCTTAGGCTTGTGTGCGGCTGCTTGGCTATGGAAACCTATTTCATGTTATTGTGCTGACATTGCTTCCAGAGATATTGAGTGTTGCAACAGACGATTTTTACGAGCTACGCACTTCAGTCCCGTTCTGTGAGCTTGTGACCTACCCCTTCAGCTGAGGCGTTGTTGCTCTTAGACATTTGCATGTTCACAAAAACGTCACTTACAGTTGACTGGGGCAGCTCTGGCAGGGCATACATTTGACGAACTGACTTGTTGGAAAAGTGGCATCCTACGACAGTGCCACTTTGAGTAAGGCTATTCTACTGCCAATGTTTGTCTACGGAGATTGCATGTCTGTGTGCTCAAATTTATACACCTGTCAGCAACGGGTATGGTTGACATTACCAAATCCACTCATTTTAAGGGGTGTTCGCATACATTTGAACAAATTGTTTGTCTACCTGACACTCTGTATGTTGGAAGACGTGTGCTGAAAGAATTGGAAAAATAGGATACAAATCAGAATTTGTTTCCAACCCCTAATTTCACCTCTGTAGAATAACCTATTTAGTGTGTGTTGTGTGTGTGTGTGTGTGTGTGTGTGTGTGTGTGTGTGTGTGTGTGTGTGTGTGTGTGTGTGTGTGTGTGTGTGTGTGTGTGTGTGGTATGTGTGAGTGTGCGGAGGGAGTCCAGTGAGTGTGCGGCGGGAGTCCAGTGAGTGTGCATAGAGCCTGTGCAAGAAAGTCAGTGCAACAAAAAAAATGTGTGTGTGAGAGCCTATTTTACGCTTAGGGGTTTGGCGTTAGGGTTAAGGTTAGGGTTAGGGTTCAGGATTATGTTTGGGGTTAAGGGTTAGGAAAAATAGATTTGAATGGGTATAAAATGTTTTGGTGCCCACGAGGATAGTAAAACAAATGTGTGTCTGTACGACCTCGCACGTATGCACACTCAATGAGGCCACCAGAATTCCAAGCCACCAGGGCTGCCTTAGAGAGCTCAGCTGTGTTTACTCACACGCACGACTCTGATTTCCTCCCTTCTCCTGCCATGCGATTTTAACTGTACATTTTAACCATAAATAACAGCGAGGAATCAAGAGAGCCAAAGCAGTGATGACATGGGGAAGCCCCGCTAAACCCTAGTCAGTCAGCCCAGGCCCTACTCAGCTCCAGGGCTTAGTTCTCCTCCCAGGGCCCTCTCTCTCCTCCCGCGGCCCAGCGCAGGTGCACTCCCTCTGGGGAGAAAGCCAGACCTGTTCCCTTGGCCTGGAGAGCAACCGGCGGGCCTCCACTGTAAAAGCCCTTTATCTGTACTTCTTAGAACAGCTGGGTGCAGCTGCATGTGAACACTCCCACAGTAACCCTTTCTCCCCCCCCCCCTTTCTCGCTTCAGATGAGTCTCTCTCTCGTCTGTTCAGTAATTCCATCTCTACTTCACTCTTTTCCTACTGTGCGGTCTTTCCTTCTTTCATTCCTTCCCAGACAAGGAAAACACCCCCAGCATGTAGCTGTGTCCTCTCTCTCTCTTTCTAGTCTCTATTCTCCCTTTTTTCCCCCCTTTGGTCTCTCACATTCTCTCTCAGCCCCTCCCTCTCTCCCTCCCTCTGTTTCTTTCTCTGGTCGGTCTCTCTCTCTGTCAGCCCCTCCCTCTCTCTCCCTCTGTCTCTCTCTCTCCCTCTCTCTCCCTCTGTCTCTCTCTCTCCCTCTCTGTCTGCCCCTCCCTCTCTCTCCCTCTGTCTCTCTCTCTCTCCCTCTCTGTCAGCCCCTCGCTCTCTCTCCCTCTGTCTCTCTCTCTCCCTCTCTGTCAGCCCCTCCCTCTCTCTCCCTCTGTCTCTCTCTCCCTCTCTGTCAGCCCCTCCCTCTCTCTCCCTCTGTCTCTCTCTCTCTCTCTCTCTGGGGCCATTGCAGTATGGCAGTCATTAGAAGCAGGGCAGAGGAGCAGTTAAAGCCAAGCGGGCACATTTATGACTTCCTCTGGGAGGAAGTGACTGGTCATCGAAATGCTTGCCCCACCTGTGTTACACAAATACACACACTATGCATGTATGTGTGTGCGTGCGTGTGTTTATCGATGTGTGTGCACGTGTGTGTGAGTCACTTGTCTCCTCTATGAACCCATCATGCTGAACGGTAGTGGTCCCGGGCTACGGTACTCTACTGTGAAGGAACACAAATACACTTATACTACAATGCACACAAAAACACACAAGTACACACACACAAACCCTTGATACACCCCCACACAGCCCACATGGACACACTGGATGTGTAAAACAGCTGCCATGTATATCACTGCAAAAATTATGGGTGTCTTTGATCCATAATTGGATATACACACGTGAGCACGTACACACAAAACGTGCATGCGCACACTAATCGACTGACACACGACACCACACGGTAGCATGACTTTAATTTACTTTAATGGACCGCGAACACATTACTGCTTCACTCATTAGACCCCTCAATCTTTTCTCTTTTTTTTCTGTTCTTCTCATTTAGAATGAAACAATTCTGCTACTCCAACACAGATGTACAGTATGTCTTTTAACAAGATGACGGATGTGGTTATGACGTGGGTGTAGAGATCATGACCTCCAGATTGAACCCACCGCAACAGAGTTGCAATGAGGAGGTCCCTTCTACAAACATTCAGTACTGCAGACCTGGCAGAGAGACGAAGGTTACCGTCGATACCTTCTCAATAAAGAGTGAACCCATTTCTGGAGTACTGCCCAATGTGACCATGCACCCCAGCTTCAATGCTCTCTCATAGACAGTGCCTAAAATAAAACGGTGTCTATCCTATATGAATGCCGTGACTCTCCCAGCTCCTCTGCCTCCTCTTTCTCTCATAAATAGAAGAGTAAAGGAGAGCCACTTCAAGCTTCTCCCTTATACTGGGAATCTCCTCTCACCCTCCCCCTTCCCCCCCTGGGCCAGTGGACCCCAGACACTTCCCTGAAGCCTATATCTCCGGAGCAACAGGAGAAAGAACTGACGGGTCACATTAGCTCAAGTGTCTGTTCAGAACCCTCACACCCCTCAGTCCTGCACCGCTCGCTTCCGCTAGCCAACGGGGGGCAGCTCACCCCCACCCCCATGGTTCATAAAGGGATTAAAATGCTTCGTAGGGTCAGCCCTAAGATCCTTATCACACACACTCTAACCTGGAGATCACTGACTGGAGCATTGCAATTACCTTAGCCCCCCCCCTCTCTTTCTCTCTATCTCTCTCCTCCTGCAGAGGATGTTGATGGAGACACTTCAAATCGTTCTCCACCAATGTTTTATGACACTGTAGAAATAACAATGTGTGTCACATTTTCCATAACCTCCAGAGATAGATAGATAGATAGATAGATAGATAGATAGATAGATAGATAGATAGATAGATAGATAGATAGATAGATAGATAGATAGATAGATAGATAGATATATAGATAGATAGATAGGGGAGAGAGAGAGAGAGAGAGAGAGAGAGAGAGAGATGGATGGATGGATGGATGGATGGGGAGAGAGGGAGAGAGAGAGAGAGAGAGAGAGATGGATGGATGGGGAGAGAGGGAGAGGGGGAAATCACTCAACATGTTTATCCTATAAAGAGGAGGAAAGGTTTGATCTCCCGGGTAACGGGTGACTTCCCGCAGCAGACTGATTACCGCGTTAGGAAATATCCTGCCCACTGGTGACTACTGATGACATCCTTGCTCTGTGACGTATTCATACTGCCTGACGGCGCTGGCTGCCTGGGGAAGAGTCAACACAGTTCCACACTAGAACCTTGCCACTCTTAAGACCCATTAACCACAGGATTTTGTCTGTGAGCGTGCGTGTTTACACCTGTGCGTGTTTGCGGCTGTTAATGTGAGTGTGTGTGTGTGTTTGCGCCTGTGGGCAGCTTCTAGCCCTGAGAGAGCTCTGTGTCTGGGCCGTTGGTTATGACCTCTATCTCCCTCTTATTGTAACACACAGAGAGGAGAGATGAGGAGGAGTCCCTCTTTGTCCATAAACATGAGAGCTGGGTTTCACCTCAAGCTCCACTGCCTGTTATGAAGGTGCACTTCCCCTCGAAACCTCTGGGATTTACAGTATCACCTGCATGCACAGGGCTCCCTGGAATGTCTCTCGCTGGTCAGACACAGAGCTAACACTCCAACTACCTGTACTCAAATCATTCTCCTAGGCAAATGATTAACATCAGCAAGAGATGTCTAGCTCAATGAAGCAACGTCTGCCATAAGGTGACAATACTTCAGAATTCCACATGTTGGAGTTGTATGCCTAGACAAGCTGTAATGGAAGCTGTATGTCAGTGGTGCTGGTTCTGTGGTGTCTGTCTCAACACATGTTGAGGACGTTAGATAAAGGAGTATACAATAACCAGCTCTACTTCCTCTTGATGTCACCACTCTGAGAGACATAGCACCACAGCCATTTCAAGTTTTCCCCTCTCTTTTCTCGTTCTTTAATTCAACGGCCGCAGCAACCACACCCTCTTCAACCAGCCAAGCCAACTCTTATTATAAGCTTAAGGATATTCTAAACACACACACACACACACACACACACACACACACACACACACACACACACACACACACACACACACAAACACACACACACACACACACTTACATAAATGTACAAACACAGACACACATAGACACAGACACAAACACACACAGACAGACACACACAACACAAGAATTCCCAGTGTCAGTGTAAATTATTTGACTAATTGACCCCAAATCCAGAGCGGCCTCCTCATTACACACGATGAGCACACTGGCACCCTGATTTAAATAGCTTGTTGTTTATTTAGTTTAATTATAACCTTTCACTTTCCAAATAAAATAGTTGAGAACGGGAAGAAGTCCAACTGCCTTCCCAAATAAACACAAAACTGACCCATCAAATTCGTATTTCACACCAAATCGACTTGATATTTCGACACTCTTGCTTACAGTTGTTGCTTTTACAAGATTCGATTTGGCTGTTTGTGCCAGTTGGAGAATCTGTTAGGCATTACAGCCTATCTTCCGCTAGAACAACCAACACACACACACAGCATCTGGTCACAGGGCAGGATGGGTGGCTCCTGGCTTTCATACTGTGCTTAATGCGCACACACACACACACACACACACACACACACACACACACACACACACACACACACACACACACACACACACACACACACACACACACACACACACACACAGACACACACACACACACACACACACACACACACACCCCACTCCGCCTTTCAATCTCTTCTCCTCACCCTCAGTGCTCCAGTACGGGCCATAAAGCAGAGTTCTGAGTCTTGTGTTTATTTGTTTTCCCAGCAGTGTGGTTGGTAACTGTGTCCCTGGCTTTGCTCTGTCCCACATCTGGCCTCTCTCTCTGGGGTAAACGCTGCTCCATGCTGCCCTCCGTGGAGGACAAGGGCACTGCGCTCCTTCAGACTTCCATTCACTGAAACTCAAGCTGCTTGCCTGCTGTGGAGGTATAAGAGACAGATCATGTGACGCATCCACCGCAAGGCACAGTTACCAAGATACAAGAGTAGCTGATGTGAAGGTTGTATACATGCCTATCATCACTATCCTACAATTTTCTCCAAGTCTGTCTCCAATTCAGAGATCACTCTACTTGCTCATTAACCCCCCCCCCCCCCCCCCCCCAACCCCTCTCTCTACCTCTCTAACCTCATTCTGCTGTGTTTATGAGCAACCTCAGGGGTAAATTATGTCAGCAGCATACTCCTACACTGAAAATGGCCCATGTTCAGTCTCAGAGAGAGAGAGAGAGAGAGAGAGGGAGACATGATTTAGAAAGCCTTGTGTTGTTGGCCGCAACATTCCTGGCCCTGAGTGTGCGCCGTTCGTCATTTCAGCCTAGCAAGAACCCCCGCTGCTCCGTACATCTGGGCCTTTTGACAACTCGCCACAGTGTCGAGTCCCCACCCGCAGACTGTTTCGTCACCACTCACAGCAAGTGCCTGGGTCGGTCCAAGGGTGAGGAGACGATGTGCACGTCCAGACGTCAGTCTGTTTGGAGATCTACAGACGAACATAGGATTCCAGGACTCTAGGAATAGAAAGGGTACGGACCTTGATAAAATAGTCCATGTGTCGTGTGGTAGCCTAGCGAAAACTGTGAGGACGCATTATTTTTGCTTCCCTGTGGTATGTTGAGGTGCTTTTACTCGGCATGAAGCATTAAAACAGATGGGTGGAAAAGAGGACAGCAACAACGGTATGACTGTAATCACCTGAAGGCAACAGTAGCTACCTGAACCAACTATTATTTTCTTTTCACTCTCGGTTAATTATTTCCTGTCCACAGAGGACCTCAAATATGCACTCTGACACAAGTGTGTGTGTGTGTGTATGTGTGTGTGTGTGCCTGTGCTTATGTACGTGCGTGCTTGTGAGAAAGTGAGGAAGTGTTGACATGTTCTGTCTGGCGGTTGGGAAGGGTTGAACCCCTAGAGTAAGGGGGCAGAGTTGGGGGTTGAAGACAGAACAGTAGAGAACACTGTTGGGAGTAAGCTATGACTGAAGTTTGGAGGAGGTCCGTGTATTCTGGTAGGTTTGAAGTTTCACGTTTTTTTATGTCACAAGTAGAGTGAAATGCCTTTCTTGCGAGCTCGGAGCCCAACAATGCCGTCGCGGATAACAATGTACTACTACAAAAACACATGAGGGAGGACAAAAACACATGAGAAGTAGAAATGAGAAGAAGACAACCGTAAGTGAGCATACTACAGTGCATTCAGACCCTTTGACTTTTTCCATATCTACTTTACAGCCTTATCTCTAAAATGATTCTGAATTTTAAATGTCCCTCATTAATCTACACACAATACCCCATAATGACAAAGCAAAACATGTTTTTATACATTTTTGCAACAATTTTTTTTTGGGGAAACTGAAATATCAAATTTACAGTACTCAGACCCTTTACTCAGTACTTTGTTGAAGCACCTTTGGCTGCGATTAGAGCCTTGAGTCTTTTGGGGTATGACACTACAAGCTTGGCACACCTGTATTTGGGGAGTTTCTCCAACTCTTCTCTGCAGATCCTCTCGAGCTCTGTCAGGTTGGATTGGGAGCGTCACTGCACAGCTATTTTCATGTCTCTCTAGAGACGTTCGATCGGGTTCAACTCCAGGCTCTGGCTGGGCCACTCAAGGACATTCAGAGACTTGTCCTGAAGCCACTCCTGCGTTGTCTTGGGTGTGTGCTTAGGGTCGTAGTCCTGTTGGAAGGAGAACCTTCGCCCCAGTCTGAGGTCTTGAGCGCTCCGAAATAGATTTTTATCAAGGATCTCTCTGTACTTTGCTCAGTTCATCTTTCCCTTAATCCTGACTAGTCTCCCAGTTCCTGCCACTGAAAAACACCCCCACAGCATGATGCTGCCACCACCATGCTTCACCGTAGGAATGGTGCAAGGTTTCCTCCAGACGTGACACTTGGCATTCGGGACAAAGAGTTCAATCTTGGTTTCATCAGACCAGAGAATCATCATTTAAGAATGATGGAGGCCACTGAGTTCTTCGGGACCTTCAATGCTGCAGAAATGTTTTGGTACCCTTCCCCAGATCTGTGCCTCAACACAATCCTGTCTCGGAGGTCTATGGACAATTCCTTCGACCTCATGGCTTGGTTTTTGAGCTGACATGCACCGTCAACTGTGGGACCTCACATTCAAATCATGTCCAATCAATTGAATTTACCACAGGTGGAGTCCAATCAAGTTGTAGAAAATCTCAAGGATGATCATTAGAAACAGGATGCACCTGAGCTCAATTTCGAGTCTCATAGCAAACGGTCTTAAGGTATTTCATTTTTTTACTTGGAATACATTTGCAAAAATGTCTATAAACCTGTTTTCGCTTTGTCATTATGGTGTATTGTGTGTAGATTGATGAGGAAAACATTTCATTTGATCCATTTTAGAATAAGGCTGTAACATAACAAAATGTGTAAAAAGTCCAGGGGCCTGAATACTTTCCAAATGCACTTTATACTTTACAACGCCTGATATATATAGAGGTCCTGGAGGCAGGGGGCTCGGCCCCACTGATGTACTGGGCTTTCCGCATCACCCTTTATGGTGCCGTGCCGATCGAGGACGGTGCTATTGCCATACTTCTGGTTTGAGTGTGTGCGTGCGTTTGCATGCTTGTGTGTGTTTTGGTATACAGGGGTGCAAGCAGTGGTTGAAGAGTAAAGATACCTCCATAGAAAATGACTCAAGTAAAAGTCAAAGTCACCCAGTAAAATACTACTTGAGTAAAAGTATTGGGTTTTAAATATACCTAAGTATCAAAAGTAAAAGTATAAATCCTTTCAAATTCCTTATATTAAGCAAACCAGACGGCACCATTTTCTTTCTTTTTCTTATTTTTTTACGGATAACCAGGGGCACAGTCCAACAGTTAAACATAATTTACAAATGAGGCTTTTGTGTTTAGTGAATCTGCTAGATCAGAGGCAGTCGGGATGACCAGGGATGTTTGCTTTATAAGTGTGTGAATTGGACCCTTGTCCTGTCCTGCTAAGCATTCAAAATGTAAGGAGTACTTTTGAGTGTCACGGAAAATGTATGGAGTAAAAAGTACATTATTTTCTTTAGGAATGTAGTGAAGTAAAAGTAAAAGTTGTCAAATATAAATAGTAAAGTACAGATACCAAAAAAAAAGAATGAAGTATTACTTTAATGTATTTTTACTTAATTACTTTACACTACTGGGTGCATGGGGATGATGTGAGAGCGACAGAGCTGGGGGAATACAGGGGTGTGGGGACGGGGTCTGTTGGACATTGAGGAGATAGAGTTTCTGTGCACAGCTGCTTTGGCCAGTAGATGGAGAGAAACATCTGTATTAATCTCAGTCCCAGGGGCAGCCCACTGAGCACAGGAATGAGAGAAGGAGCGGGGGGCTGGGTGAGAGAGTGTGTGTGCCTGCGTGCCATTTCAATCCTATTCCACATCCATCCTAATCCAACATTATCACTTCAGCACCCCATAATTGTCCAACACTCCCACCCCATGGACCCCAAATCGGTATTTCTCTTCCTTTTATTTTTCATTTTGTTTCCACCCACCTACCACCTGCTGTCTCTACTGCCACATTTACCTACCATATTCACATACTACGTTCCATATTACTTAAAGCACAATGTAACGTACATCAACACCAGTGATGTGATGCTAAGATATAAAATACATCGGAATCCCATGACTCCAACATGACTGTGGCGTGACAGCGAACGTTTCCGAGCATGCATTTATTGTGTGTTTGTGTATGTGTACAGCAGTGGAGTGACACAATGCTATCTCAATGCCAAACCCTCTAATAAATCCAAACAAATTGGCCAATTAGAGGCAG
This sequence comes from Oncorhynchus mykiss, assembly GCF_057628025.1. NCBI lineage: Eukaryota > Metazoa > Chordata > Actinopteri > Salmoniformes > Salmonidae > Oncorhynchus > Oncorhynchus mykiss. The sequence goes on along the minus strand of NC_143030.1, from coordinate 42,555,491 downwards.
TTTTTTTCCTCCAGGCCCACCTATTACCTAGCCTCGCAAAGCCGCCTGATCTCGCGGGTTTCTATACACAGAAGCTTGTGAGAACAGGCCACTTTGCGAGGCTACTTATTACCTGACTCGCCATAAAACCTAGACAATGGGCTGCCAACTCTGTGCCACCACCCAGGGGGTGGTATGGGTGTGGGGGGGTGGCAGGGGGAAGGTGGTGCCCTGTGGTGTCACTATGGTAACGGATTGGATAACTATTGTTTGCTCTCATCAAGTCTCACACCCACACACAGGTCTAATATGAATCTAATCAACAAACAAGTTGTTTTTATCTCATTAATATGTGTTCTATGCATGTAACCCTGGAGTTTTATTTCAAAAACAGAATTGTATCTAAATGTTTAAAAATGCTTCAGATTTCACGTGTTATTATGGGTTAAGAAAGGATGTCATTCGAATGCATCTACAGTGTAAACACTACTCAAATGTGTACCTATATACTTATACTGCAAGTAAAATTGGAATGATTTGTGTACATACTGGCCCCAGGTCTATTGTTCCCAGGCTGACGTTAGAGCCCGCGGAGAGCAAGGAAACCAGAGGACTCAAATGATTGTTGTTGCTTTTTTTTATTTCAACTCCATCTGGTTCTGATTAACAGCAACAGAACATTTGGACTGCAGCGGTGCACCTTTTTTCATTTTTTTATTTAAAGCTGGCATATTCTCACATCTCAGTGTGTTCACGTTGGAGCCAAACTCAATGCTTTATTTTATTTTACAACAGCCCTGCAGAGCAGCTGACTTCCAGCAGGACTATTAGACACCCAGGGACCGATCAGTGTGGCTCTAGTTACTGAAATGATATAAAGCCAAGCACGGTTTCATTCGTCTTTATCCACACATTGATACACTAACAAACACACATGCACCCACGCTCGACGCAGGAAGGCAGCATGCACACACACACGCACACACACGCACGCACGCACACACGCACACACGCACACACACGCACGCACGCACACACACGCGCGCACACACACACACACACACACATACACACTTCCTCACCGCCTCAGGCTAGGGTAATCCATGCAGGATTGCATGACAACGGAGCAGAGCAGGAATTCATGACTAACACACCTTATAACACATTACTGTAAGACAGTAAAACCCAGTTGTGGAAAACAGGCCATGCAGGTGATGGCACTGTTTAATGATGTGAGAGATGCACATGGTAGACATGCAAGTCATCCTGCTGCCCTGTGGTGCGTGAGACCGAGCGGGTTATCCGTGTGTGTGTGTGTGTGTGTGTGTGTGTGTGTGTGTGTGTGTGTGTGTGTGTGTGTGTGTGTGTCTCTAAGTGTTTGACTTCGCCAGGCCAACTCAGCCTAGCCAAGCCGCCAAGAGCTTTGGATGGTTTGTTTAAGGGGAAATGCCTTAATTCACTGTGGATGAGGGCTAATGCACTGGGGACCGCCGGGATCATATCAAATATATTACCCAAATGGGAGGTGTGTGTGGTTATGTATGTGCATGCGTGTGAGAAACTGAGAAAGTGTTGACATGAGTCGGTGTGGAGTGGTAAGGAAGGGTGGGCAAAACATAAATCACTCCAGCTAAAAGGACTACACATTGGGTGAGATAGAGAGAGAGAGAGAGAGAGAGAGAGAGAGAGAGAGAGAGACAGAATCTTGCCCATGTTAATTGTTTCGTACCCCAAGCTAACGCTACAGAATTAAAGCCATCCAATTTCACACAGAAGTGTGTTAGCGTGTCAGCGTGTCAGTGTGTCAGCGTGTCATCGAGCGTTGCATGTTCAGCAGCACACACCCTGGGCTAGGGCGACCCATGTTGCGTGTAGCTGTGTACATTCTGCATGTATGCCGTAAGCCATTTACACAGCTGGCCTTTTAACTGAAGTGACTCAGACAGAGGAGAGGAGAGACGTCCCTGGCCCTGGGGTCTGTCCCAAAGCAACACACCCACCCTGGGCCTGCACTGGAAACCACCAGCCGCAGAGCAGTTCAGATACACACCGACAACAGATCCACTTTAAGCAAGACTGAGAACAGCTTAAATATACAGTATACTGACATGATCAGCTATCAACTGACCCCAGAGCAGCTCAGATATACACTGAATATCACCATACCATATCATATAATGTATTTTATAGCCATTCAATAACTCCGAACACAAATCAGCTGCCCCGTGCACAACTCAAGCACTCAGCAGCACTTATCAATGATTCAGTCTCAGTTCCAATCCATTATCACTTCATTTGCTTTATTTAAGCTCAAACAATCCGATTGTGCCCGTTCCAGCTCTTTTGACAGGCAACAACTACAACTGAAGGAGAGCTCTCTGTAGCAATGCATTTAAGCAGGGCAATGTCATGAGTCTAAACCTCGCACTATTCCCATCCTCTATGCTCATTTACAGACTCTCCTTACGTGAATGTCTGTCAAGAATCAGGGTCATGCGGAACCACCAAACCTCTTCAATGCCTCCCCCTAATTTCACTCTTTCCTTTTGCTCTCATTCTCTCTCCCTCACTGGCACTTTGATGGGACTACCATTGAAATGAGATACAATCCCTGTTGTCATAATATTTAAAAGCTAAAATGCCACCTAGCTTACTTATGAAAAAGCTTACCAAGCCACTTCCAAGGCAGTTGGAAGTCAATCTAACAGAGGCGTCTCCAACATGATGCCATTTATGGAACCTGACTTATGAGGGGTTAAAATGGAAAAACCCACAACGAATGAGTGAAATAAAAAGCCGCCAGTGTCTATGATTATAACTCTATCTGTTCTCTTGTATTCTCTCTCTCGCTCATATAAAGGCGTATTAATCTGCATTATGATCTGGTGGCTTGGATCAAGCCTGGCTCAGGAAGAAGAGCCCTGACAAAGAAGCCCATTCACCAACAGGACCAACAGTGACATCATATCCAAATGATACAGTATACTTTGCAAAAGGTCATCACAGATCATTTGAATTTTGGTAAGAGGAACCCAACGTGGCATGAGGGGAACCTAACCTGCCCTGTGGGGCAGAGAAACGGCCACTGTGCTGCTCAGTAACCATATCACCAGGCCTCAACCCCTCATAGTCACTGGGAGCTGAGTGGAAATGACTGGACAAGGAGGCAAACATTATTTTTATCGGAGCTTCATTCACAAGCCACAAGTCAGAGAACAAGCATAGAAACCCATAGCGAGAAAGGGTCTTGATTACATAAGACGGGTTCAGTTATGAAATGATTCATTCATTCGCCGCAAATCATTTCGCTCTTTCGCTGATGTGAAACACCTTGATTTTGATTTAATGTCAGCCTTATGGATTACAGACTGAGAAAGAATCAAAGGCCCCATACAGTACATATCAGAGTCAGAAACAGTTTCTCCTCTCCTCTCTGCCTCTCACAGGCTCTCTCCTTTGCCCTGCTGAGGTCTTAGGCTGCCTGAAATGGCACCCTATTCCCTATCATAATGCACTAGATTTGGCCAGGGTCCTAGAGCCCTATTCAGGACCTGGTTAAAAGTAATGCACTATATAGGGATCGGGGACATGGTGCCGTTTCAGACGAGGAAAAGAAAGAGGCCCTTGACTTTGCGAGGCTTTGCGGTCCCATCCAGCTGTGTCACAGCCTGTCCAAAATTGTGTCAATACAGCAGCTCCCTCTGTAATGGCATAGTGTGGCAGAGGAAACACTGTCCCCTCCCTCTCCGTTGCCAAAACACTCCGACAATCATCCCTCCGCCCCTCCAGGATTCTTCACGCACTTTGAAGTTTTCTATACAGTGCCTTGCGAAAGTATTCGGCCCCCTTGAACTTTGCGACCCTTTGTCACATTTCAGGCTTCAAACATAAAGATATAAAACTGTATTTTTTTGTGAAGAATCAACAACAAGTGGGACAGAATCATGAAGTGGAACGACATTTATTGGATATTTCAAACTTTTTAACAAATCAAAAACTGAAAAATTGGGCGTGCAAAATTATTCAGCCCCTTTACTTTCAGTGCAGCAAACTCTCTCCAGAAGTTCAGTGAGGATCTCTGAATGATCCAATGTTGACCTAAATGACTAATGATGATAAATACAATCCACCTGTGTGTAATCAAGTCTCCGTATAAATGCACCTGCACTGTGATAGTCTCAGAGGTCCGTTAAAAGCGCAGAGAGCATCATGAAGAACAAGGAACACACCAGGCAGGTCCGAGATACTGTTGTGAAGAAGTTTAAAGCCGGATTTGGATACAAAAAGATTTCCCAAGCTTTAAACATCCAAAGGAGCACTGTGCAAGCGATAATATTGAAATGGAAGGAGTATCAGACCACTGCAAATCTACCAAGACCTGGCCGTCCCTCTAAACTTTCAGCTCATACAAGGAGAAGACTGATCAGAGATGCAGCCAAGAGGCCCATGATCACTCTGGATGAACTGCAGAGATCTACAGCTGAGGTGGGAGACTCTGTCCATAGGACAACAATCAGTCGTATATTGCACAAATCTGGCCTTTATGGAAGAGTGGCAAGAAGAAAGCCATTTCTTAAAGATATCCATAAAAAGTGTCATTTAAAGTTTGCCACAAGCCACCTGGGAGACACACCAAACATGTGGAAGAAGGTGCTCTGGTCAGATGAAACCAAAATTGAACTTTTTGGCAACAATGCAACACGTTATGTTTGGCGTAAAAGCAACACAGCTCATCACCCTGAACACACCATCCCCACTGTCAAACATGGTGGTGGCAGCATCATGGTTTGGGCCTGCTTTTCTTCAGCAGGGACAGGGAAGATGGTTAAAATTGATGGGAAGATGGATGGAGCCAAATACAGGACCATTCTGGAAGAAAACCTGATGGAGTCTGCAAAAGACCTGAGACTGGGACGGAGATTTGTCTTCCAACAAGACAATGATCCAAAACATAAAGCAAAATCTACAATGGAATGGTTCAAAAATAAACATATCCAGGTGTTAGAATGGCCAAGTCAAAGTCCAGACCTGAATCCATTCGAGAATCTGTGGAAAGAACTGAAAACTGCTGTTCACAAATGCTCTCCATCCAACCTCACTGAGCTCGAGCTGTTTTGCAAGGAGGAATGGGAAAAAAATTCAGTCTCTCGATGTGCAAAACTGATAGAGACATACCTCAATCGACTTACAGCTGTAATCGCAGCAAAAGGTGGCGCTACAAAGTATTAACTTAAGGGGGCTGAATAATTTAGCACGCCCAATTTTTCAGTTTTTGATTTGTTAAAAAAGTTTGAAATATCCAATAAATGTCGTTCCACTTCATGATTGTGTCCCACTTGTTGTTGATTCTTCACAAAAAAATACAGTTTTATCTTTATGTTTGAAGCCTGAAATGTGGCAAAAGGTCGCAAAGTTCAAGGGGGCCGAATACTTTCGCAAGGCACTGTAACTGCCGACGTTGTACACTATAGAAGTTCTCTAGCCAGATCCCCCTGCAGCAGTGTCCCGATCCCCTTCAAACGAATCGCAAATACTCATCTTGACCCTTAGTCATTCATGTAGTTGCTGTGATTGCATCATTTGTTGGCCACCTTGAGTTAGGATGGTGTGTTTGTCTTTCCGTAAATCCCCTGGCGTTGCTTTGCTAATGTTACGGTGATGGGCAGGCAGTGAAGCTTCGCTGGCTGTTGCTGCTGACAGTAATGGTAATCAGAAGACAGAGCAGCGTCTCAGGGGGATTTCACTAAGACTCACTGATTAGATAAGGAACGCGGTTATGAAACCTGGGACACACTAAATCCACAGCCAACAGCAGGGAGAAAACATTTAGCAAATGCTTAGAGGGGAAATACATGGGCTATCAGACCCATTGTCTGTAAGGTCTTTCATTCACAGCATGTGTTAGAAAAACAACTGTGCTTGCCCAACTCTGATGTTAGAATGCAGACTGCAGTATATGGACCCTTGGGAATGTTATTTTGATGTTATTTTGTCGGAAATGCAAAACCGAGGAGAACGAGATTCACTCTGCACCGATCCTGTGGTTGACACTTGCTCATGCTCAGGATAACAACGGTGGACAAAGTGTCTGCAAGTTACAGCATCTGCAGGGTTGAGCACCTGAACATTAACACAGCTGTTTGACTGAGCCAGATGGAGACTAGACACTGGAATGTGATGCTCATGGATTCCTAGACTGGATCATTATCTCAATTGCAACACACTGTAAAGATGGACTACCTATTCTACAACTTGTATCTACATTTGATGGCTTTTCTCGTGCCGTGTATGCCATAGCACTATAAAGTGTTTCTGCAGGACAAAGACCCGTGAAGTCCAATGTGCAAGTGAAACAGAATGGTTGGTTCAATAAAAATAGAAAATGCATTACATTTTTTACTTTTTAGACCAAGAATCTGTAGGGTAATAAGTCTTAAGACCCCGTGTTAAGCAATTAGATATAACCTAAACATGGACCTGGGAACATAAACAATGTCACTTGGTCTGTAAATCAATACTACCAACAGTTGAATGATTTGCACATACACTATATATACAAAAGTATGTGGACACCCCTTCAAATTAGTGGATTTGACTATTTTAGCCACACCCATTGTTGACAGGTGTATAAAATTGAGCACACAGCCATGCAATCTCTATAGACAAACATTGGCATTAGAAGGCCTTACTGGAGAGCTCAGTAACATTCAACATGGCACCGTCATACGATGCCACCATTCCAATAAATCAGTTTGTCAAATTTCTGCCCTGTTAGAGCTGCCCCGGTCAACTGTAAGTGCTGTTATTGTGAAGTGGAAACGTCTAGGAGCAACAATGGCTCAGCCACAAATTGGTAGGGCAAACAAGCTCACAGAGTAATGAAGCGCGCAGTTTGTAAAAATGGTCTGTCCTCGGTATCACCACTCACTACCAAGTTCCAAACTGCCTCTGGAAGCAACTTTCAGCACAATAACTGATAGTCGGCAGCTTCATGAAATGGGTTTCCATGGCCGAGCAGCCGCACACAATCCTAAGATAATCATGCGCAATGCCAAGAGTCGGCTGGAGTGGTGTAAAGCTCAACGCCATTCAATTCTGGAGCAGTGGAAATGCGTTCTCTGGAGTAATGAATCACGCCTCACCATCTGGCAGTATGAAGGACGAATATGGGTTTGGCGAGTGTCAGAAGAACACTACATGCCCCAATGCATAGTGCCAACTGTGAAGTTTGGTGGAGGAGGATTAATGTTCTGGGTCTGTTTTCATGGTTCAGGCTCGGCCCCTTAGTTCCCAGTGAAGATAAATCTTAACGCTATAGCATATGCAAGACGATTCTGTGCTTCCAAATTTGTGGCAACAGTTTGGGGAAGGCCCTTTCCTGTTTCAGCATGACAATGCCCCCATGCACAAAGTGAGGTCCATACAGAAATGGTTTGTTGAGATTGGTGTGGAAGAACTGGACTGGTCTGCACAGAGCCCTGATCTCAACCCCATTGAACACATTTGGGATGAATTTTAGCGCCGACTGTGACCCAGGACAAATTGTCCAACATCAGTGCCCGACCTCACGAATGCTCTTGTGGCTGAAAGGAAGTAAGTCCCCACAGCAATGTTCCAACATCTAGAGGAAAGCCTTCCTGTTATAGCAGCAAAGGGGGGACCAACTACATATTAATGCCCATGATTTTGGAATGAGATCTTCCACGGGATCTACTTTTGATCGTGTAGTGTATCTCAAGTTTCACTCATGTTATGAATGTTTAATAAGATATAAGCAACTTGTTACTTATAATTGTCAAGGCATGGCTTACCTGTTTTCAATATATATTGAAAGGAGATATCCACCAATAAGTGCAAAACTGCAGATGGTTAAGATTAAGACTGAAAATCTGATACTGCAGGGGAACAACATAAAAAGCACAGATGATGGGTGACATACCTAAATTGACAAAGCTCATAACCATGTCTGCGTCGTTTAGGAAGTTGTTGTCCTGAAGAGTGGCTATCGGCGGCCCCTGGGTGGTGAAGATGGGTTTGTATGGGTAGGAGTACCCATCCTCTTTCCCCTCTGTGGACATGGCATTGTACAGGTCCAGCATGAACATCGGTGCCGCGTTGTGCTTCCCGTGGAGATGCGGCCGTGGCCGGTGCGGTAGCCCGAGGATCGAGAGGATTTCCCGCTGCATCTCCCGGCGCTCCTGGCTCTTCAGCCGCCGGTGGATGAAACTGGAGTGGACCTCGTTGTCCAGGGTAAAGTTCGAAAAGACCGTGTCCGCAAAAACGCAGTAGCCCCAAAGTAGGAACAAAGCAGGGACACGTCTATCCAAAAATAAAACCATAATGATGCCGTGCGTAATTGCGCTGAGTGCTCTCACCCAAGACTTAGAACAAGGACATTGAACTTCGCAACAGGTTTGTTCAATACCCGTATCATTGACGGCCCCTCATGTTGAGGGAAGAGTTCCCGATTGCAACATCAATTTCACTTCAACGTCCACTTTTATTGGCTTGCCTTAAATTCACGGATCTGCACAATTTTAAATGTCGATCCTGTGCCCTTTACATCCAGCTACTCCGACCCCTTTCACTATCACTGTCTCCCTGGTTCACGCGTAAAGTGCGAGGTTGACAAGACGTGTTGCAGCAAGTGCGATGAGCCGAGCTCAGCGAGCAAACTTTGAGGAGGTGGTTTATGCGCTGGGAGGAGCAGAGAGAGGGAGCGCTTTAATTGCTTTAGCCCAGACAATGTTCCTTCTCTCTCTCTCCATCTCCCCCTCTCTCTCTCTGTGTGTGTGTGTGTGTGTGTGTGTGTGTGTGTGTGTGTGTGTGTGTGTGTGTGTGTGTGTGTGTGTGTGTGTGTGTGTGTGTGTGTGTGTGTGTGCATGCGAGCGAGCGAGAGAGGGGGGCTCATTGGCTTGCAAGAGGTGGGTGAAGGTGCAAGGGATCTCTCAAGGTGTTTGTATTTTGTTAAATAATTGGATGGGGACATACTTACCCTCACAACAGAAGCACAGTGTGACAAAAGACCTTGATGGCTTTGAAAAAGACCCTCCATCAGTGTCATGCTCTCTTTCTTTTGTTCCCTGGGAACGGTTTAAAGGATATTTCAGGATTTTGACAATGAAGCCCTTATTCTACTCCCCCAGAGTCAGATGAACTAGTACTAGTCGATACCATTGTTATGTTTCTGCGTGCAGTTTGAAGGCAGTTGACTAGCGTTTGCGCATTTGCTAACTTGCGTTAGCGCAATCACTGGAAGTCTTTGGTAACTGCTAGCATGTGAGGATGGTAACTCGTTAGCATTGGCTCGCAAAACTACCTCTATCTTCCTTCATACTGGATGCAGAGACGTGTAAATGTTATCCACAAGTTCATCTGACTCTGGGGAAATAGATGAATGGTTTCATTGCCAAAATCCTGAGGTATCCCGTTAATACCACCAATTATCTATGACAAGCACCTGATACTATTGTCTCTGTTTTATGGAGGGGTAATTATTTGCTCCTAGAGAAACTGTGTGGGCGATGTTGGCAAAGGTGTTCTGTGTTGCCTGATTCTGTGAGAGAGATCATAACATGCCATACAATGTGCTCATATTGTAGGTGCACTCTACCAGGACCAGAACATTACAGCTTCACTATCAAAACATTCAGTCAGACAACCTCTGTGAGGTAGGATGAGACAAGTGGTGCAGGGGAAATACATGTATATCCTACAGTCTGCCTGCCCAGTCACACACATGCCCATGCCTTCTGAGTGTTTAGCTATGAGTGCCCCCTGCTCCCTGTTGCCCTAGCCAGTGTAGAGGCAGGCAGGAAGTAGGTAACGACAGACAGCGCTGTGCGGTGCTCAGACACAGGGTTGAAGGGGACGGGGTGCAGATGTTTGGCAGCTGTTTCACCCCTTCCATGTGCCCCCCTGGCCACAGCACCTCTTAAACACCACACTTTAATGGAACGTTCCTGACCCTCTCGTGCACTCCACTCATGCCTTGACTGGGAGAGGGGCTTTCAGATGGCCCTTCCACCATTAATGACCACTTCATGTTGAAAGGGCTCCTCCTCACAGTGGAACGGTAAACTTTTAGCTTCACAGAGAGACTCATTTTAATGGCTCTGTAAGGTTGAGATGTTTTAGGGCCACAGCTTGCCAGGTAATTTTATTAGAGTCAAATTAGACTTCAATGGCACAGCGAGGTAGAACGGGGCCGACAGTCCCCCGGTCAACGCTGTAATTGCCGGTAGGAAAGAGAGGGAGAAAAGGGAGAGAGCATGGCTAGAGGTAGTTATAGGCCGAGCCCACCTCCCTGCCCATTAAAATGTGCTTGTTCTCCATTTCATAACAGCCCCACTCCCCTTTTTCCAATGACAATGCAATGTGGTTTGTCTGAGAACCTGCCCTGCGCTCGCTCCATGCCTGCCAGCACTCATTCCTTGTGTGTATCCGCAAGTCACTCTATTGCTATTGAATGGCCTTTCAGCAGTAGCCTGTAACGTATAAACACTGCTATCCGGTCCCTCAGATAGAATCAGCTAATGGCCGCAGGTGTTTACATTACGGCGGTTTCCGACAGAGAACATGAAAGGGACTTGTTTTCAGTTAGAACCATAATCTCTCACTTTATACTGCAAGCTGGGGCCCCCTCGGTCCGTAGCCCCTCAGCCCTCCAGCCCCTGAGCCCTGGCCTCAGTCAGTACCCAGAGAGGGGCTGCCACTCTGGGGCAGGATAATAGGAACAGACCCCCCTTTGTTTGGGCCTCCATAGCTCTGGTGACAGTCACAGTAAACAGGGGGCACAGACTGAGGCCAGGCTGGGTGAGCTGCACTGAGGGGCCTTTGACCAGGGGAACTAAAGCAGAACAAAAAGGGTTTGAGCTCTCCGCCCTTTCACTGTCACATACACACGCATTATGTATAAGTAATACACACACAAAACCACACATTGTCACACACATGTACACACACCATGTGTACACAGACACACACCAACACACAACACACGCACACGCCACACACCCACACATAAACATAGACAACTACTCCTATCCTTCAGGGCCTCAAAGTCATCCTCCTCCCGCTATACTACCATGCAGTCAGTCAGTGCAGCTGTGTGAAGTTCATTATTGGGAGAAGACACACACACAGGGGGCCCGGGGCGAGTAGACCAATCAGTGGCGTAAATTGAGAGTGACGTGCCGGCCTAGTATCATTAGCATTCTGAACAACTGAGCTGTACATTAAGACATTAAACACGTATATTTATAATGTGCCGTACCTGCAAGCCCTTTACGGTGCGCTATGAAAGTATTCAGACCCCTTGACTTTTTGTATTGTTACAGCCTTGTACTAAAATTTATTCAATGTATGTTTTTCCTCATCAATCAACACACAACACCCCATAATGACAAAGATAAAGACAGAAATACCTGCATAAGTATTCAGACCCTTCGCTATGAGACACAAAACTGATCTCAGGTGCATCCTATTTCAATGGATCATCCTTGAGATGTTCCTACAACTTGATTGGAGTCCACTTGTGGTAAATTCAGGAACACACCTGTCTATATAAGATCCCACAGTTGACAGTGCATGTCAGAGCAAAAACAAGACATTATTGTGTCGAGGCACAGATCTGGGGAAGGGTACCAAAACATTTCTGCAGCATTGAAGGTCCCCAAGAACACAGTGGCCTCCATCATTCTTAAATGGAAGAAGTTTGGAACCACCAAGACTCTTCCTAGTGTCACGGGTGTCAAAAGAAGTGGACCAAAGTGCAGCGTGGTCAGCGTACATTTTCTTTATTTTTAAAATGTCGCCAACAAAACAACAAACGAAAGAAACGACCGTGAAGCTTACAGGGCTAAGTGCCACAAACAAAGTTAACTACCCACACTGAAAGGAGGGAAGAAGGGCTACCTAAGTATGATTCCCAATCAGAGACAACGATGGACAGCTGTCCCTGATACCCGGTCAAAACATAGAAATAAAGAAACATAGAAAACTAAAAATAGAATTCCCCCCCCCCCCACATCACACCCTGACCTAACCAAATAGAGAAATAAAACGGCTCTCTAAGGTCAGGGTGTGACACCTAGAGCTGGCCACCCGGTCAAAGTGAGCAATTGGGGGAGAAGGGCCTTGGTCTGTAAAGTGACCAACAACCCGATGGTCACTGAGAGAGCTCCAGTATTCCTCTGTGGAGATGGGAGAACGTTTCAGAAGGACAACCATCTCTGCAGCACTCCACCAATCAGGCCTTTTTGGAAGCCACTTCTCAGTAAAAGGCACAAGACAGCCCGCTTTGAGTTTTTCCAAAAGGCACCTAAAGGACTCTCAGACAATGAGAAACAAGATTCTCTGGTCTGATGAAACCAAGATTGAACTCTTTGGCCTGAATGTCAAGCGTCACGTCTGGAGGAAACCTGGCACCATCCCTACGGTGAAGCATGGTGGTGGCAGCATCATGCTGAAGGGATGTTTTTCAGCGGCAGGGACTGGGAGACTAGCCAGGATCGAGGGAAAGATGAACAGAGCAAAGAGATCCTTGATGAAAACATGCTCCAGAGTGCTAAGGTCCACTGGGGAGAAGGTTCACATTCCAACAGGACAACGACCCTAAGCACACAGCCAAGACAATGCAGGAGTGGCTCCAGGACAAGTATCTGAATGTTCTTGAGGGGCCCAGCCAGAGCCCGGACTTGAACCTGATCGAATATCTCTGGAGAGACATGAAAATAGCTGTACAGCGACACTGCCCATCCAAGCTGACAGAGCTTGAGAGGATCTGCAGAGAAGAGTGGGAGAAAATCCCCAAATACAGGTGTGCCGAGCTTGTAGCGTCATCCCCACGAAAACTCTAGGCTCTAATCGCTGCCAAAGGTGCTTCAACAAACTACTGAGCAAAGGGTCTGAATGGTTATGTAAATGTGATATTTCATTATATATTTATATTATTTTAAATTGCAAAATCTTCTAAAAACCTGTTTTTGCTTTGTCATTATGGGGTTGTAGATTGATGAGGGGAAAAAAATGTATATAAACCATTTTAGAATAAAGCTGTAATGTAACAAAATGTGGAAAAAGTCAAGGGGTCTGAATACTTTCTGAATGCACTGTATATGTTCTGATGCAATTAAAGTGAGGAAGTTTGTCTTTCAAAGTGTTTATAGTAATTTTGTCTAAACTATCTTTGTTTTAACAGACTAGTATTAATCCGTATTAGGATAAGAGAGCTCTCACTCAAGACCTTGCACTCAAGACCTTGCACTCAAGGACAGATAATTTACCAAACACACACACGCACAGCCTCACACACACATGCACACATTGTAAAAAACAACTCTCACTCTGAGCTATGCCTGCCTGCACGAACGTACACCTCCTGTTTCCTGCAGGTTGGAGCACGACAGCAGCTTCTGAGAGACAGACCACACAGCAGCTCTGTGAAACACCACTGGAACACTCACACACTCTTTCTCGCACACACAAACACTCTCTTTCGCACACATACACACAATCTCACCCTCATCTGATCTCTCTTTTTCCTCTCTTCTTCTTATTCCGCGAGGAGTCTGTGCCCCCCCGCCTCTCTCTCTCTATGTCTCTCTCTCTCTATGTCTCTCTCTGTCTCTCTCTCTATATATATATCTATATATCTATATATATATATCTTTAACAGAGGAGAGGTCAAAGGTAAGATTCATATTTTTGTTGAGTGTTACCTCGGAGAGCGCCGAGTGGCACTCCTTTGAAGGTGTGGGGGCATTGGGGTGGGGTCCACACGAGCTGCCCTGTAGAGGGTACAGTAAAACCTGCTTTTGGGGTAAACTGACCCTCAAATGAAGCAGTGTGGAGTCAGGGGGAGGGAGGGGTGGGTGCATTTTTCTCAACTCGTTTTGGCCCAGCCCGTCCGCCCCTTTCTACATTTCGCAGCACAGCCCCACTGCGTAAGCTTCACAGCGCACACAGTGGGGCTGAGGGAATGCAAGTGTTCCCCTTCTGGTGTCAGACACTTCCAGGGGCATCTACAACATATGAGACACAGCTGGGAAACGGCCGGCGTGAGAGCGAGAAGAAAATAAAACGTCTTAAAACTCATGCCCTTTGTGTTATCCATTCCCTAGGTGGATTTTTTCCAAAACTGTGCTTAGCTTTACTGTAACAAAAGAGAGACTTGAGACAAACTCACGGGTCTCCAATTGACACGTGCTCATTTCCTGATGATGATGATGATGATGATGATCAGCTCATTAGATATGCTGCACTTGTAGTTCTCCTACTGTCATTCAGTACCTACAGTACTTTCCTCCTGTGTCCTGTGTCTCTTCTCACCCTGTCAGACTGCAGACGGATACAGGCCACGCAGGAACACCACAGTAGTCTGGCTCTGATTCATAGCACTCAGCAGCTCTTCACACCCTAATCAGTTATGTTTTCTACTGCTGACAGGCACGGATAGCGTTTATTTAAGCCTTACCACTAATGCACCAACCACAGAGAGTTATTGCTTATCCAAAGCAGGATATTATCACCCAGACATCCACTTACCCTGTCACTCTGTGTCATCAGCGCAGAGAATCGGCCTGACGATACTCTGTTCTCTCCCCACATTACCTCACACTCATCAGTGTGTCCATATCGGGATGCGAGGGGTTAATAATGGCCCCTCCGGCTCAGCGGAGTCCCCCATTTAGACCCTTGTCTCTGTGGTGAGTGGGCCCTTGTTCTAATCAATCTGTAAGCCTGTGCTGGGCTGTCAATCGAAGCCCTGGGTGATTAGCGATCAGTCACTTATTTTTTAGTGGAGCAGAAACACAGCCAGACTGGCCTCACTGGCCCGGGCAAAAATCTGGTGAGAAACAGGGTTAGAGGACCAGGGTAGGAGGGGTTAGAGAGGGAGTTGGATGGGGAGTTTGGGTGGGGGTGTTGGGTGGTGGTTGGGTCCGAGGAGGCAGCTCTGTTTTCTATTTGTGAGGATTAGGCTGACAGATCTGTATTTGGTTTGTTTGGACCTCTAGCTTCAGCTAATCCCTCTCACCTGCAGTGGGTACAGCCTCCTCCCTCCCTCCCTCTTCTCCCTTTCCTCTGACCCTACAACCCCCCTCAACCCCCCCATGAATCCCCTTTCACCCAGTACAAACACTCATCCCGAGACGCTGCCCTCTGTCTCCTCAAGTTAGGGCCTCACACTCGACACAAATCTTTCTCAGGCCAAAGGAACCGGCGGGGATCCCTGCCTCTCTGAACCAGGGGGAAGAAAGAGGACCCCAACATCTTGTGGGCTTTCTTTCACAGATTATTCATTTTTTTTCATGGCGGGCGTTGTTGGAGTTGTTGCTCGTCACCTAGAGATAGCAATTACTTAGCTATTAAGAGCCATTACTGCGGAAGCAGCTTGTCATAGCCACTCAGGAGCGAGAGGGAGACCTCGGCTAAAGCAGCGCATTAGGAGATATTCAGGGTCAGGTCAGGGGCAGAGACCTTTTTCCTTCCAAGTTCTGGCTCCCACACACTACCAAACAAGCCCTGAGCATTCTGCGAGACCACCGTGCCCCTACAAACACACCGAACATGCATGCAAGTCATTTGTTAAGGAGGAGACTCCAAAATGACCTAACGTTTCCAGAATTCAGAAGAGATTGTCTGTTATAACAATACAATGACATGGATTTCATGCCTCTAATTGCCAGATGAAAGGAATGGCCCCAGGCAAATATTAACTCATTTTAGCGACAGTTTTTTTGTTCTTCACAGCAGGCCTCAGAGAGAGAGAGAAAGGAGAGAGAGAGGGGGGGAGAAATAGAGAGAGAGAGAGAGAGAGAGAGAGTAAGGAGAGAGAGAGAGAGGGGGAGAGAAATATATATAGAGAGAGATAGAGAGTGGAGTGTGGGGTTCTCTTTTTAGCGAGAAATGAAAGCTTCCCCCACTCAGCCCTGTGGTGTTGTGAGGTAGGCAGGAATTTGAGGCTCAGTGGTGGTTTCGCTGTAGGGGTCACAGAGGTACCGACAAATGTTTGGAGGGTCTTGGGGTGGAGTGCATGCAGTCTGCAGCTGGTGGAGCGACGGCACAGTATGGAGCGACACACACACACACACACACACACACACACACACACACATTCCTGGTAACACACTCCTAATGAGAAGCAGTTATGGCATCTCACAGAAAATTACAGCCATTTCCTGATGTGTCGGACAGCACCACTGTCGCTTCGTGTTTCACTGACAACACATGTTCACAGACACAAAAACAGCTGTTTAGACTGTGTGGGTGTCTGCTAAAGATAATTATGTGCACAGCCTTAACACAAATAAGGCACCCAGAAACAAATGACGGACAACACATGCACAATTTTCAATGAGCAAATGCCAAAATCAAAGACCTCAATTTCTCAATTTCAGTCAGACTAGATTAGCCAATGATTTGTATCTACCCACACTCTGTAAGAACACACGCACACACACAGGAAGGAATATTGGACAAGTTGCAGCAGGCCCATGTCAGGAGATGCTAATAAGGTTTAGTAGGTTGCTATGAGGTGCTAACTGGCCCACACACACTGGCCCTGGGCAAAGCGATCCATATTCATTTCATTCCAGTGTAGGTTTTATTTCATTCCTCCTCCACAAGAATGTAACCAAACATGTCCAAACACTTTGTCGAAGTTGACAAGTTCCGGGTCCTATTTTTGGACAATGTAGATACGACGATGGACGCTCAACAGAGCCATGAGGAAGTCAACAGGAAGGCCTAATATTGGGGAAAGATTGTTACTTCCATCAATGTAATTGTATG
Source organism: Oncorhynchus mykiss (assembly GCF_057628025.1). Lineage (NCBI taxonomy): Eukaryota > Metazoa > Chordata > Actinopteri > Salmoniformes > Salmonidae > Oncorhynchus > Oncorhynchus mykiss. The sequence continues at coordinate 42,538,718 of NC_143030.1, read as the reverse complement.
CATCATTTCCAATCCCCCATATATTTTTGGGGGTAAATATATATGTCCATATACATACACGCATGCATACATATACACATATACATACACATACCTATATAGATATACATACTTTTTTAAGAATGTACCTTTATTATTCCCCTTCAAACCCTACCACCATTCCCCCAATTGGAGTAAACTAATAAACACTTAGGCTTCTACCTTCAGTTTCTACCTTCAGTTAATTCTTGCAGTTTTTACTACCTAGGTCTATTGGCGTATTGGCTCAACGGAGTTTAAAGAGGAGACATTTTATGTGGCTATATACGCTTGTGAAAAAAAATGACAGGATTGTTTGAATCAGTTTGAATTTGTGGTCCACAGATTTTCCCATGAATAACTGGTGTACTTTCGTTAAGACTATAGGCTAGACCTACCACCGAGGTTTATTTCCTCTACTCTGATTCTCAGCCAGGAACTTGTTAACCTGCATTGAAAAGACGATTCTAGAGACAATGATCAGTCTCTCTAAAGATGTTTTGTTCCTACCCAACCGATACAAGTTGGTCAATGTAAGGTAAGCTACTCACTTTGTTACTATAATGTAAAGCTTTTGGGCCTTTTTCTTATCCATACAGTGCATTCGGGAAGTATTCAGACCCCCTTTACTTTTCCCACATTTTTGTCACGTTACAACTTTATTCTAAAATGTATTAAATCCTTTTTCTTCCTCGTCAATCGACACACAATACTCCATCCATAATAACAAAGCGAAAATAGGTTTTTAGACATTTTTGAACATTTATAACAAATAAGAAACTATTCAGACCCTTTGCTAAGAGACTCGAAATTGAGATCAGGTGCATCCTGTTTCCACTGATCATCCTTCAGATGTTTTTCCAACTTGATTGGAGTCCACCTGTGGTAAAAATCAATTGATTGGACATAATTTGGAAAGGAACACACCTATCTACGGTATATAAGGTCCCACAGTTGACAGCGTATGTCAGAGCTAAAAACCAGCCGTAGAGCTACGAGACAGGATTGTGTTGAGGCACAGATCTGGGGACGGGTACCAAAATATTTCTGCAGCATTGAAGGTCCCCAAGAACACAGTGGCCTCCATCATACTTAAATGGAAGAGGTTTGGAACCATTTCCTAGACCTGGCCACCCAGCCAAACTGAGCAATCGGAAGAGAAGGGCCTTGGTCAGGGAGGTGTCCAAGAACTCATTGGTCACTCTGACGGAGCTCCAGAGTTCCTCTGTGGAGATGGGAGAACCTTCCAGAAGGTAATTAATCTCTGCAGCACTCCACCAATCAGGTGTTTCTGGTAGAGTGGCCAGACGGAAGCCATTGACTGTATGTTTGTTTTACTCCATGTGTAACTCTGTGTCGTTGTATGTGTCGAACTGCTTTGCTTTATCTTGGCAATTGTAAATGAGAACTTGTTCTCAACTTGCCTACCTGGTTAAATAAAGGTGAAATAATTCAAATAAATACAATTTCTCAGTAAAAGGCACATGACAGCCCACTTGGAGTTTGCCAAAAGGAACCTAAAGACTCTCAGACAATGAGAAACAAGATTATCTGGTCTGATGAAACCAAGATTGAACTATTTGGCCCGAAAACCAAGCATCACATCTGGATGAAACCTGGCACCATCCCTACGGTGAAGCATGGTGGTGGCAGCATTATGCTGTGGGGATGATTTTCAGGGGCAGGGTCTGGGAGACTAGTCAGGATTGAGGGAAAGATGAACGGAACAAAGTACAGAGAGATCATTGATCATCCTAAGCGCTCTGGAGGAGCTGGGGCGAAGATTCACCTTCCAACAGGACAACGATTCTAATCACACAGCCAAGACAACGTAGGAGTGGCTTCGGGTCAAGTCTCTGAATGTCCTTGAGTGCCCCAGCTAGACTTGAACCCGATCGAACATCTCTGGAGAGACCTGAACATAGCTGTGCAGCAACGCTCCCCATCCAACCTGACAGAGCTTGAGAGGATCTGCTGAGAAAAATGGGAGAAACTCCAAATAGAGGTGTGCCAATCTTGTAGCGACATACCCAAGAGGACTCGAGGCTGTAATTGCTGCCAAATGTGCTTCAACAAAGTAGTGAGTAAAGGGTCTGAATACTTATGTATATGTGATATTTCTGTTTTAAATTATTTATACATTTACAAAAATAAAAATGACCTTTTTTAGCTTTGTCATTATGGGGTATTGTGTGAAGATAAGTGAGGGAGGTAAAGTAACAAAATGTAAAGTAACAAAATGGGGAAAAACTCAAAGGGTCTGAATACTTTCCAAATGCACTATATACCGCTGTGTGGGTGGTTCTTAGACCCAACATACTCACTCTGTTTGACCTTTGCAAGATAAACATGTACATCTATACAACCGACGTCTTATTTATGTTGTGTAAATATACCCAGTACATTTTAAATAAGCGTCAAGTAGTGTAAATTGAACATTACACTGAATGTGAAAAGTCAGGTCCTGCAAGTGGTCTAAACTGTTAAACGCAATTGGAGGGAATAATTTCGTTTTTTGTTCTCTCAGTCGATCTGAATGTGTGAGACAGCTAAGAAGTCAAAAGGGATTTGTGTGGGAGTAAATGTGTCGACAGAGTCACTAAAAGTTTTGAACCTTAATCCTTGAAGCTGAAATAACTTCCTGACTCTGAATAGTTGTCAGTTTCATAAAAGATGTTAAAAAAAAAGCACCAGCTACACACACACACCAACACACATACACACACATGCAAATCTGGCTGGTCTGATTTGTGGAGGTCTTTAATGTGCACAGGCTTTGGAGACCTCATGCTTAGAACAAAGCAGACTGTCCGGTTGAGTCTCCATCAAGCCTTATAGCTCAAAGCCCATTTTGGCTTGGCTGTTTCAAATGTGAGAATCCCACAGATTGGGAGGCAAAGGTTTCACAGAGGAAATGCAGTCGAGGTATGGGGGAGGCTTTATACTTCTCACAGGTAGCCCCCAGGGTTTAGGATTCGTCTTAGAATGATCACAAAGGTGACGGGCTCCTTTGCAGAGCTGATCAAAGACACGGGACCAAATGTTCAGATTCTGTGAAGAATTCTTTCACAAATCATTTTTCTTCTTCTTCATTCATTTTAACAACGCCGTTGGCCTTCAAAATGACTTCAGGAACTTCTGTCACCACAGTTTCGGAGCTGACTGTTCCTCATCTGTCCCCCCCCCCCTCCCCTCCTCCACCATCTACAAACTTGTGCCGAGCAGCACGTGCTACAAATGTCCCATGTTATGTCAGATAGGGAACGCACACGAAAATACATCCTTGCTGTAACAACCTACAGTGCTTTGAGAAGTTGTTCTCTCTTTTTTATACAGGGGCATCTATCACAATGACACGACGGTTTTTGGATCATTAAAAACTGTTGATTCCGTTGTGAATGAAATCTCCTGCATGCTCAAAGGGGGGCGGGGGGGGGGGCTTCATCTCAGGTGATCTGTGTTACCTGCAGGAGGACAGCACCAGGGTGGACTGTCAATCCAGCTCCACTGTACGTCCCACTAACACCCTGACTACGTTCCCCCAGCGTCGTAGGATCGTCACAGTACGGTCAGGTCCCTGTCGAATATGCATATGGTGTTAGATATTTGTTATGCGGTAACATCATCCACCATCTATGTCCGCAACACTAAAACTCCTCCCATTTCAACAACATAACAGAGATCCGTAGTCTCCTATCCCAAACCTATTGAATCCTGTGTTCACCTCTCTGGCCACAATTTCCAAGTTCAACCCATGTACTAATCACTCGGTTTAACAGCATAACTGTTCAGAAAAGAAAACAACCTCAAGCTATTTACTTTCATTATCTCCACTGTTTGTGTGTTGCATAAATCACATGTTAACCAAACAGCCAGATTGATATCTCATTATCAGTTTTAGCTTGAAAGCTAACTCATGGTTTCTCTGTTCTCATGGTTGCTTTAAACTGAATGTGTCAATCACACCTATTCTGAATCTGTTTTGTGTGTGTGTGTCAGGGTAAAGGTGTCCCAGATGTGAACAGCAGGCTGATGGGGAGAAAGCTTTGGGACACCCTGCACATCCCCATTTTGTGTCCTATCACGCACACACAGAGGGGTTGCGTGTCCTGCTAAGCCCACAGACCCCTCCCTATCTGATGTGTCATGGTAGTTGGAATGGGTATTGTTTGTGTTAGCGTGTTCTAGCCTAGTGGAATCATCACACTGGGGCCCCTGGACTCAATGACATCGACTGTCCCTCTCCATACGGCACCTCTCTGCTCCCCTCCTCTCTCCTCACATCGCATGGCAAGTCGCATGTGTAATGCTTTGTTCTATCTCCCCTTAGCTACATGTCTCAAAGGATAATTGCTCTGGTATGGTAGTGATTGTAGTCTCTCTCTCTCTCGCTCTCTCTCTCTCTTCTCTCTCTCTCTCTCCCTCTCTTATTTCTCTCTCTCTCTCTCTTCTCTCTCTCTTCTCTCTCTCTCTCTCTCGCTCTCTTCTCTTCTCTTCTCTTTCTCTCTCTCTCTCTCTCTCACTCTCTCTCTCTCTTTTATCTCTCTCTTTTATCTCTCTCTTCTCTCTCTCTCTCTTCTCTCTCTCTCTCTCTTTATGTCTCTCTCTCTCTTTCTCTTCTCTCTCTCTCTCTTCTCTCTCTCTCTCTTCTCTCTCTCTTCTCTCTCTCTTCTCTCTCTCTCTCTCTCTCTCTCGCTCTCGCTCTCGCTCTCTCTTCTCTCTCTCTCTCTCTCTCTTCTCGCTCTCTTCTCTCTCTCTCTCTCCCAGGCATTGAGATCATGTGCATCTACAAGTACAGGTCAGTGATGAGTCCTCCCATCCTCCCATGCCTATGTATTTCTGTACATTATCGAACATGGCCTGTGCAGTGTCTAACAGCTAACACGTTGCCTTTGATCGCGTGCAACTACGTCAGCGATTTTAATTGGCTGATGCTTTCACTTAACCTTGAATATAAACTTTTTTTTATTGTTTGCTAGTACCCCCCCCCCCCCACCACTGCACAATTCATGATCAAAACATCCACATCTTCTGTTGTTCGGACATAAATGGAGGGAGCATTTACTATGTTTCAGGGTATTTCCTTTGTTTCAGTTGTAGCAACAGCATTTATATATTTATCTTAGTATTGTCATTTCGAAGACCATCATCCAAAGCAACTTAGAGTTACGGGGGGCAGGAGAAAGAGTTTGTATTACACCTCTCAACCCGCTCAGAGAATAGCTGAAAGCCAGGTGGGTCGGTCTGTGTCGTAAACATGCCCCTAGTCTCCACTAACCTCTTCTGAAGAAACTGTAAGCTTGTAGTCCTTCACTCCTGTTTTATGACACGTAAGCGGCATTCTCTGAGTGTGTTTTTAGCAGTGGAGGCTCCTCAGAGGAGGAAGGGGAGGACCATCCTCCTCAGTGAATTTCATTTTTTTTTTTAAGTGAAACATTTCAAAAGATATTCCTTTTAGATAAAGCTATAATTGATTATAACACACTGTTTTGCTATGAAGGTCAACAATAGCCTCAACAGCCCTCTGTAGGGTAGCACCATAATGTAGCCGGAGGACAGCTAGCTTCTGTCCTCCTCTGGGTACATTGACTTCAATACAAAAGCTAAAAGGCTCATGTTTCTCTCCCCCTTAGACTTACACAGTAATTATGACAACTTCCGGAGGACATCCTCTATCCTAACAGAGGTCTTGCAGCATGAACTGACATATATACATTTTTTACTATATTCTACATTGTAGAATAATAGTGAAGACATCACAACTATTAACTAGCACATTAAACAAATCAAAACATATTTTATATTCTTTAAAGTAGACACCCTTTGCCTTGATGACAGCTTTGCACACTCTTGGAATTCTCTCAACCAGCTTCATGAGGAATGCCTTTCCAACTGTCTTGAAGGAGTTCCAACGTAAGCCTAAATGCTCATGTAAAACGGAAATGCTCAGTACATTGTTCAAGGGCAAAGTAGCCTAATTTGTACAGTGCATTTTCACAAAGCATGTGCAAGGTATGATTTATTAATTGACCATTTTTCCTCTCACAAAGCATGCGCAAGGTGTCAATTTAGGCTATTGTTAGATTTGTATTCTTTCAGCAAGATATTAGGCTATTATTCAATAGGCCTAAATATTCAATAAAGAAATGAATAACTTGAAGATAAACGTAATTGTTCAATAACAAAAAATGGAACTGTACAGTGCATTTTCTGTATTTGAAGGTTAGGCTCGGGTGCGTGCTTCAGATTTTCACTTTAACATAGTCAGGCAGTTGCGGATGGGTTATTTGCAATTGAAGGTCGGGGGGATGGACAAACAGCAGACATGCATCACTAGTTTCCACAGACAGACCAGTTCTGATCTTTCGCCAATTGTATGACCTAGTATGTATTGATCTAGCTACCAGCTCTTTTGTGAAATAGATCAGATCACACCTTGTGGTCCAGGCACAACTCTGTTTGCACATCCCTCCTCTTGCAAATCTCTTAAGAACGCATGTTTTGTCCTTGTTGCAGATGGAAACGATGCAACAGACCAAGGTGAAAGCTGAGATCCAGTCCCTGGGGTCCATAGCCGGGTCTACCTGCCCAACAAGCTGCGCTACGGGGGGCTGGATATGATCGCACACTGCCACTCTGTGGTGAGATGTGGGAATTGATTTTGGCTGGATTCAAGCGCTCATGTATAGATGTGGTATAGTTGCAGTGTTTTTTATTTGTGTCTGGATACTAAAAAGGTAAATGTGTATTGTCTGACGTTTCGTTGGTCTCTTGGTAGTATTGGCTGGTCTAGTTCTATGGGAGGTATTGCATACTTTCCATAGAGGTTATGGTATCATCCTCAAACAAATCCTGTGGGAGGGCATTTAGACACTGTGACATACAGACACTGGCTGTTAGTAATTGTGCATCCAGCTTGGTGTGCCCACTGACGCAGTAGGCTGTCATCACACTTGGCAAAATGCACATCAGTCAATTCAAATCTTCAATTTACTTGCAGGAGATAGAATGCTACATTGTAGCTGGTCCAATCCCATCAGATAAACTGGCACACGTAAAGGCTACAGCATGCCTCACTGAACTGAACAAGTATGCGTGCATAGTACTCCCGCAAAAAAAACTTTGCTTTAAAAAATTGGCAATAGTACCATTTGTCAATTTTGAGATGCCTTAGCCAGTATACACTTCCTTAAAATAGTCAGAATGAATCTATATAGATAACTCAAGAAATGTGTCATTAAAGTGGCAATATGTCACATAGACATGCGAGTTATTCTACGTGGAAGAAAGTAGAAGAAGCAGTAGATATGTTCTATGTGTGCTTTTGTTTTTGCTTCTTTTACGTTTGGTTTTGTACACTTTTTGGTTATGGAAAATATATTTAACAGCGGCCGGTTTAGATGGTACAATGATTCTCTACACTATACTAGCTTATTTTCTCACCTAAACTGAAATTAGGCAAACTATTAGAGTTTTAGCAACCAGGAAATGGCGGCGCGATTCCTGCCTAGTGCAACTTTAATGTTGATGTTTTTGCTGAGATCTTTGTCGAGCAATTTTGCATCTGACTAGGATGTTTGGTGCAAAAATGTGCATAATATGACAACAGGCACTTTTTTGAAGAATCCCTTATGTTGACCAATCACCGACGAGGGGGCAAAGACTTAAAAAATATATTTGCCCCCAAAAACTTGTCCAAGTCCAAAACGAGCAAAATCGTCACAAAATGTCGTCATAATATGCACAAACTTTTCTGAACTGTTTCAGCTGGGAAGCATGCGGACGCCTTTAGCCCCATACTAACCTCACCAGGTGGCAGTGATTATTTCCTGTAACAAATTCTGCGTAAGCCTATCAAAGTTTAAAACTTTTTCTCCACAAACAAATGGCATTTCTGCGATTTTTAAAGAGGTGAACTAGGCCACCAAGGGGATATATTTAAACCTCCAAATTTAAGGTTTACTTTCGTTTCCCTTTACTTGGTCTGTCTCAAGTGTTGAGTGCCAATATTGCATGATCATCGCATCATTTACTAGGCTACTTACTAACATTTGACACAGCTTGTATTCGCCTATCCGTTTCACACATATGAATGTGCTTTCACAGCAATAAAGATGTAGGAGGATTATACAACATGTAAGTTAATGTTCGTACATCGGGGTGGGGGGGGGGGGGGGGGTGACGTTGAAGACGCTTGTGGTCTTGTAAAACAGCTGTAATTGACTGCTTACTGCTATCACTAATTGGTGGTGAGATGCACTAAAGCGACAAGGCCAGAGACGACGTGATTGCAATAGCCGCAAGTTCGAACTCCCCACAGGGCAAGGTATTTTATTTGAGGGAAAGAATATTGTTGGTCCTGGAGTCAAATAACACATACGTGACAAAGTAGATGGTCAGTACAGGTGCATCAAAGCTGGGACCGAGAGACTGAAAAACAGCTTCTATCTCAAGGCCATCAGACTGTTAAACAGCCATCGCTAACACAGAGAGGCTGCTGCCTACATACAGACGCAAATCATTGGCCACTTAAATAAATGGATCACTAGTCACTTTAATACTGTTGACGTATCTTACACTACTCATCTCATGTGTATACTGTATCTTATACCATCTATTGCATCTTGCCTATGCCGCTTGGTCATCACTCATCCATATATTTACATGTACATATTCGTATTCCATCCCTTTAGCTTTGTATGTATTAGGTAGTTGCCGTGGAACTGTTAGGTTACTTGTTAGATGTTACTGTACTGTCGGAACTAGAAGCACAAGCATTTCGCTATACTCGCATTAACATCTGCTAACCATGTGTATGTGACCAACACAATTTGATTTGATTTGCGATGGTTATAAAAATGCATGTAAACCATTGTACATGTAAGTGTAGGCCTATACGTCGATGTAATATAGCCTATATTAGTGACTATTATTTGTGTAACAGTGGCAGTTGCCTATGTGTCTGGCGATGCACTCTCACTCACACAAAACACACACAAGTTATCACACACACGCACACACACCTCATACTCACAAACACACGCACACACACACACACACTCACACACGCACTCACACACAAGCACAGCCCACACTGCTGTCCCATGTTATAGAGAAATGAAACTACTGGACACTTCCCCTTTTACACTGTGTATTTAAATACTGTAGTCTTGACATAGCTCATTCTACTATTTCTAATACTGTATCCAAGAAAATGCAAAAATCCAGTATTTACATACAAATATGCAGTTTATAAACAGTGTAACTGAAATTGTATTAACACACACCGCATATTTATTTCAATACTGGATTCTTGACATAGCTCACTCTAATATATATCTAAACTCAGAAAAAATAAATAAACATCTCACTGTCAACTGCTTTCATTTTCAGCAAACTTAACATGTGTAAATATTTGTATGAACATAAGATTCAACAACTGAGACATAAACTGAACAAGTTCCACAGACATGTGACTGACAGAAATTGAATAATGTGTTCCTGAACAAAGGGGGGGCTCAAAATTAAAAGTAACAGTCAGTATCTGGTGTGGCCACCAGCTGCATTAAGTACTGCAGTGCATCTCCTCCTCATGGACTGCACCAGATTTGCCAGTTCTTGCTGTGAGATGTTATCCCACTCTTCCACCAAGGCACCTGCAAGTTGCTGGACATTTCTGGGGGGAATGGCCCTAGCCCTCACCCTCTGATCCAACAGGTCCCAGGCGTGCTCAATGGGATTGAGATCCGGGCTCTTCGCTGACCATGGCAGAACACTGACATTCCTGTCTTGCAGGAAATTATGCACAGAATGAGCAGTATGGCAGGTGGCATTGTCATGCTGGAGGGTCATGTCAGGATGAGCCTGCAGGAAGGGTACCACATGAGGGAGGAGGATGTAAGATGTCTGTAAGATGCCTGTAAGATGTCTTCCCTGTAGGATGTCTTCCCTGTAAGATTGCCTGCAATGACAACAAGCTCGTCCGATGATGCTGTGACACACCGCCCGAGACCATGATGCTTTTTGCTAGTCATGTCTGGTCCAGCGACGGTGGGTTTGTGCCCATAGGCGACATTGTTGCCAGTGATGTCTGGTGAGGACCTGCCTTACAACAGGCCTACAAGTCCTCAGTCCAGCCTCTCTCAGCCTATTGCAGACAGTCTGAGCACTGATGTGGGGATTGTGCGTTCCTGGTGTAACACGGGAAGTTTTTGTTGCCATCCTGTACCTGTCCCGCAGGTGTGATGTTCGGATGTACCGATCCTGTGCAGATGTTGTTACACGTGGTCTGCCACTGCGAGGACGATCAGCTGTCCGTCCTGTTTCTCTGTAGTGCTGTCTTAGGCGTCTCACAGTATGGATATTGCAATTTATTGCCCTGGCCACATCTGCAGTCCTCACGCCACCTTACAGCATGCCTAAGGCACGTTCACGCAGATGAGCAGGGACCCCGGCCATCTTTCTTTTGGTGTTTTTCAGAGTCAGTAGAAAGGCCTCTTTAATGTGCTCAGAGTTCCAAACTGTGACCTTAATTGCTGTTAGTAAGCTGTTAGTGTCTTAAAGACCGTTCCACATGTGCATGTTCATTAATTGTTTATGGTTCATTGAACAAGCATGGGAAACAGTGTTTAAGATCTGTGAAGTTATTTGGATACTTACAAATTATCTTTCAAAGACAGGATCGTGAAAAAGTGACTCTTCTTTTTTTTGCTGAGTTTACTGCAAATAATTCTGAGTATAGCTTATGTAAATTAATCTGGTGTACATAAATATTGCATTTGTATAACTGTTACAGTGCTATTTTGGGTTTTTAATCATTTCTTGTATATTTAAATGTTATAATTATTTGTGTACTCGTTTGACATTTTACTGCATTGTTACAGTAGGAGCTAGTAAGCATTTTACTGCTGAACTGTGTATGCGAGCAATAAACTTTGATTTGTTGTCTACAGGGAAAAATTTGCCAGGTTACTTATCACGTGCAACTACATTGACAATTTAACTTTAAATAAAACCTAAACATGTTCTAATGTTTGCGACTATGGCCCTGGAGTGGCAACCCTTACACAGTGCATTCGGAAAGTATTCAGACCCCTTGAGTTTCTCCACATTTTGTTACATTACAGCCTTATTCTAAAATGGATGAAATTGTTTTTATTCCCTTTTGGAAGGTGGACCTTTGCCCCAGTCTGAGGTCCTCGGAGCTCTGGAGCAGGTTTTCATCAAGGAACTCTTGGTACTTTGCTTCGTTCATCTTTGCCTCGATCCTGACTAGTCTCCCAGTCCTTGCCGCTGAAAAACATCCCCACAGTATGATGCTGCCACCAACATGCTTCACTGTAGGAATGGTGCCAGGTTTCCTCCAGGCGTGACATTTGGTATTCAGGTCAAATAGCTAAATCTTGGTTTCATCAGACGAGTAAATCTTGTTTCTCATGGTCTGAGAGTCCTTTAAGTGCCTCTTGGCAAACCCAAAGCAGGCTGTCATGTGCCTTTTACTGAGGAGTGGCTTCCACCTGGCCACGCTATCATAAAGGACTGACTGGTAGAGTGCAGCAGAGATGGTTGTCCTTCTAGAAGGTTCTCCAATCTCCACAGGGGAACTCTGGAGCTCTGTTAGAGTGACCATCGGGTTCTTGGTCACCTCCCTGACCAAGGCCCTTCCCCCCTGATTGTCTAGTTTGGCTGGGCGGCCAGCTTAAGGAAGAGTCTTCCATTTAAACATGATGGAGGCCACTGTGTTCTTGGGGACCTTCAATGCTGCAGACTTTTTAGTTTTTTTTCTCAGATCTGTGCCTCGACACAATCCTGTCTTAGAGCTCTACAGGCAATTCCTTCAACCGCATGGCTTGGTTTTACCTGACATGCACTGTCAACTGTGGGACATTATATAGAAAGGTGTATGACTTTCCAAATCATGTCCAATCAATTGAATTTACCACAGGTGGACTCCTATCATGTTGTAAAAACATCTCAAGGATTATCAATTAAAACATGATACACCTGAGCTCAATATTTAAAAAAATATTTGTAATAAATGTGAAAAAAAAAATGTTTTACTCTGTCATTATGGGGTATTACAGTGGGGCAAAAAAGTATTTAGTCAGCCACCAATTGTGCAAGTTCTCCAACTTAAAAAGATGAGAGAGGCCTGTAATTTTCATCATAGGTACACTTCAACTATGACAGACAAAATGAGAGAGAAAAAATCAAGAAAATCACACTGTAGGATTTTTATTTAATTTATTTGCAAATGATGGTGGAAAATAAGTATTTGGTCACCTACAAACAAGCAAAATTTCTGGCTCTCACAGACCTGTAACTTCTTCTTTAAGAGGCTCCTCTGTCCTCCACTCGTTACCTGTATTAATGGCACCTGTTTGAACTTGTTTTTAGTATAAAAGACACCTGTCCACAACCTCAAACAGTCACACTCCAAACTCCACTATGGCCAAGACCAAAGAGCTGTCAAAGGACACCAGAAACAAAATTGTAGACCTCCACCAGGCTGGGAAGACTGAATCTGCAATAGGTAAGCAGCTTGGTTTGAAGAAATCAACTGTGGGAGCAATTATTAGGAAATGGAAGACATACAAGACCACTGATAATCTCCCTCGATCTGGGGCTCCACACAAGATCTCACCCCGTGGGGTCAAAATGATCACAAGAACGGTGAGCAAAAATCCCAGAACCACACGGGGGGACCTAGTGAATGACCTGCAGAGAGCTGGGACCAAAGTAACAAAGCCTACCATCAGTAACACACTACGCCGCCAGGGACTCAAATCCTGCAGTGCCAGACGTGTCCCCCTGCTTAAGCCAGTACATGTCCAGTTCCGTCTGAAGTTTGCTAGAGAGCATTTGGATGATCCAGAAGAAGATTGGCAGAATGTCATATGGTCAGATGAAACCAAAATATAACTTTTGGTAAAAACTCAACTCGTCATGTTTGGAGGACAAAGAATGCTGAGTTGCATCCAAAGAACACCATACCTACTGTGAAGCATGGGGGTGGAAACATCATGCTTTGGGGCTGTTTTTCTGCAAAGGGAGCAGGACGACTGATCCGTGTAAAGGAAAGAATGAATGGGGCCATGTATCGTAAGATTTTGAGTGAAAACCTCCTTCCATCAGCAAGGGCATTGAAGATGAAACGTGGCTGGGTCTTTCAGCATGACAATGATCCCAAACACACCACCTGGGAAACGAAGGAGTGGCTTCGTAAGAAGCATTTCAAGGTCCTGGAGTGGCCAAGCCAGTCTCCAGATCTCAACCCCATAGACAATCTTTGGAGGGAGTTGAAAGTCCGTGTTGCCCAGCAACAGCCCCAAAACATCGCTGCTCTAGAGGAGATCTGCAATGGGCCAAAATACCAGCAACAGTGTGTGAAAACCTTGTGAAAACTTACAGAAAACGTTTGATCTCTGTCATTGCCAACAAAGGGTATATCCAAAGTATTGAGATAAACTTTTGTTATTGACCAACTTTTGTTATTTCCACCATAAATGGCAAATAAATTCATTAAAAATCCTACAGTGTGATTTTCTGGATTTTTTTCTCATTTTGTCTGTCATATTTGAAGTGTACCTATGATGAAAATTACAGGCCTCTCTCATCTTTTTAAGTGGGAGAACTTGCACAATTGGTGGCTGACTAAATACTTTTTGCCCCACTGTATGTGTAGATTGATGAGGGTTTTGGAAAAAGTCAAGGGGTCTGAATACTTTTCGAATGCACTGTATAGTCTACGGGTTAACCATCCAATTTCACCAGCCAAGTGTGGTGTGATCTCTCTTTTTTGCTGCTTATCAGAGAAAAAACAGGTTGTCAATTGCCACCCACTGACTTGACATTTATATTTACAATTCTGACATTTATTTTGTTCTACGTAAACAAAAAAGACAAAATCCAAATGCAAATGTTTAGCTCTTATTAATATCATGAATTTGGGCTAGGCGCAAGCTGCAACATAATAGGGCATCAGAAGTATTGACTCCTAGCTATCTAGGTAAGGTTAGCTATATGCTGATTAGTTCTTTGGTGTTTGCTCTGAAAGGCAAACAAAAATAGATTGCTTTTTGAAGGAAGCCTGCAAATTGTTGCACAGTTTAATCTAAACTAAGCTATAGTTTTGTCAATCAAAATCATCCCCATCAAATTGGCCAGTGTTAACTAGTTACCTAGTTACCTAGTGTAACATTCTAGTGTTGATTCGGGTGTTAAATGATCTCTGTAATTGTTACATTAACACTCATAAGTGTAAAAGAACCCCAGTGTTGGTGTTAATAACCAGAGTTGACTTTGAGAATGTGAATGTGTCAGTTTTACTCTGCGGAGAGCAAACCACACCCATCCTTATCATATTACTCAGCCTGCTCGATTGAAGTTAGATTTTTAGGAGTTCAAGTGAAGTTGGGAAACCTATTGTTATTTTCTGAAATATTTTCATTCAATATGGTCAAAAAACTAAACCATAGATTGGTTAGACTGAACAGAAATGTAAATGCAACATTTGTTGGTCCCATGAACTGAAATAAAAGATCCCTGAAATGTTCCATATGCACAAAAAGCGTATTTCTCTCAAATTTTGTGCACACTTTTCTTTACATCCCTTTTAGTGAGCATTTCTACTTTGCCAAGATACTCCATCCACCTCACAGGTGTGGAATATCAAGAAGCTGATGAAACAGCATGATAATCACACAGGTGCATCTTGTGCTAAGGACAATAAAAGGCCACTCTAAAATGTGCAGTTTTGTCACACAACACAATGCCACAAGTTTTGAGGGAGTGTGCCATTGGCATGCTGACTGCAGGAATGTCCACCAGAATTGAATGTTCATTTCTCTACCGTAAGCCGCCTCCAATGTTTTATAGAATTTGGCAGTACATCCAACCGGCCTCACAACCGCAGACCAGGTGTAACCACACCAGCCCAGGACCTCCACATCCAGCTTGTTTACCTGCTGGATCATCTGAGACCAGCCAAACGGACAGCTGATGAAGATGTGGGTTTGCACAACCGAAGAATTTCTGCACAAACTTTCAGACACAGTCTCAGGGGAGTTCATCTGAGTGCTTGTCATCCTCACCAGTGTCTTGACCTGACTGCAGTTCGGCCTCGTAACTGACTTCAGTGGGCAAATGCTCACCTTCGATGGGCATTTGCACGCTGGAGACGTGTGCTCTTCACAAATGAATCCCGTTTTCAACTGTACAAGATGTCAGACGTTTTGTGAGTGAGTGGTTTGCTGATGTCAACGTTGTGAACAGAGTGCCCTATGGTGGTGGTTGGGTTATGGTATGGGCAGGCATAAGCTACGGACAACAAACACATTTGCATTTGATCTCTGGCAATTTAAATACACAGAGATACCGTGACTAGATCCTGATGCCCATTGTCGTGCCATTCATCCGCCGCCATCACCTCATGTTTCAGCATGATAATACACGGCCCCATGTGCATGGATCTGTACACAATTCCTGGTTGCTGAAAATGTCCCAGTTCTTCCATGGCCTGCATACTCACCAGACATGTCACCCATTGAGCATGTTTGGAATGCTCTGGATCGACGTGTACGGCAGGGTGTTCCAGTTCCTGCCAATATGCAGCAACTTTGCACAGGTCATTGAAGTGGAGTGGGACAACATTCCACAAGTCACAATCAACAGCCTGATCAACTCTATATAAAGGAGATGTGTCACGCTGCATGAGGCAAATGGTGGTCACACCAGACACTGACTGGTTTTCTGATCCACACCCTCCCTTTTCTTTTAAGGTATCTGTGACCAACAGATGCATAACTGTATTCCCAGTCATGTGAAATCCATAGATTAGGGTCGAATGAATGTAATTAAATTGACTGATTTCCTTACATGAAAACGAAAAGGAGAGCCGCACACTCTAGGAGCTCAGATTAAATCATTTAATAATCTCATTTCCAACGTTTCGACAGACTAGCTGTCTTCATGAGGGTATATTGATTTCCTTACGTGAATTGTAACTCAGCAAAATATTTGTAATTTTTGCATGTTGAGTTTATATTTCTGCTCGGTGTATTTTCATATTTTCCTCAGTGCACTAATAGGCCTACACAATTCAATCAAAGACGGATACATGTATTTAAGTTAATCAAATGTCCTCCTGTTGTTGATGGTAGAGTCAGAGCAGGTGGTCCAGCTACCCCCGGGCCACCCAATGCCCCATGCTGGCCAGCCGGTGTGCTCCAAATTCCCCTTCCTGGTGGCTGAAATGGTGCAGAAGAACACCAACGTGGTGAGGGAGGCCCGCATCGAGCTGTCAGAGGAAATACAGGACAGGAGTACAGTCTACACAGGTAAGAATGCGAGCGGTCTTTGACCTTTTCCACTCAGTTGTGTAAGCAGTTATATGTGTGTTATGAAAGCTTGGTGTGGATAGTCACCTTTCAAGAAATCCCAGGACTTTTGTCATACTACACCTAGTCTAGTAGAACCACTCGTAAAAGCTACCTAGGTGAGGTGGAAGTGGTTTTGCTACTGTAGGAGTCTAGTTGATCACTCTTTTAAACCGTCTTCATCCCCCTTTATTGATACAGAGAAGTCTGAGTCCAAGGTGTATCCCGCTGTGGGTCCCAATCAATGCTGACAGGGCCGACCCAGGTACCCTGAAGAACATGCTGAAACAGCGTCCCCCTAAGGTCTCTCACTTACTACGAGACAACCTGCACGAAGGTAAACACCTGCTCACATGTATCCTGGTACACTTGGGGCTACACGTTATATTTTTGTGTATCGACTGTTCAGGCATCCCTGATTTTAGAAAGAGGCTGCATCCAAACTACAGTGACAAAGACCTTACCCGTCGTTATTTCTCTTGCAGCGTGTGCCAACTTCCACTACCACAAGTTCTTTGAGAAGAAGATTGACGCCAGGAAGAAAGATCACAGCTACCGGATGTTTACTACGGTGAAAGGGCGCGCCAAGTCCTTCCCCATGGCAGACAACTGCTCAGAGTCGCTTCTCATGAAGAGAGACGTGTCTGTGTGGTGCAGCAATGACGACCTGGGCATGAGCCGGCGACCCAGAGCCTTTCAGGCCATCATGTGAGTGGGGCACAAAGGTGAGAAGACCGATTATGACTGATCCAAACGGAATAGTTTTTCATACCCTTGTTCTTTCCCGGGTTCTATAGTAGATTCATTTTACATTCTATGACATGCTCATGGACAGAATGATGTGATGCAGGGTAGAAGGAACAGCGGGGCCAAGAAGTGAATCTTCCATCACAACGACATCAAACATGTAATAGTGCTGCTACTTAAGTCTGACCCTACCACCCTTATGATTGTGGCCTTTGAGATGGTGCTCTCCATGGACGCAGATAGCAATGCAGATAGCCCGGTTAGCCAATGTGTGGGAGCACTAGTTGGTTGGCCCAATTGAGGTAGTATGTCCATGAATGTATAGTTAAAGTGACTACGAATATATGATAAACAGAAAGTAGCAGCAGCGTAAAAAGAGGGGTTGGGGGAGGCACACAATGCAAATAGTCCGGGTAACCATTTGATTACCTGTTCAGGAGTCTTATGGCTTGGGGATAAAAACTGTTGAGAAGCCTTTTTGTCCTAGACTTGGCACTCCGGTACCGCTTGCCATGCGGTACTAGAGAAAACAGTCTATGACTAGGGTGGCTGGGGTCTTTGACTATTTTTAGGGCCTTCCTCTGACACCGCCTGGTGTGGAGGTCCTAGAAGGCAGGCAGCTTAGCCCGTGATGTACTGGGCCGTGTGCACTACCCTCTGTAGTCCCTTGCGGTCAGAGGCCGAGCAATTGCCGTACCGGGCAGTGATGCAACCAGTGCTCTCGATGTTGCAGCTGTAGAACATTTTGAGGATCTCAGGACCCATGCCAAATCTTTTAGTTTCCTGAGGGGGATTAGGCTTTGTCATGCCCTCTTCACGACTGTCTTGGTGTGTTCGGACCATTCTAGTTTGTTGTTGATGTGGACACAGAGGAACTTGAAGCTCTCAACCTGCTCCACTACAGCCCCGTCGATGAGAATGGGGGCGTGCTCGGTCCTCCTTTTCCTGTAGTCCACAATCATCTCCTTAGTCTTGGTTACGTTGAGGGATAGGTTGTTATTCTGGCACCACCCGGCCAGGTCTCTGACCTCCTCCCTATAGGCTGTCTTGTTTTGAAAGTTGAAAGTACTACTTAAGTAGTTTTGGGGGTTTTCTGTACTGAACTATTTATATTTTTGACAACTTTTACTTTTACTCTACTACTGTACATACCGAAAGAAAATAATATACATTTTACTTGAGCCCCAAAAGTCAATTTTAAACCGGAAAATTATCTAATTCACGCACTTATCAAGAGAATATCCCTGGTCTTCCCCACTGCCCCTGACGTGGCGGACTCACTAAACACTCTCTTCGTTTGTAAATGATGTCTGAGTGTTGGAGTGTGCCCCTGGCAAGAAAATAGTGCCGTCTGGTTTGCTTAATATAAGGTATTTGAAATCATTTATACTTTTGCTTTTGATATATTTTAGCAATTACATTTACTATTTATACTTAAGTATATTTAAAACCAAATACTTAGACTTTTAGACTTTTACTCAAGTAGTACTTTACTGGGTGACTCACTATTACTTGAATCATTTTCTATTAAGGTATCTTTACTTTTACTTAAGTATGACAATTGAGTACTTTTTCCACCGCTTTCAATCCAAAAAAATCATACACACATTAGTTCACAAACCTTCATTCAAAAAGTGGATGAACATTTGAAAAATCTGTTTTTAAAAAATTGCAACAATTAATGGTTGATAAACACTCTCCGAAAGAGAAAAAAAAAGCTCAAATTAATATGGGTGTTTATCAAATATTTAACTCACCCAGACCGTCATATTAATTAAATACATCTTTACCTGGTTTATGCCTTACCTTACCTCATTTATTCTTCACAGGTAGGGCGCTTGGTTTAGTTGGCGGCTACATCGTCGGTACCAATGCCCTGGTGCCCTGGTGCCCTGGTGGACACTGTGTGCTCCTACGCAGTAGGCTTCATCTTCACCTCGCTGCCCCCCATGCTGTTGGCCTTGGCCCGGGAGTCCATCCAGACCCTGAATGGGGAGGAGGGCCGCGTGCTGCGCAGGAAACACCAGAGGAACATCAAGCTGCTGCACCAGATGCTGATGGCCTCAGTCCACGGTCCACTGCCCCAGCCACATCATCCCTGTCAGGGTAAGCCTGGCCTGTTAATCGAGATTCAAACCATGGAAACGAGAGACGGAAAATCCTATCAACTTTGGATGTTATATTTCATCCCTGAAGAAAGCAATTTATATTATCACCTGATGATTAATCTTTGACCCCTTGTTCCAGGTGGTGGACCCTGCGAAGAATACAGACGTGTGTGACATCATGATGTCTCGCTACCACATCTACGTGCAAGACATCAATTACCCCATGGTGGCCCGGGGAGAGGAGGGCCTCCGCATCGCCCCCACCCCACATCACACACCCCAGATAATGCAGTACTTTTTCGGTAAGCACACACCCCAATGAGTCTTTGTGGTTTTGAATCCAGTAGTTACAATTGTGATTGATTAAATATGAATGTTTTTCTCTCCACAGAGCATCTGGTGAAGGCCTGGAAGGAGGTAGGTCTGGAGCTGAAGCTTCACTCGTCAGGGGAGTGTAACTTCTGCCAGCAGCCGCTAGATTTTGAGCTGATGACAGAGAGAGAGAAGTCATCGGCATGAGTAACATGATATCGGCCAGGGCCTAACATTTTAACCCCAGAAATGATATTTTAAGATATTTGTTCTCTTATCTATGTATAATTCTATCACCATTTATGAAATATTCTTATTTACAAGTAAATGGTTGGGGAAAGTTATGCTTTGGCTATTATGCTGTGTTTTGAGCAACTGGAAATTATATTATTTAACATTATCTCAACCAAATATCAGCTTTGACAAACATTAAACATAACCTCTGCTCTGCCACACCTCACCGGAGGGATTCAGCAAATCTGCAACCACTGTGAGAACACACGTTGTGTAACTCTTTTCCCTACGCATTTTAGAATGTTTTTCTGACATGGAGGACTTGGATACAGTTGGTCCAAAGGGATAGAACCTACACGCATTCAATGTTTTTCAGAAGTTGCAAATGAATTTCTATGTCAATATGTAAGTCATTTTTCGTAGATGTTAACCTTGGGGTGTGCCTATTCCTCTAACAGCACCCTTGAGCCAACACCTAAATCATAGTAAAATCCCCCTCTTAACTGTGTTTCAACGTGTTGAAGAATGTAGCATTGTGCCCCTTCATGCACCTCCATGTAACTCTGGGCCTTCAATAATTGCTCCTTTAACGTTAGCAAAAGACTCTCAGGCGGAGCAGAACAAGTCACCTCTTGAATTGACGACACTCATTCACTGTTTTGACTCTAACTAATCTAGGTTTAGAAGGCTTCAAATGGAGAGTCATCATTCCAGCATATTACACATTAGTGCTTAACAGATTCAGAAAGCTTTAATGTCCTCAAAGAGGCCATTCATTTTTGCAGCATTCACAATACATGCAGACCAGACACATTAAAAAGCAACATTAAAATCGCGAAGGATATTTGTGAGCAAGTAGACTGGATAAGTGCAGGTTCATGATAGAAATGTCAAAAAATGGCCTGCTTGAACATGTTAATTCATGTGCAAGTGCTAAAGTGCTATTAGTCCAACATTTTATTAAGTTACAGTATTGAATTTGAAATAAAAGAGTCCCTGGCTCTGTTTGTTTTGACTTTTGGTTGCCTATACTTGCCGCCAGAGAGGAGGGGCTGGAATTTGGGGTGGAGTTGGCGGTAAGTGTCAAATACTATCATTGGCCTTCTGGAGGGCTCTTGCACAACCAATTCTTCTGTGCGACCTTGGCATAAGCTTGAGCTCAACATGCAATTTCCATTTGCTCCTTAGTACTTTTACACTTCATATGCGTAAGGCCACTTGGTCATGAGACCCTTCATAACTCGGGTCACTACTTGGGGTTCCATTTGACACACTATCAAAGTGTGTGAATATCATCGTGATCGTAGCATATTCGCACATCACAGTGTAGCTGATCGGTGCATTCAACATGCCTTTCTTCTTTCCACCAGAGGGAGCACCAGCGCACCTTATTTCAAGGAGTCGGGTTGCCTCATTTACCGTGAGTGCAGCAATTGCAATGTGACACTAGACGGGAATAATGCAACACGCACCACCATCTCCTTGGTCTAAGGGTTAATCAATGTTTTGAAGACAATACGTTTGGAACCGTTTTAACGTTAATGTTAATTTGTCAAGATATAAATATGAAAGAAACCATCTAATTTCGTCTGTCCACATTCTCTAGTGTAGAGTTGAAGCCGTTTAAAAACGTGAAAAAGTGCCATGGTTAAAGCCGTCACTCTATTATTTACGAGGGTTACCTACATGCCAGAAGAGGCTGTTGGGAGGAGCTATAGGAGAACGGGCTCGTTGGAATGGCTGGAATTATTGGAACGGTATCAAACACATCAACCACATCAACCACGCCATAACAATGAGCCTGTCCTGATAAAGCTCCTCCCACCAGCCTCCTCTGCTACACACTTAACATCTGCACATGACAAGAGCGTTGTACATAATGGGGTGAGGGAGAGGGTTCGAAGCAACGCTCTCGACATGCAAAGCCAGGATCCTGCAAATCAAAGATATTCCTGCTGTTCCTGAGAGAGAGAGAGAGAGAGAGAGAGAGAGAGAGAGAGAGAGAGAGAGAGAATTACCATGAGCTCACATTCTGAGATTATTATGTAATTGGAATGCTTCTCTGAGTGTACTAGTCAAGCGACCAGCACCACTAGTGCACTTGGCAGAATGTTCTGTACACTACGTTCTGCATTCGACCAAATTGTCTTACACCTACATCATTCATCATAGATTAAATGCACACCCTGCAGTTCCTTATCAGGGCAGAACAGAGGCAGGACCCATGCCTCTGCACTGCACACTCTCTGGGGAGAAAACAGGGTGCATGCATGTGGGTGAGAAGACAACACACGTGTGTGAGAGAGAGAGAGAGAGAGAGAGAGAGAGAGAGAGAGAGAGAGAGAGAATGCAGGTTCAGCTCTGCTCCCCTCCTTTTTGCATTAATCCTGCGAGCGCTGCACATCTGTGTCTCCCCCACTCACGTGCACAGACAGATGAGCTGAATGGCTGGCTTCCCATTGCACTCAACACAAACACACTCTTTCCCTCTCTCTCTTTAGCACACACACACACATTCTCTTTCTCTCACACACAAAAACAGACACTGAGGGTGGTCCTGCGGATTCTTGCCACAGAAATCATCGTCTTTGTAGTCCACAATGTGATGATAACAAAACACAAAATCCTCTGTTTTTTTTTATGAAAGAAGGAGAGCAAAATATATCTTCTGGCAAGACATACAGTACCAGTCAAAAGTTTGAACACACCTAGTCATTCTCTTCACTGTAGAATAGTGAGGACATCAAAACTATGAAAAAACACAATTGAAATCATGCAGTAACCAAAAAAGTGTTTAACACATCAAAATATGTTTTAGATTCTTCAAAATAGCCACCCTTTGCCTTGATGTCAGCTTTGCACACTCTTGGCATTCTCTCAACCAGCTTCACCTGGAGTGCTTTCCAACAGTCTCGAAGGAGTATGCTGAGCACATGTTGGCTACTTTTTCTTCACTCTTCACAACTCATCCCAAACCATCTCAACTTGGTTGAGGTTGGGTGATTGTGGAGTTCAAGTCATCTGATGCAGCACTCCATCACTCTCCTTCTTGGTCAACAATCCTTTACACAGCCTGGAGGTGTGTTTTTGGGTCATTATCATCCTGAAAAACAATGTAGTCCCACTAAGAGCACTAATTGTAGTCCCACTAAGAGCAAACCAGATGGGATGGCGTATCGCTGCAGAATGCTGTGGTAGTCATGCTGGTTAAGTGTGCCTTGAATTCTAAATAAATCACAGACAGTGTCACCAGCACACTAGTAATTGCGTGGAATTCTATACAACATGATCAAAGGAGAGCAGACAATTTAGGGGACTGTACACGCAACATCAGAATCCCAAATCAACCGAGCCCTGTTCAAAACCAGCATGACATGAGAATGGAGAGGATGAGGTTCAATGATGTAACAGGATATAATCTCAAATATTGTGTTGTGGCAAGCATCCAGTAAAACGATCATCAAGGCTAAACTGTGGAACTGTGTTTAGTTCATATGCAAATATTTACATTGATATGACCACACATTGACCAAGAATAGAACCACCACTGCGTACAAACGTCAAAAGAGAAGGTAGTGGGGCTGCAATGAATTATGCTGTACAGTTTACTTTTTTAACATCATAAATGAGTGAATAGACCTGTTTTAATAATGCAATTGAACAATGCATTTTCAGTAGGCCTAATTTCATCATTTGAAAAACGGTCAACATCATAAAACACTAAATCAAATCAAATAAAATAAAATTGTATTTGTCACATACACATGGTTAGCAGATGTTAATACGAGTGTAGCGAAATGCTTGTGCTTCTAGTTCCGACAATACAGTAATAACCAACAAGTAATCTAGCTAACAATTCCAAAACTACTACCTTATAGACACAAGTGTAAGGGGATAAAGAATATGTACATAAAGATATCTGAATGAGTGATGGTACAGAGCGGCATAGGCAAGATACAGTAGATGGTATCGAGTACAGTATATACATATGAGATGAGTATGTAAACAGAGTGGCATAGTTAAAGTGGCTAGTGATACATGTATTACATAAAGATGCAGTAGATGATATAGAGTACAGTATATACATATACATATGAGATGAATAATGTAGGGTATGTAAACATTATATCAGGTAGCATTGTTTAAAGTGGCTAGTGATATATTTTACACTACCCAATAGGTTATTGATTACACAGTAATAGCCTATAGGAGGGACCATAAAACACATTTAGCAATCTCCTTCTATGTCTTTAAATTGAAGCACCTCCCTCTTGAGTTTCTCCACTGTCAACTACATTTCCTCTGCATCGGAATGGCAAAAAGGAGAACGTGTTCCAACTAGTGCGATTGTCAGTGTAGAAAGTTGATCGTATATTTAATGTCTGGTGTTATTATTTCACAGGGGGGAAATGTACTAGTATTTGCTTCCCTGGGCGAGTGGATAAGTGGTGAGTAACCTACAAGGTCAGATGGACATTGGAGTAGGGAAATCAACGCTCCCGCTCTAAAGAAAGTGATACATTAGAAGTATGTCATTATCGCAACATTTGAGATTTGATGTTTGAAGTTAACACGTTACAGTGTTTGCCCTGCGAAGTTAGCCGCCACTCGGTGTACAATGTAGCGACATTTGTGTGTTACTTGCATGAATGTAACATGATATTTCGTTCGATATGACTAATGTGACGCCGAGTAAAAGCGTGGAATGGCTGCAGGTAGAGTTGGAATCCGGGGGAAGTTCGCTGCTTCTGTTGGACTGCCGATCGCACGAACTTTATGAATCATCCCACATAGAAACGGCCATCAATTTGGCCATACCAGGGTTGATGCTGCGAAGGTTCAAGAAAGGCAACATACCCATCCGAACTATCATCCCCAACCACGAAGACAAGGAGAAATTCGTTAGACGTTGTAATACGGATACAGTGATTCTGTACGATGAGTGCACTGTGGACTGGCAGGATGGGGCCACTGGTTCGGTTCTGGGACTACTTCTTCAGAAACTATGGGACGACGGCTGTAAAGCATATTACCTGGAAGGCAAGTTAAATGTTTGCCATATTGTTTTTCAAGTTGTTTTGGGAAACGTAGCCTATAGTAGTCTTAACTTTCCTGGCACTGTATGTAAAATAGGGTACAAATTGTAAAAAAATGTTTTCATAAATATTACGACAAACAACTCCAATGAATACATCTTAATTATATAGATAGATGGTATGTATGATACATCTTAGTTTTGAATGTACATCATTATCTCTGAAACTTTGAGAAGTAGTGTGACTGAGAGTGTCAATTAAAATTCCAAAATGGCTGCGCCATGTTTTGCTACTACAGGAAAAGGGCATGCATTTCATGAATGGTCTGCTGTGAAGGAGAGAGCTATTGCCAATGCAGTTCTTAGTTATAGTATACATAGCATGAAATTGTTATTTACTCAGCCCTGATCACGTTACTCATGTTATTCATAATAATCCAAATAAATTATAGCCTATTACGTCATTAGACCACATGTCACGTATTATATCAACTCAAATAAATAATATTTATTCTCAATCTCTGTGCAGTTGTTACACTTTGAATGATAGAAAATAATTATATGAATATATTGCTTGGCTGAGGTGCATAGGATAACACAATTAATAAACAACATTATAACTCCTTGGCTCTTTTGATCTTAGGGGGATTTGTGAAGTTTCAGACCGAGTACTCGGAGCACTGTGAGACCCTTCTGGACAGCTGCTGTCCCAGCTCTTCTCCACCGCTGTCCGTCCTAGGCTTTGGAAGTCTCCGGATCAGTTCCGACCTCTCCGATGGTGAGTCGGACCGCGAGCCGAGCAGTGCGACCGAGTCTGAGGAGAGCCCCCTTCCCAACAACCAACCTGCCTTCCCAGTCCAGATCCTCCCCTACCTTTACCTGGGCTGTGCCAAAGACTCAACCAACCTGGATGTGCTGGGCCAGTACAACATCAAGTACATCCTGAACGTCACGCCCAACCTCCCCAACATGTTTGAACATGACGGCCTCTTCAAGTACAAGCAGATCCCCATCTCCGACCACTGGAGTCAGAACCTGTCCCAGTTCTTTCCAGAGGCCATATCCTTCATCGGTGAGTAGCCGACTAGGTGGAAGAGAACCTGATCGATCACACTGTGTTCCAAGAGTTAATATATTTGATGAATGAGGCCTATAGGAAATTATAAACAGGCACACAGAGTATATGATGTCCCGTGTAGCTCAGTTGGTAGGGCATGGCACATGCAACACCATTGTTGTGCGTTCAATTCCCGAAAGGGACCAGTATGAAAATATATGCATTTTTTTTTGCTCTGGATAAGAGTATCTGCTAAATGACGTAAATATCATACACTTCTGTTTATTACAGTGAGAAATAGGAAGTTGGTTGCTAGCCACCTAATGTTCTTGTTTTACTTTAGTCATATTTTGATTACGATATGAATCATTATTATCTCTCAGTTCCTGGTATATACCCAAATAGCATTGCTCATCACTGAAATCCCCTTGTGTGATGAACCTAGGGCTTTTACTTAGATTTTCAATTCCGGTTATCAATGTCCCAATTCAACATAACTTCTTAAAAGAGAGCTGGAATGAAGTCCCTTGCTACTGAGCGCTGACCTCGAGGAACTTCCTGGATCATTGCTAGTGTCGTATGTCTGTTATTTTAAGATGGGGGGGCAAATCTTTTAAAAAACTTACTGAAACCCACAGCAGCACCTGAAACATTCTTGTGCTAATGGTGTTTCCAGGCTTGTTGTGTGATAGTTTTGTCGGTGGGGGTTTAGTGGTAGAAGAAGGAAACATGGCTTCCACTCTCTGTGGCTGCCTGTGTTTGGTTATCAGGTCATGAGTCTGACACATCCTGGTTGTGGGTTAGGTTTAGTGCAGGGCGTTTCGCCATACTTGTTTGCTGACTTCTCTCGGCTGGAAAGAGGATATTGTGGCCTGTTCTTGTGTAGATTGAAGTGGATGTTTACTGTAGAACTAATAAACCTCAACGTCAAAGGCGTACAGCAGCACACAACGAAGACTAGCTAGCTAAGGTGAGGACTGACAACTCCGATCAGTAGTCAGTAGCATCAGTAGTCTGCATGTGGCACTGTCATAATTAAGCAGAGGATGTGAAAACGTTCGGTGACACACAGCCTTGGGTCATGCTCTGGGGTGTCACATAAATTTAGCTTGAATTGTGTACGTAGGATTACGCCTTTCAACAGCAACATAAATCACAAAGAATCTAAAGAATGGTGTTTTAATGTGACTCCATAATAGAGGGTTGTGGAATGCCTGCGATTTAGCTCACTATACATAATATTCCTTTTGAAGGGAGGTGTGTCATTCAACAAAGGTAAAGGTCTACTTACTGTCTCCCTTGATCCTTGTGAGCAAACATTAAGATGTAGGCTTACATGTTTACCTCTGTGTACGGCCATATGACCTCTTCTTTGTTGGACCCCACACCCAGAGAGTCTTAGGGTTATGTGTTCTGATCAAACAGCCAGTGCTATTTGACCCATGCTGACCTTCTTCCTCACTTGTACCTGTAGATGAGGCTCGGTCCAAGCAGTGTGGCGTCCTGGTACACTGTCTGGCTGGCATCAGCCGCTCCGTTACCGTGACCGTGGCCTACCTGATGCAGAGGCTCAACCTGTCACTCAATGACGCCTACGACTTTGTCAAGAGGAAGAAGTCCAACATCTCCCCCAACTTCAACTTCATGGGCCAGCTGCTGGACTTTGAGAGGACACTGGGGCTAAACAGCCCATGTGACAACCGCTCCTCGTCCAATGAGCAGCTTTACTTCACCACACCGACCAATCACAATGTGTTCCAGCTGGACACGCTGGAGTCAACGTGAGGAAACGGAGAAGACTGGTTTGGTGGCCATGTTGTTTCATCAGTGTCGCCAGGGTATTTTGTAGCCTGTCAATGAAAAAGAAAATGCACCTGGCACTCCAGCTTGTGGAGACTGGGAAGACTCACCTGTCAAGCAAGTGATTTCAGTATGGATTTTCATAGAACATGGTGTCCGCCATTATGCTTAAAACAGTACATGCTCTGTCTGATGCCTTAAGGGATACTTCGGGATTTTGGCAACAAGGCCCTTTATCTACTTCCCCCAGAGTCAGATGAACGTGTGGATACCATGTTTATGTCTCTGTGTCAAGTATGAGGGAAGTTAGAGGAAGTTTTGTGAACCAATGCTAACCATAGACTTTCAGTAATTGCGCTACCGCTAGTTAGCAACTTCCTTCAAACTGTACGCAGAGACATACAAATGGTATGGACGAGTTCATCTGACTCTGGGGAAGTCCCAAAATTCAGAAGTATCCCTTTTAATGTTTTACTCAAGTAATCCAACAGGCTTAGTGTGTATAATAGTGAATGGTGGTTTGCAATGGTTATTGCAAGAAATGTAATTATTATGAGGTAACTCGATTGGGGGGGGGGGACTGTTATTTCATATTCACCCGCTGGAAAGTGGATGTGTCAAGTTGTTTTCAGAACAACTGTGGCTAATGCCTTGTTCTGAAGGGAGTAGTTGGCCAAGCAGAATGTGAATCATTGTTTTCTGGGACCAAACGGAGATATTTTGAATGGTACTCTTGCTGAGGGGCCTGGGCTACTTTAGGTTGGCCTTGAACGACTTTGTAACATTCCTATTGATGACTGTTCTAGATGTCGTCATTTGCAGTTAACATCAGAAGGGAGTGATCATTGAAAGCACTTGTCCGCCAATGTTATGTTCTCTACTTTGCTGTCATCTTCAAAGTAAACATTTAGTTTTTTTCTATTCCATAATGTAAGAACGCCGTACATTATGTTAGTTTTTCCTTTGTTGAATGGAGAGGGTCACCCTCTTGCAAAATATTAAAGATGAAACACATTATTTTTTTTATTTTTTTTGCAAAGCTCTTGTAAATTGTGGTAATTATAATAACATTGCATTGTTTGCATGTAATCAAGTTTAACTTCTGTATACTGTACCTCTTATGCCTGTTGTTCCTGTGGCCTTTCCGATACCCTCTAAGTTAACACTTAACTCTCTTTAACCAAGGAACTGGGTATGGTATTGGATTGTCATTTGCCATGCTTGCCATGAATGACTTGTATATCGAAGTTATGATCCATAATGGACATTTTTACCTTGTTTATTAAGTCATGTAACAGTCACGTATAGACACAATCTTCAGCCTGCAGCTACTCTTCCTGTGGCGGAACCATGTTAAAGGAAACACAGTGTGTTTTGATCTGTTCTGTATTTGCCAGTAATCGAAGTTGAATGTTTCAGCGAATGAGAGAGAGAGAGACGGAATGAAAGGAAACGCGTGATAATGATGCCAATTTTTTTTTTCTTACCTCACGGAGAGACATTTTCAGGGATTTTATATACAGCACATCTGTATCTTGTTACGGCATCTGAAACGCATCAGAGGGCTGTGTTTATTTGGTATGGGTTTGTAAAAGATGTACATAAGATTCGCTTGGTAACGGGTGACCTTTTCTCTGAATCATGAAGGATGTGAAATTGACCGATTACAGTATGTACAGTATGTAAAACTAAATGTACAAGACATTTATGTACAAGTTTATACAACAAATATATTGTGTATATTTTTTACTTTCAAATGTGCTATGTATTCTTGTGTTATTAGCGTCTTATTGTTATTCAGGTTGGCTGTGCCAAAGCTTAGGCTACTTTCAGTCAACACTCCATCACTCAACATTTACAATGAAGAATATCAAGTCCAGTGCAGAGTCAGCCACTATCTGGCTGTCTGTCTGTGTCATGTTGTCTTGTGCAGCACAGGGCCCCAAGGCTGTAGGTGTGGTGAGATATCCGCTCTCTGTCCACTCTGATGCCTGGCTTCCTGTCTGTTGTGGCCATGCAGGCCGTCTGATGGAGAGAAGGACGGGAGGCAGGGCCAGATCTCTGAAACCACAACACAGCCACTTCCCTTCCCAGTCACTCACTCGGAGTCACCCTGCTCAGAGAGAAGGGGGAAGATGAGGCAGCAGAGAGCTGGAGCATGTCCATTGTGTAACAATTAAGGTCTATTTTACTTGATGACTAACATCCATACTAAGACGGTTTTCTTTAAAGGATGTTAAGTTGGTGTGTCATTCTCAGAACGAACGTTTCAGTGTTTAGGGTAAATGCAGTAGTATCTTATTTAGTTTTTCTCATGTCCAAAAGCTGCTGTGTCTCGTTTGAAAAGAGGAAATGAGAGCTTGTCGCTACGTCCTCGGGTCCTGTTGGACGTTTGGGGAGGGTGATGTGAGGGTAACTTCTTACTGTGGATATGTTCACATTAGCACACACACAAACTCACGTCTCCTAAGAGAGCATGTTGAATACTTAACTTGATGTTAATTATTTGCAAAAAATACATGTTTTTGCCTGTTCACGGGTCCCCTCGAAATATCCCTACCTCAGAGGTTTCATTACTAAGGACTGATGATTAGCCTGAGGCTAGCCCTCCACAAGCCTCAGCTCTTCCAAACCCTGGTCGGGTGCACCAAGAAGATTTAGACATTCATCACACCTCTGATCCAGGCCAAAACAGCCATGATTCTCAGGCAATGCAGTTCCTCTTTTTCAGAAGAAGCAGTTATGAAATGAGGCTAAGCCTATGATATCCGTAGCCCTGAGCTAAGCTGAGGAAAATGAAGTGCAACAGAAAATGACAGCAGAGTATCCGAGCTCACTATGGGGTTTTTAAAATGGAGAACGCCAGGCATGGGTTGTTTCTTGTCCAGTTCCATCTTCATAAGTACAACACTGAAAAGGTTTTAACTAAATTAAATAACATTATTTTCTTTAAATGTCCCCAATGTCCAGAAAAAAAAATCCTCATCTGCCATTGTCTTCTTTTGAAAGTAACACAGACCAGACTTGCCTAACAATAAAACCCTGGTGTGTGATGGTTTTCCTAGCATGACAACCTGGCAGGCTGCATACCTGCAGGAAACACCTGTGATTATGTCTTAAGAGCCACCCACCCATATCTAGGCGAGTCAGAGGCCATGGATCCAAACTGGCCTTACGTGCAAGATAACAAGCAGAGACGTCTGACACTCCGGGCTGATGGTGCAGACATTGCAGCTTCAATCAACCGGCCAATGAGGTTTAGCGCTGAGGCACATCCGAAGTAATATAGGGCTGATTGAGATAGCTTCCACGGCAACGTAACACTGCAAGGGACATTAGGTTACTTTCTAAATGTAATTCATTTCTAATTACCTGTCCAAAAATGTAATCATTAATGTAACTTTGGGATTACATAAACTCAGTAATGTAATCTGATTACTTTCCCAAAAGAAGAGGCTTAAAAAAAGAAAAGAATCCATCGAACGCGTTTGATTGTATGTTTTTTCCGCAAACATCATTTTTTACTTTAACAGTAATCCAAAAAGTAATAAGCACATTTTTAGAAGTATCTGTAATCTGATTACAATATTTCTGCTGGTAACATAACTGATTACAGTCAAAATTGTTTGTAATCAGAATACATGTAATCAGTTACTCCCCAACCCTGGCAGGGGATAATGGGAAGTACCCTGCTCTGATCAGGAAGCAAAGTTAAAAATAAGTTATAGATCTGTTCGCAAGTTTGAGGTGCTAGAATTTCCCTATAGCAACACATTCAGTGTTAATTGGTAGATACTACAACACTTCCTATTTGGAAATTCCCTGACATCTGTTGCGTAAAAAGTATGCCTCGATTATAAAAATCATATACCACTTCATCCTCAGAGGCAGAGCTCATCTGTGGTATCGCATAATTCCCCTTCAATCCATTGCCTCCTGCTTTCACAATTACTTTGGAATTCTCCAAAGCATTATGTACAACATATATTTGAAGTTGGAAGTTTACATACACTTTAGCCAAATACATTTAAACTCAGTTTTCCACAATTCCTGATATTTAATCCTAGTAAAAATTCCCTGTTTTAGGTCCGTTAGTATCACCACTGCATTTTAAGAGTGTGAAATGTCAGTGTAATAATATATAGAATGATTGATTTCAGCTTTTATTTCTTTCATCGCATTCCCAGTAGGTCAGAAGTTTGCATACACTCAATTAGTATTTGGTATCATTGCCTTTAAATTGTTTAACTTGGGTCAAATGTTTTGGGTAGCATTCCACAAGCTTCCCACAATAAGTTGGGTGAATTTTGACCCATTCCTCCTGACAGAGCTGGTGTAACTGGTTTGTAGGCCTCCCTGCTCGCACACGCTTTTTCAGTTCTGCCGACACATTTTATATAGGATTGAGGTCAGGGCTTTGTGATGGTAACTCCAATACCTTGACTTTTTTGCCCTTAAGCCATTTTGCCACAACTTTGGAAGTATGCTTGGGGTCATTGTCCATTTGGAAGACCCATTTGCGACCAAGCTTTAACTTCCTGACTGATGTCTTGAGATGTTGCTTCAATATATCCATATAATTTTCCGTCCTCATGATGCCATCTATTTTGTGAGGTGCACCAGCCCCTCTTGCAGCAAAGCACCCCCACAACATGATGCTGCCACCCCCGTCCTTCACGTTTGGGATTGTGTTCTTCGGCTTGCAAGCCTCCCCCCTTTTTCTCCAAACATAACGATGGTCATTATGGCCAAACAGTTCTATTTTTGTTTCATCAGACCAGAGGGCATTTCTCCAAAAAGTATGATCTTTGTCCCCATGTGCAGTTGCAAACAGTAGTCTGGCTTTTTTTATGGTGGTTTTGGACCAGTGGCTTCTTCCTTGCTGAGCGGCCTTTCAGGTTATGTCGATATAGCAGGTTATGTCGATATTTGCACTTTTCGTACCAAAGCACGTTCATCTCTAGGAGACAGAACGCGTCTCCTTCCTGAGCGGTATGAAGGCTGCGTGGTCCCATGGTGTTTATACTTGCGTACTATTGTTTGTACAGATGAACGTGGTACCTTCAGAAGCTTGGAAATTGCTTCCAAGGATAAACCAGACTTGCAGAGGTCTACAATATTTTTCTCGGCTATTTCTCGGCTGATTTCTTTTGATTTTCCCA
Organism: Oncorhynchus mykiss; assembly: GCF_057628025.1. NCBI lineage: Eukaryota > Metazoa > Chordata > Actinopteri > Salmoniformes > Salmonidae > Oncorhynchus > Oncorhynchus mykiss. The sequence continues at coordinate 42,505,869 of NC_143030.1, read as the reverse complement.
TGATGTCAAACAAAGAGGCACTGAGTTTGAAGGTAGGTCTTGAAATACATCCACAGGTACACCTCCAATTGACTCAAATTGTGTAAATTAGCCTATCAGAAGCTTCTAAAGCCATGACATAATTTTCTGGAATTTTCCAAGCTGTTTAAAGGCACAATCAACTTAGTGTACGTAAAATTCTGACCCGCTAGAATTGTAATACAATGAATTATAAGTGAAATAATCTGTCTGTAAACAATTGCTGGAAAAATGACTTGTGTCATGCACAGTGTAGATGTCCCAACCAACTTGCCAAAACTATAGTTTGTTAACAAGACATTTGTGGAGTGGTTGAAAAATGTGTTTTAATTAAACATTCTACTTTTTTGATATTTTTTTTGTTTTGTAACGCTTTGGCAGAATTTACAATTACCTGTCTTTTCCATTTGAATCTGTCTCAATCTGTTTATCGTTCTCTCTCTTAAGTAGAAGTAGTAATGCCCCCTCAGTGTATGTAAACTTCTGACTTCAACTGTATGTTTTCAAGGAATTCCTGCTATATCATTCGCGTTCCACTCTTATTTGTACAATCGGATTAAACGTGAGAGAACAAATAATACACTCCGAAAAGTATTCAGACCCCTTGACTTTTCCCACATTTTGTTACATTTACAAGCCTTGTTCTAAAATGGATGAAAAATGTTTTTTCCTCGTACAATATCCCAAAATGACAAAGCGAAAACAGGTTTTTAGAAATTTCCGAATGCACTGAATACTTTACAAATGTGCTGTATATTCAAAGTATGTGGAAACCCTTTCAAATTAGTGCGTTTGTCTATTTCAGCCACACCGTTGCTGACAGGTGTATAAAATTCGAACACACAGCCATGCAGTCTCCATAGACAAACATTGACAATAGAATGGCTTTACTGAAGCGCTCAGTGACTTTCATATTCTGCCCTGCTAGAGCTTCCCTGGTCAACTGTAAGTGAAGTGGAAACATCTTAGGCAACAACGGCTCAGCGGTAGTGGTAGGCCACACAAGCTCACAGAACAGGACCGCCAAGTGCAAAATCGTCTTTCCTCGGTTGCAACACTCACTACTGAGTTACACACCGCCTCTGGAAGCAACGTCAGCAGAATAACTGTTCATCAGGAGCTTCAAGAAACAGGTTTCCATGGCCGAGTAGCCACACAAAGGCTAAGATCCCCATGCACAATGCCAGGCGGCTGGAGTGGTGTAAAGCTTGCCGCCATTGGACTCTGGAGCAGTGGAAACGCGTTCTCTGGAGTGATGAATCACGCTTCACCATCTGGCAGTCAGACGGACTAATCTGGGTTTGGCAGATGCTAGAAGAACGCTACCTGCCTGAATGCATAGTGCTAACTGTTAAGTTTGGTGGAGGAGGAATAATGGTCTGGGGCTCTTATTCATCGTTCAGGCTAAGCCCCTTAGTTCCAGTGAAGGGAAATCTTAACACTACATCATACAATGACATTCTAGACGAGTTTGTGCTTCCACCTTTGTGGCAACAGTTTGGGGAAGGCCCTTTCCTGTTTCAGCATGACAATACCTCCTTGAACAAAGCGAGGTCCATAGAGAAATGGTTTGTCGAGATCGGTGTGGAAAAACTTGACTGGCCTGCACAGAGCCCTGACCTCAACCCCATTGAACACCTTTGGGATGAATTGGAACACTGACTGCGAGCCAAGCCTAATCACCCAACATCAGTGCCTGACCTCACTAATGCTCTTGTGGCTGAATGGAAGCAAGTCCCCGCAGCAATATTCCATCGTCTAGTGGATTGCCTTCTAAGAAAAATGAAGGCTGTTATAGCAGCAAAGGGGGGATCCAACTCCATATTAATGCCCATGATTTTGGAATAAGATGTTCGACGACCAGGTATCTACATACTTTTGGTCATATAGTGTACAGTGCCTTGCGAAAGTATTCGGCCCCCTTGAACTTTGCGACCTTTTGCCACATTTCAGGCTTCAAACATAAAGATATAAAACTGTATTTTTTTGTGAAGAATCAACAACAAGTGGGACACAATCATGAAGTGGAACGACATTTATGGGATATTTCAAACTTTTTTAACAAATCAAAAACTGAAAAATTGGGCGTGCAAAATTATTCAGCCCCCTTAAGTTAATACTTTGTAGCGCCACCTTTTGCTGCGATTACAGCTGTAAGTCGCTTGGGGTATGTCTCTATCAGTTTTGCACATCGAGAGACTGACATTTTTTCCCATTCCTCCTTGCAAAACAGCTCGAGCTCAGTGAGGTTGGATGGAGAGCATTTGTGAACAGCAGTTTTCAGTTCTTTCCACAGATTCTCGATTGGATTCAGGTCTGGACTTTGACTTGGCCATTCTAACACCTGGATATGTTTATTTTTGAACCATTCCAATGTAGATTTTGCTTTATGTTTTGGATCATTGTCTTGTTGGAAGACAAATCTCCGTCCCAGTCTCAGGTCTTTTGCAGACTCCATCAGGGTTTCTTCCAGAATGGTCCTGTATTTGGCTCCATCCATCTTCCCATCCATCTTCCCTGTCCCTGCTGAAGAAAAGCAGGCCCAAACCATGATGCTGCCACCACCATGTTTGACAGTGGGGATGGTGTGTTCAGCTGTGTTGCTTTTACGCCAAACATAACGTTTTGCATTGTTGCCAAAAAGTTCAATTTTGGTTTCATCTGACCAGAGCACCTTCTTCCACATGTTTGGTGTGTCTCCCAGGTGGCTTGTGGCAAACTTTAAACCACACTTTTTATGGATATCTTTAAGAAATGGCTTTCATCTTGCCACTCTTCCATAAAGGCCAGATTTGTGCAATATACTGATTGTTGTCCTATGGACAGAGTCTCCCACCTCAGCTGTAGATCTCTGCAGTTCATCCAGAGTGATCATGGGCCTCTTGGCTGCATCTCTGATCAGTCTTCTCCTTGTATGAGCTGAAAGTTTAGAGGGACGGCCAGGTCTTGGTAGATTTGCAGTGGTGTGATACTCCTTCCATTTCAATATTATCGCTTGCACAGTGCTCCTTGGGATGTTTAAAGCTTGGGAAATCTTTTTGTATCCAAATCCGACTTTAAACTTCTTCACAACAGTATCTCGGACCTGCCTGGTGTGTTCCTTGTTCTTCATGATGCTCTCTGCGCTTTTAACGGACCTCTGAGACTATCACAGTGCAGGTGCATTTATACGGAGACTTGATTACACACAGGTGGATTGTATTTATCATCATTAGTCATTTAGGTCAGCATTGGATCATTCAGAGATCCTCACTGAACTTCTGGAGAGAGTTTGCTGCACTGAAAGTAAAGGGGCTGAATAATTTTGCACGCCCAATTTTTCAGTTTTTGATTTGTTAAAAAAGTTTGAAATATCCAATAAATGTCGTTCCACTTCATGATTGTGTCCCACTTGTTGTTGATTCTTCACAAAAAAATACAGTTTTATATCTTTATGTTTGAAGCCTGAAATGTGGCAAAAGGTCGCAAAGTTCAAGGGGGCCGAATACTTTCGCAAGGCACTGTATGTTAATGTAGGCTGCGAAGGTACTAGACTTTGTGTGAGAGCATTTAATGTGAATGGAAACATGTTTTACTTCTGTGTGTCATGACATCATTGATTCATTAATTATCCATCTTGGCAAATTAAAGCTTCTTAAGCAGGTATATAGCCTCTGTCCTGCCTTATTTTTGATGTTTCAGCGGAATGTACTCAAAGAGATTAGTGGAGTATTTTTGTCATGTTGTTGTAATCACTAGCGAAGGGAAGCAGAGGTTAAATCACTGCTTGCTCAGCAGTGGTGGCACGGGAAGCAGATGTGTTCTGAGACTGACAGGGTTTTAGGGAGAGAAGGGGGGAAATGAGATGGAGAGAGAGGGGGGAGACAGGGAGAAAGAGAAGGGGAAGGTGAAGGTGAAGGAGAGAGTCGACATTGTGACTGTACAGTATGTGTGTGATTGTGAGTTTGTATGTGAGCATGTGTGTGTGTGTGTTAGAGAGTGAAAGAGACTGAGATCAGAAGCCCTTCATGCTGCTCCACACCTGTTGTGGTTAAGCACATCCACAGGCCTCCCATTCAGCACATTGATTGACTATAAAATAATCTCACAGCTGCCACTGACTCAATGGTACAAGCATGTCTGGAATAATTGACTTATTTGTTTATCCTTCATTGAACCTGGAGAGTTTCCAAGCGATAAATCACATTTTAAAAGTGAGGTCTGACCAATGGGATAATAGTACAGTATATGTTCATTTTCAATCAGTCCCTCCGAGACTGACATTATAGAGTATTCCTAAAGCCTATTCATTTTTAGAATTGTCACTTGTACACTAGTACAACAATGATCTGATATTCACTTCAGTCATGAAAATAAATGAGTAGAGAGCAGGTGTATACTCTGTTCTTTCCCAGTTCTGTGTCAGACCATTGAGCTTTTCCAGTGTGAAAGAGAATCTAATTTGGATCTATGCCGTCATCACTGGGAGGATTTTTCCCTGGTCACACTTTGCCCGTGGAAGGCAGACGTTCTCAATGTAGAATCATCCTAATCTCACAGTTTGGAAAAGCTGTCACGGCCGTCCTCCTCTTCATCTGAAGAGGAGAGGCGAGATGGATCTGAGGACCAATACGCAGCGTGGTAAGTGTCCATGGTCAATCTTTAATAAAGAAAGTAGTGAACACTGAACACTATACAAAACCAGTAAACAAAATAACAATCGTGAAGCTAATCATATGGACTGTGCTGAAACACGCCATCAACATAGACAATCACCCACAAACAAACAGTGCAACCCAGGCTACCTAAGTATGATTCTCAATCAGAGACAACTAATGACACCTGCCTCTGATTGAGAACCATACTAGGCCGAAAACATAGAAATGCCCCAAAACATAGAAAAACAAACATAGACTGCCCACCCAACTCACGCCCTGACCATACTAAATAAATACAAAACAACGGAAATAAAGGTCAGAACGTGACAAAAGCGTGCAGAATTACATGTTTCTTTTTCCCCCTGCCTCATGTTGATTTGGCCTATCTTAGTTAGCCAGGATGGAGATGTAAAGGCTGAATTAGGCCTTAAAGCTGGATGGGATCTGAAAGTAATCTTATCAACATATTTGATGAACTGGGTCATACGGAACCAATCCTCACGTAGGCTACTAGATACCAGGGAAATAATTCTCACCAATTGCCTGTGCAAAACAAAAGCAGTTGAACGGTCACATTTCTCCTGCCAATCAGATCACATCGTTTATGTCAGCGTTGTGGTTACATCCTTTAGCCATCATTTCACAGAACTACGCTCTTAGAAGTAAAAGTGCACGGAATAAACTTTTGTGTTGCGTTTCTAGTTCTGAAAAGGGTGTTCGAGGAACCCCTGTGTAAAGGTTCAAACCGGAGCCTTTACATTTTTAACCATTTTAATAATATACTGTAGAGTTGGCAGCCTATCGGATTGGAGGCCTGGCTTATTGGAGGCGTGGCTTTCAGGTAAGTTATTTTTCTCTACCCGTTAGCGTAAATGTCATTCCTGTTCATCATGTTAAGTTTGTACACTGCAAATAAAAAATGTCCTTGAATAATTTTGCATATTACATATTCTAATATAATATTATTACCATTGCTGATTACATACAGTAATAAAGTGGTAACTATTCCAATTTGGGGATTTTTATAGGCTCTTGAGGAACTCATACACCTCTGTTAGACTCATCGAAGCTACAAGACTGTCAGTTTTCAACCTTAACATGTGATGACAATACACCAGAACAGACAAACAGGAATTACATTTACACTAACGGGTGGCCCAAAAATATATATCTTGAAGCAACACCCCCACTAACCCCCGCCTCCACTCCAGGGTTCCTCCAGGATCCCGTAGCTACATTGAACCATTGAAGGTTCCTCCAAGAACCCCTCAATTAACCGAAGTGGCAAATAGAAACCATTGACAAGCAATGGTTCCTTGAGGAACTCCAGGGTTCCCAGAGTCACAACTAATTCTAAGACTGTATACATGCACCACATTGGAATGTAATGCACTGTCGTCACTATACTATTTCCTGTTCTTGGGGGATTACAGTTTAATTCCATTGAATCCCTGAATAACATATAAGGCCATTAGCATCGCTTCCTCCACCTCCATCTCTGTAATGGAACGAGCCAAACTCTGGATTTAGCATTAGCATGGACTCTCCCACACAGGGATGGAGGAGTGTGTTTGAAAATGGGGATGGCAGAACTAGGGTACATGGACACCTACATATCATGCTAGGGTTTTGTGTAACATCTAGGGCTGTTTTTCAGAAACTGTTGTGATATTGTAGAGTCTAAGAATATAAATCTCCAAACTCAAAACACATAGAGTAAACATATTGAAGACTAGTCTCAACTAATTTTGCACATATGCTAAGGCCAATCGCTGACACATGTTCTTCTTTTCATCTCTATGTTTTTCCAGTGGTATCTCTGAGGCACTCTCCACTGATAATCAGCTGAGCTCTTTTGGAAACAAGCTTGATAACCTTCATGACAAAGACACAATACCGTGTAGATACATCAACACATAAGCCTACATTCAAATCAACCATGGGAATGTGTTGATCGTACAATTATGGTATTCTTCATATTCTTAGGAAAAGCTTGAATGGTACAAGGTTTTCATCAGCATATGACGAGATGGCGTGACTTGAATAACGTAATTTCTATAACGTTGTTCTACAGATCTTAACAGTAGAGAATGAAGGCATTTTGTTCAGTAAGAGTTCTAAGTCTGGACTCTTTGCTACATTTTGAGTTAGGCCTAATACTCGCTGTCTATACTTAGCTTGTAGTTCAGTATGAATGTCTTGTATCCACACCCACAATGTATCTACTGTACAGTAGTGTAGAGTATTACCTTATTTATCCCAACTTGGGAAAATTGTATTATCACAGCATGCATCATCAATAACTTATAAGGACAGGACACGTAACAATGACAGACACACAATACCATTTAAAAGAGAAACAAACACATAGAAACTTGAGTCTATTGAATGTCAACCTAAGTAACATAATACAAAAATCCCCTTCAGAATCCGTCCTTTTAAACTAGAGATGCTGGTCCCTGTTTTCCTCTACAACCGCCAAAACTCTCACGGGACTCGTCTGAAGGTAACCGGCACCGGTTTAAAATATAAACGGAAGTATGGAGGTAGTTTTGTGGCTACTCCAAAAAATGTGTTAAATCAAAGATAATTCGTGAAATTCCAAATAACTTCACAGATCTTCATTGTAAAGGGTTTAAACACTGTTTCCCATGCTTTTTCCATGAACCATAAACAATTAATGAACATGTACCTGCGGAACGGTCATTAAGACACGAACAGCTTACAGACGGTAGGCAATTAAGGTCACGGTTATGAAAACTTAGGACACTAAAGAGGCCTTTCTACGGACTCTGAAAAACACAAAAAGAAAGATGCCAAGGGTCCCTGCTCAGCTGCGTGAATGGGCCTTAGGCATGCTGCAAGGAAGCATGCGGACTGCAGATGTGGCCAGGGCAATAAATTGCAATGTCCGTACTGTGAGACGCCTAAGACAGCGCTACAGAGAGACAGGACGGACAGCTGATCGTCCTCGGTGTGGCAGACCACATGTAACAAAACCTGCACAGGATCGATACATCCGAACATCACACCTGTGGGACAACTACAGGATGGCAACAACAACTGCCCGCGTTACACCAGGAACGCACAATCCCTCCATCAGTGCTCAGACTGTCCACAATAGGCTGAGAGGGGCTGGACTAAGGGCTTGTAGGCCTGTTGTAAGGCAGGTCCTCACCAGACATCACCGGCAACAACGTCACCTACAGGATTCGCATTTATCGTCGAAGGAATGAGCGTTACATCGAGGCATGTACTCTGGAGTGGGATCGATTTAGAGGTGGAGGGTCCGTCATGGTCTGGAGCGGTGTGTCACAGCATCATCAGAGTGAGCTTGATGTCATTGCAGGCAATCTTAACGCTATGCGTTACACGGAGGACATCCTCCTCCCTCATGTGGTACCCTTCCTGCAGGCTGACCCTGATCTTAACGCTGCATGACAATGCCACCAGCCATACTGCTCATTCTGTGTGTGATTTCCTGCATGACAGGAATGTCAGTGTTCTGCCATAGCCAGCGAAGAGCCCGGATCTCAATCCCATTGAGCAAGTCTGGGACCTGTTGGATCGGAGGGTGAGGGCTAAGGCCATTCCCCCCAGAAATGTCCGTGAACTTGCAGGTGCCTTGGTGGAAGAGTGGGGTAACATCTCACAGCAAGAACTGGTAAATCTGGTGCAGTCCATGAGGAGGAGATACACTGCAGTACTTAATGCAGCTAGTGGCCACACCAGATACTGACTGTTACTTTTGATTTTGACCCTCCCTTTGTTCAGGGACACATTATTCCATTTCTGTTAGTCACATGTCTGTGGAACTTGTTCAGTTTATGTCTCAGTTGTTGAATCTTGTTATGTTCATAGAAATATTTACATATGTTAAGTTTGCTGAAAATAAATGCAGTTGACAGTGAGAGGACGTTTCTTTTTTTGTTGGGTTTATATATCCTGAGCTTTCTTACATCTCCTAGATATAGGACAGACACTTCAAAACCTTACTCCTTATTCATACTTTTTTAAATGTATTTTTTTTGCCATTATGAATGTGTTTTTCAATGCTATAGGCTATGGGCTGTGGTAATAAAGGCCAAATTCAATATTTAAATAAAAAATGCTTTATTTATTCATTTTTCATACATAAAAGGTCCTACATTTCAAAATCAAAGAGCTAAATGAACCATGGTATGACCATGTTAAAACAATTCCATTTCAGCTTAGAAAAATTGTTAGATTTGTAAAAAGTAATCAACATAAGGGCATTTTGTCTTTTTTTCCACAATATCACGGTGAAATGTTTTGTTGATTTCACATTGAAACCACTCTAGTTGACAACTCAACAAAATGTAAGAACTGACGTCTGTGCCTAGTGGCTCCTTATCTATTCCGGAAGTGTCTTATCTTTCCAGGAAGTCTCTTGAGATAAGAAAACATCAACTTTTCAAGAGAGATATCCCCCTATCTGCTGTCATATCTCTTTCCATTTACCGAAGCAAACACAAAATTGTTTCTGAGAAGTAGATCTCGATGTAGAGGGAAGAGAAAGGGTGTGGTGGCCCTGAGAAATGGGTTGTGTAAAAGTGAAGCCACATGGAATACGAGAGGCAGGGAGAGGATGCCATCTGCCAGAAGCCACTGTTGCCATGGCCAACTTCACCATCCCACCTGGGCCATGTACTCTAACTGTACACACCAAGAACGGCGAAACAGAGTTCTCTAGTCAAAGGATTACTGCAATTTTCTGTGGAAAAGTTCAGTGGGACAGTGGGGCCTCCTTGGAAAGCACCTGAATGTTAGATCGAGGGTGAGAGTTTACAAGACAGGGTCGATCTGTACTGTTTAAGGGCACATTCCTCAGACGTACACAGACCCAACACGAAACAGGCTATCGCTCCTGTATATGTAAACCCAGACCTCAGACGTGGGTCATTGGTGGGAATGGCTGGTATCCCACTCATGCAAGGCCATATGGTGCTTACAGTATGGAATAGCTGGCTGAGCCAATCAGAGCCATGCCTCAGGCCTTGAAGTCCCAGCACACAGGTTACCATAACAATGGTGTCACTGGATGCGAGTGGGCTCTGTGAGTGTGTAAATCCAGGGCCAGGAAGTTCCGCTTTGGTCACTTTGCCTCTATCCCCTACACCAGGGATCATCAACTAGATTCAGCCGCGGGTCGATTTTTTTCTGGAATGGAAATTTGTAGACTGCAAATTGATCGCAAGAAGCCCAAACAGATATACAGTAGTTTGACTAAAACATAATAATTTCAAACCTTGCTTACATATGTATAATTCACGTGTCTCTCTATTATGGGTGGGAATACTTAGGAACAGATTTCTTAAATTGAAATCACTTGGAGCTGATTTCCTGGTGTTTTCACAGTCTTTTTATGTCCAACAATACAAATTCCACACATTTCTTTACTTTTTTTCAGTAAACTTGGGGGCCAGTTGAGGAACCCTGCCCTACAACATAGAGATGACATTTATAGTACATACATCAGCAGAGTTGTCTGCTTCATGTGTGAGTTACACGTTTCCTCCGACATGGTTGTGTTCAGAACAGAGGGCCCTGATGAGTGCTGTTGTGAGCGAGAAATCACAAACACTAAAAATAATATGATATCTTTTGAAAATCTTTAGAAATAGACAAAGCATTTTATTGAATTCATTTTAATACATTAAAACAAAAAACAATTGCTCACATTGACTGGAATCTGTGAAATAGAACAGCGGAATTTGGAGATTTCTATTTCTCGAATCCTTACTCTTCCACGGCCCATTGTGGTTAGTACGGCCGAACAGTACTTCAGTGTTCTCTGAAGGAGAGAAGTGGGATGGAGCATCATAACACAATATTCTGTCTGTTCCAGTCTGATTTGCACTTTCCACTCTCTCTTTGTGTAAGCGTTCCACTCCCTCGTTGTGCATTTACAGTAACAAGGACCAAACTACTCGTTTCATTTCCTCATGTGAAAAAAACAATGGTTTGAGATGTCACATATTTTTGAGGATCTGTTTTGTATCTTCTTCCTAGGAGTAAATTGTTAGACTTTTAGATCATCTGCGATAATTCTCTACTTCTGCCTCTTAATCTTTTTAGGGTATTTTTCTCAACTCGCTGAATCAAATTTTTCTTACACCCTAAGGTGTTCTTACTTGATTATTAATCGTGTCTTAGCAAACATCAAAGGCAGAAAATGATTATCATATTATAGAAAATGTTCTACCTTGACCTAAAAAGGATCAGCTCACCAAAAATGGGAGTATTTCAAGACATGATACCCTTGTATTTTGTGCCTTTGTCCGCGGTGAATTGAAGAATAACACCATGGGTGATTTCTGCTGTTGGAACACTTCCAAGAGTATTTCATGTAGTCGAGCGGGTAAAACAGGAATCCCGTAAGCCCACAAGCCTGCTGCTTTCAACTAAGCTCCATTTCTATGTAGGAGGTAGTGACATTGTATGATTCGTTAACTCCTTAGAAATGCACTCTCAACAACTCAACACAAGTGCAAAGTAATTCCTGAAATGAAAATGAATGAATTCATTGTGAAATAAATCATAATCTGTAGGTTCGAAGAACGTATCTGAAGTATACATTTTGCAAAAAAAAGTAGCAAAAGCTGATTTCAGAAAATAGTGATATTGTTAGATGTTACTCAGCTGAAACACATTTGAGTTGGTTAAGAGTTCCTATAAAACATTTTTTATAACTTGTCGTGTGGATTACTTTCATAGATCCATAATTGAATTCCCGTTTTCACTAGATCGTACTCCTGCAATGTGATCTGTGCTGTGCTGTGCGTCATCATTGATAGTGGATCAATCAACACAACCCCATGTCAGTGTCTAGCTCCTTGACAGCCATGGGATAACAACATTCCACACGCACACACACTCAATGAATGAATGAATGGAAAGGGCCCCATTACATAATGTTGGTCAATGAACCATATTTGCATCCACCTTGCCTCAATCACTGTCAGAGGTCATTGTTACAGGGGCGTAGGCATCAGGCACAGCTCACACAATAGAAAGCAAGTCATAAGCATCCTGTGTGTCCCTTAAACACAGATTACCTAATGTGGCTCTTTAAAGGTCCAACCCAGCCATTTTTTATCTCAATATCAAATCATTTATGTACCTTACTGTTTTTAATTAAAATAGTAAAAAAAAAAAAAAAAAAGAAGCTTTTTAGCAAAGAGACATTTCTCATGCAAGAATTTAACTCGGACTGTCTGGGAGTTGTCTGAGTGGGGAGGGGGAAACTAGCAGTTATTGGCAGTGAGGTTTGGAACTCTCTTTCTTATTGGTCTATTAACTCATTTACTGCCTGGCGATGTCACCAGGCCGGCCAAAACTCCATCCCACCAAAACAGGCTGAAATTGCAGCCAGTCTATTTAAACAGCTCTTACAATAGAACGGCATTATCATAATTCTCACAATTCCACAGTATTATTCCAACATCATAGCATGGAAATATATATATATATATATATATAACACAGGAAATAAAATCCAATTTTTAAATGCACTGGGCCTTTAAGATATATAACCACACTGCAGTGGGTCTTAATGACAGGAGGCATGAGTCATCAGGCCGGTCTTACATAACTGAGTCACTCCCCCACCCTGCCTACTGCTCCACACCCAGACCCATTCATTCACATTCACACACCACTGGAACCTACTACTACTAAGCCTTTTACTGCCTTTCATTGACTAGGGCCAACACATGGCCAATCATGCTCTGTACAAATGCTGTGTTACTGTGAATTGCAAAATCTATGGACAAAGCGGAGCTTTTCAGAAATAAATTGCAATGGAAATGTATTTAGGATATTCCTCCTGCTTTGATTAGTTGTATTCTAAACGCACACACATCGCCTGACTCACTCACAGGCCTTGTATGAATACTCCACAATTAACAGAAAGAGCAGGACCCCAGCTGCGACTGCTGCTGTTGCTCTGATGCCCAACAGCTTTCTCCCAAATCAGGGCCTTTCATGTAGCCAGACTTCCAGTCAATGTAAGGTCCTGGGCTTAGTCATTTAGACCTGTAGTAAGAGCATTTCTGTCTGTGTGACTTCCGTCGGGCCAAATCAAATCAAATGTTGCTGGTCACATGCACACGGTTAGCAGATGTTACTGTGAGTGTAGCGAAATGCTTGTGCTTCTAGTTCCGACAGTGCAGCAATATCTAACATGTAATCTAACAATTCCACAACAACTACCTAATACACACAAATCTAAGTAAAGGAATGGAATAAGAATATATACATATAAATATTTGGACGAGCAATGGCAGAGGGGCATAGGCAAGATGCAATAGATGGTATAAAATACAGTATATACATATATGATGAGTGATGCAAGATATGTAAACATTATTAAAGTGACTAGTGATCCATTTATTAAGGTGGCCAATGATTTCAAGTCTGTATGTAGGCAGCAGCCTCTCTGTGTTAGTGATGGCTGTTTAACAGTCTGAATGCCTTGAGATAGAAGCTGTTTTTCAGTCTCTCGGTCTCAGAACCTGTACTGACCTCGCCTTCTGGATGGTAGCGGGGTGAACAGGCAGTGGCTCGGGTGGTTGTTGTCCTTGATGATCTTTTTGGCCTTCCTGTGACATCGGGTGCTGTAGGTGTCCTGGAGGGCAGGTAGTTTCCCCACGTGATGCGTTGTGCAGACTGGAGACCCTTACGGTTGTGGGCGGTGCAGTTGCCATACCAGGCGGTGATACAGCCCGACAGGATGCTCTCAATTGTGCATCTGTCAAAGTTTGTGAGGGTTTTAGGTGACAAGCCAGATTTCTTCAGCCTCTTGAGCTATAGTCAATGAACAGCATTCTTACATAGGTATTCCTCTTGTCCAGATGGGAGAGGGCAGTGTGCAGTGTGATTGAGATTGCATCATCAGTGGACCTAATGGGCCGGTAAGCAAATTGAAGTGGGTCTAGGGTCACCATCCGATCATTCTCATTCTTCACATTCTCTAGCTCAGGGCTGTTCAATTCCCATCCTTGAGGGCCGAAACACTTCTTTTTTTTTGTTTCTACCTAGTAGTTAATTGCACTCACCTGGTGTTCCAGGTCTAAATCAGTACCTGATTAGAAGGAGAGGATGAAAACCAGAAAAGGCTTTGGCCATCCGAGCAAGCTTTTGTTTTTCTCTTTTCTTTCTCTTTCTCTCTCTTTCTCTTCTAACTTCAAACAGATTGATTCAAAATGTTTAAGGTGATAGTTTTATACCTATTTTGACATGTGTTCATATTCTCTTAAAATGATTGTGTATGCTATTACTGTCCTTTTCTTTGAAAATAGGGCCTGCACATTTGATTTTGTCATAGCTCACTTGGATCACATCTTCATGTTTGAGGTTTTGTATTGCAGTCCGACAGTTGTTTTTATTTAAGTAGAATAACATAATTGTGTATTGATATCATTATTGTGCTCGGCGACTGACATGTCGTCCTCCACCAATAATGGTAATGGCCTCTCAGTGACTGTATGTTTTTCTACTGACACTTAGTGGTAAGAATGATAACTGCACACTGTTGTTCTTTTGCGCAGGTAAAAGCATGTCTGTCTATTGTGTACAGGTTACATCAACGATCAACACAACTTAAAGGGGCAATTTCGCTAGATGAATTTGAAGTTAATTCATGCCAATGATCTTGATTACAGCAATCTGACAATCAGTTTGTTATAGTTAGTCAATTACTAGAGGGTTTTGAATTTTCTGGAAACAATCATTTCAACACTCCATTGAACTGAAATATCCTATCCAAGTCACTGAGCACACTGGGTGTCAGTATAGTACACTGACACATTGGCTCACAGGCCTAGCACAGAGACTGTTTTTCTCTGTACTGGTCCTCTCTGCCTTGTAAGGCTAAAGGCATTTGATTGTCAACTGGTGTCGGTCAAATATGATCCCCTAACATGGGCACTAACGTAATTAGACATAAATAGCTCTTGTCTAAATACATTGTGTAACTAGATACCAGCCTACATACGGGTGGCAGGTAGGTTAGTGTGTTGGGCCATTAACTGAAATGTTCCTAGTTCGAATCCCTGAGCTGACAAGGTGAAAAATCTGTTGATGTGCCCTTGAGCAAGATAATAACCCTAATTACTCCGGGGTCACTGTTGACAATGGTAGACTCTGGCTATGAACTCACCTTCTCAGGGAGAGTGGAATATGCAAAAACATATTTCTAATACGCACTTGTACATCTGTGAAATCGGACAAATATAAGCGCCCACCTAATTATTATTATTATACCCCTTGCAGAGAAGATCCTCTGTGTAGCATCAACATCTACAGTACAATAAAAAGGAGAGAAATACAATACGGAGACATCAGAAGGAATCTGAAGAGTTGGAGTAAATAGTGAAGTTCACAAGTTATAATGAAAGGTTCATACCAACGGCGTACATGATCTTATTGAGTTTTATCCCATACTTGTATATAAAAAAAAATATTCTCATGGTAAAGAATAATTTCCGCTAAAAAACACTCCACTGAAGCAAACACTTCCAAACCGATACGACATCAGGCAAACCAGGCGTTGCTTTGGCAAACACATTTATTACTTGACTGTACATTCTAAGCAGACGTACGGTGTGTACATCCACCACAGGCTCTCCAGCAGATTAAATGGCCCTGAGGGAATCTGTTAAAACGTACAACCGTTGCAATGTGCCGCTGTGGCTACATTGCATTTCAATGTATGTTTAGACTAGTAACGGGCTAATCAAAGTATGGTATAATTACAGGGACTTACAGGGACAGATGTACTGTCCTATGCCTAAAAGGATGTATTTCAAACAGCATTCTGTCCGGCAGCACAACATCAGCAACTTGGAAAAATAAGAGATTTGTAAACTGTTTGTGGCACTGCAGAAATTCATATGCATTTGAAGTTAAACAATAATGCTTAGTTCAAGTAGGCAAACTGAAGTGATATGTGAGTTGTTAATGTGAGTATTTCGGTTGGTTACATTTACTCAAACGCAGTGTATGGGGCACCTAAAACAGGTTACAGACAGTATTTACAACAATGCAAGACATTTCAAAAAGTTATAAAAAATACACAAGCAATCAGATTATTGAACTAGGTCTTGCAAAGTCGTTCAGAAGTTCTGCCGATGACGTCCAAAAGTCAACCGCCGGCTTTTCCGTAGATGTCTATGATGTTGAAGAGAAATAGAAAAAATATCACTAAGGGTCAGCAGACTCTGTCTTCTCTTGATGCTGTTTATTCTACTCCTTTCATAAACTCCAAGAACTCTGGAAACCAAGAGGAGGAAAAAAGGGAGTCAATTAAGTGAATTATTTCCCTCACTTTGGTCATGACACTGCTTTGCCTGTGAATAACACAGCATGTCACCATTCATAATTCATATTCCCAATTTCCTTTTCTAGCAGTGGAGTATCCATAGAACTGTTCACTTGCATCAGTATCACGAATAAAATACATGAATGCTTCTGTCTCTACACAGAAGCATGTGTGCTTTAACTCCCATTTCCAAAACTTTACCGTCATAGTCAATTTTCCCGTCGTTGTTCTTGTCCCCGTCCTTCATGAGCTCCTCGATGTCGTCCTCGGTGATGGCCTCCCCTGTGGCCTCCAGCATCCCCTTCAGCTCCTCCAGGTCTATGTAGCCGTCCGCATTCCTGGGGGGCCATAGAGGATACGTTTCTTTATTGCCTGATTTCACAGATGTATGCTTTACGTGCAATAACATGCACTGCGATTGGGCGAGAGACATGGCATAGGCCAGACACATCAAACATACAAATTCATAAAATGACTGCTTAAGGACTCTTACCCCTCCCTTCCCCATTATGCAACTATAATATAGCAATCCTATAATTTCAATATCCATGATCGTTTGACAGTTAGTTACATTTCACGTTTTCACTATTGCACGTTCCCAAATGAGTGCCTCCATCCCATACTCCTAGTATCCTCCTCATTTGTTCATAAGGGTCAGTGCATGGTGCACAACATCGTTTCTGTACCGGGCCAGTTTACACTGGGGAGTCTGTAGCGTTTAGGAGAGGAGGATTATACTACTTCACAAATCGGTTAACCAGGGAACATGACTGTTTCTGTATTCAAAAACATTACATAGTTGCCTCCTCAAACAATGACAAGTAGACAAAAACAGAAACAAACTAGCACCCAAGCTAAAACTGCAGCGTACATTCGTGTGTATTTGTCTATCCTGGTGGTACTAGGCTGTGGGTACTTAGTTGGGTGAGACTATAAAGAGTTACTTTTACAGAGTTCATCCCCCTCATGAATCTCCTTATGTACTTATGAGGACAAACGTACTTGTCAAACATGCGGAAGAGGTCCGCCAGTTCCTCCTCTGTCTTTCCTTTGCTGTCGTCTTTCATGCACCTCACCATCATCACCAGGAACTCGTCAAAGTCCACCGTCCCACTGCCTGCCAAGACATGTCAACAGAATGAAGTCACACCACCTTTTGGATCAAGGAGCCTATCTTTGATATAGCAGCTACATGTGACCAGATCCTCTACTCAGCCATGTGATGCTTGTCTTTTGTGTGTTTACAGTCTGACAAAGAACAGTGTCCAACTGTCCCTGCCGGGCCATCAATGAGCCATGAATTGGCCTTTTGATGAGCAGAACACTTGTGTCTGCCTTTGTTGTGTACCATCCTCATCCACTGCTGATGAGCTAACCTCTTACTCTAACACGTGATTCGTGATAGGAACTATTCATGGGAAACGCATTTGCCTATTGTAGTCATTTGAGTCTGTTCTCTTCCGTGTGAGCGTGTGTGTTTACCGTCTTCATCCACCTCGTCGATCATCTCCTGCAGCTCCTCGGGGGTGGGGTTCTGCCCCAGCATCCTCATCACCTTGCCCAGCTCCTTGGTGCTGATGCAGCCATCCTCTGCATCCTGGACGAAGATGTCAAAGGCTGCCTTGAACTCTGCAACACACAGCGCAGCACAGCACATGACCACGGTCAGTTCTTCTTCTTCTCCCCCCTCCCCTTTTGTTTTCATGGTCAGTTCTATGTGTAGGCTACTTTAGTGTAAGATATACTTTTTTAGTCAATCAAATGATTTGGTTCCTACGAGTGGTGCAGCGGTCTAAGGCACTGTATCTCAGTGCAAGAGGTGTCACTGTAGTCCCTGGTTTGAATCCAGGCTGTAATTTTATTCGACCGTTATTGGGAGTCCCATAAGGCTGCGCACAATTGGCCCAGCTTCGTCTGGGTTTGGTAGGCCGTCATCGTAAATAAGAATTTGTTCTTAACTAGTTAAATAAAAAAAATGTGATCCTCTGAGATATCTAGAATGTACTTTTCATCTTGGCCTGAAGGAGAGAGTGGTACACATTTTAGGCCAAAAATTGATTTAGATGTGATTAAATTTAGTAGAACGTGAAGATATATATCCCACATGAAGAAGCATTTATGCATAGGCCTCAGAGACCGACATAGATTAGTAAACCATAATGAAATTCAGATGCAGTGTTTCCCCTATATGTTTTTAGCAGCGGCGCACCCACGCTGCGAAATTGTGGCCACCACAAAAAAAAAAAAAAAAAAGACTTTGCCACCGCTACTGAAAGAATTCCTAGGGGAAACACTGAGGATGAACACATTTTACATACCATTTTTCTGCTCGTCTGTCAGCTGCTCTACCTATTGAAGAAATGGAACGTTTTCAGAAGCAGTCGAGCCAATATCTGTTATTGAATCCACTCTGGGATGTCTTGTACAACCCCAAATCCTAACTTTGATTTGCTGTATTCCTTTGATAAGCACAATATAATATTTTCCATTCGTGCAATTAACACGTGTACAACATCTACGCTCTGCCCGCCATTTTAATCTCATTTGTGGAGTTTTCAAATTCAGCTCAGACAAGGCCCAGTCCTAAACCCTAAAAATGTTGATCGAGAAATCTAGTGTATGAAAATAATCCTTCAGGGGATATACAGTAGACTCCACAAGGTGGAACCAATTCTCTGGAACAGTTCACCTCAAATGTCGCCTTAGTTTACACAAAGTTATTTTGGTCCTTCACACTTGGTCGTCCGTCCCTCACAAAACACAAAACCTATATTTCATACATGAGGCCTGGGCCAGTGAGAGGCAGGGGTTAAAAATACATTGACAGGAGGATCAGAAACAGCAGATACAGGACAGGATACACGGTGCTTTAAATTAGCATAGCTGTGGATCTGGTTCAACAATGGAACCGTAATCCAGGAAAAGCTACCGCGAATGAGAGAGGGAGACAGCTGCTTACGTAAGAGTTATTGTCTGTCGTCCACAACAAATTAAACACACATTCCTCTGGTGATGATATATTGGGGGGAAAAGAGCCATGTCCATCTCAACATCGACACACACACACACACACACATTCCAGTCTGTTTCCCTGCAGTTGACTCCTCTAGCTGTAATGCCCAGTAGAGACACGGGTAGGCCAGCCCATCAGCCACCAGGCAGCAGGCAGAGATAGCTAGACAGATAAACAAACAGCTCTCCCAGTGGCTCACACAGATAATGCTGGAATTCAGCTGTGTGTGTGTGTGGGGGGGGGGGGGGGGGGGGGGGGTATCTAGACCTGAAGCCCTCTTCTGGCACCACAGAAACACACACGCAGGAGGCTAGGAGCAACTGGCCAAAATTAGCCGATGAGAAGTGGGACTGCTCCATTTGTAGTCATGAATGAAACCACAGTGTGGACCAGGGGCTTGTCCTGCTTCTGACCCCTGGCGTGCTCCTATCAACCCTGATAGGCTTCAAGAGGCACAAGGTCTATATACGTACGGTGTCTCACCTCACTTGTCAAAGGCTGGTGTCGTGTGTGTTCGCTTGACAGACACAGTTTGTAATGGAAGTTGAATCATCTGAGCAATGTCAGAATTACAAATGGCTAAATTGTTGTAAGGGGAATATCCAAATGTACCTCATTTGAATGAATTGTTGATCTGAAACATTGTAGTTTGTAGTTTAAAACTGTTAACAACATAAAAGTGTTATTAAGTGGATTTGACCCTCAATACTAAATTTTTCAGGTACTTTTCATTCTATTTAAGGGTGAATCCTACCCTCAGGTGCTGAAGTGTTCATTTGAAATAGTAACCTACATAAACCTTTACAGTCCAAAAGAGAGAAATCTGACAACAAAATATTCTTAAACTATTAAACTATTCTTAAACTTGGCGGAGTTCACAATTAAACCAAAACAGCATTTTCATCCATGTCACCTATCACTGAAATCCAAAGTTGAACAATATTAAAAGCAAACCTTTCATGATGATGTTACCTACTAAATACAAAACACTTTCACATTCTCCACAAACAATATACCCTGTTGTAGAAGTGAAGTGGGACGTACCGCTGCTTTGTAGATGTCGTTCATGATGGAAGCTTGGCTTGGCCGCTGCCCGTCTGTCTGTAGGATGTAGTGGCACAGAGGAGCGAGGTAGAGCACAGCTAGGAGCAGGACACTGGCCCCATCCTGGGAGGGTTTTATAGCTGGAGCCTGGCAGGGCCTGGTTCCTCCCTACCCTGCTTGCCTGCCCGCCTGCCCATCCCCTTGGGTGTCCCACGTGCGTGCGTGTGTGCGTGTGTGTGTGTGTGTCATTGGGCCGATCCATCACAATCACCACCAGGCTCAGATAAAAATGTAGCTGCTCTTATGGGGTACACTTTGGAATGGAATGAAGTGAAGGGGCACGCATGGCGAACCTTAATCTCCAGGGAGGGAGCTAGAGACACTCAACATTCCACCATCAGTCGTAGACCAGAGGGGCAGGGGAGAGGGGCATGGAGGGTAGACCAGAGCAAAACGGGGCTTGGGACAGGAGGGGGCAGAGGGTGGGCAACTTTGAATAGAGGATGGGGGTTTAGAGGGCTAGGGATAAGAGTCAGTGGACTGGGGACGGGAGTGGGAGGCAGAGCGGTTCAGACAAATGGGTTAAAGCCTGCCATTAACAAACACAATCAAAGAGATGTGTGTTTGTGGGTTGGGTCGGGTGTGTGTGTGTGTGTGTGTGTGTGTGTGTGTGTGTGTGTGTGTGTGTGTGTGTGTGTGTGTGTGTGTGTGTGTGTGTGTGTGTGTGTGTGTGTGTGTGTGTGTGTGTGTGCGTGTGTGCGTGCAAGCGTGGGTGTCTGTGTGTTTCACTAATACCCATTTAACCGACAAGGGTTTTACTTCTATTTGAAATGATATTATCTGACACTTTCCATTTAAAATGTAATCTAACACCCTCCAAATGGCGATTGCACAGTATAATGTGTATAATGTGTTTCTGTAATGCACGAATCATCAATCATTGACCAGCAGAATTTTACAACATAGCATTTTGAAGGGGGAAATGTTTTTTTTTTTAACATTTTTATATACAGATTAACAATAGATATTTATAGGTATACAATTAACATTATATTATACAGTGGGCGGCAGGGTAGCCGAGTGGTTAGAGCGTTGGACTAGTAACCGAAAGGTTGCAAGTTTGAATCCTCGAGCTGACAAGCTACAACTCTGTCGTTCTTCCCCTGAAAAGGCAGGTAACCCGCTGTTCCTAGGCCGTCATTGAAAATTATAATTTGTTCTTAACTGACTTGCCTAGGTAAAAATAAAATATTTATATTGAGCCTTTATAAACTACATTCAGTCAGCAGAGGGCGCTGTTTACTGTGTGTTGTTTTAATAGAGTTGTTACGCAGCTAGGTGTGCTACAGCGTATCCCATTTATCAACAGGGTGCTCAAGTCAGAAATCTGGGTCAAATACAAGAACTTCAATTTGCCTGAAAACATTGAATGAAATGAACACCTTAGACCATTCCTTTGTGTGTTGATGTGTATCATGGGAACAGACAAGTGTGGATGTGGAACGAAATAGTAAGCCGCACCTCAGCTCACCCCTCTGGACACATCTGAATACAAATCATGTCCTCAGCCACAAAATATCCAATACTTTCCTGCTCCTGTGCTATGCTAGATTCTCCCCGCCACCCCACTGACTTGGATAGGAAAGGACAGTAGTCACCCCAAAGGCATCATGCATGTGCCTTGTGTGCCTCGTCAATCTCATCCATTTGTAGGAGAGAACAGCATACATACACAGTTTCTTCTAAAACCTCGCCATGCATGACGGTTCTGAGACCCACGTAGTGCGACAGAAGGTGTGGTGTTGAGGCAGGGACTCTAAAAGGCTGGTGATCCTGCTGGGTTCAAATGGGATGCTAATGGGGACTGGCACAGCTTATGAACATTGCAACACAACAGCCCAGAAAGAGAAAGAGAGAGAGAGTAGGGGAGAGAGAGATAGAGGGAGAGAGGGAGAGAGAGGAGGAGAGAGAGAGAGAGAGAGAGAGAGAGAGGAAGAGAGAGAGAGAGATATGAAGAAGAGCATCAGTCACACACAAATCATTATCATTTACCTACAGAGAGCCTCTGCACTGAACTAACATCGTCACTCACATCCACAGCTTTCACAGAGGTACAGTGCCTTGCGAAAGTATTCGGCCCCCTTGAACTTTGCGACCTTTTGCCACATTTCAGGCTTCAAACATAAAGATATAAAACTGTATTTTTTTGTGAAGAATCAACAACAAGTGGGACACAATCATGAAGTGGAACGACATTTATCGGATATTTCAAACTTTTTTAACAAATCAAAAACTGAAAAATTGGGCGTGCAAAATTATTCAGCCCCCTTAAGTTTATACTTTGTAGCGCCACCTTTTGCTGCGATTACAGCTGTAAGTCACTTGGGGTATGTCTCTATCAGTTTTGCACATCGAGAGACTGACATTTTTTCCCATTCCTCCTTGCAAAACAGCTCGAGCTCAGTGAGGTTGGATGGAGAGCATTTGTGAACAGCAGTTTTCAGTTCTTTCCACAGATTCTCGATTGGATTCAGGTCTGGACTTTGACTTGGCCATTCTAACACCTGGATATGTTTATTTTTGAACCATTCCATTGTAGATTTTGCTTTATGTTTTGGATCATTGTCTTGTTGGAAGACAAATCTCCGTCCCAGTCTCAGGTCTTTTGCAGACTCCATCAGGTTTTCTTCCAGAATGGTCCTGTATTTGGCTCCATCCATCTTCCCATCAATTTTAACCATCTTCCCTGTCCCTGCTGAAGAAAAGCAGGCCCAAACCATGATGCTGCCACCACCATGTTTGACAGTGGGGATGGTGTGTTGCTTTTACGCCAAACATAACGTTTTGCATTGTTGCCAAAAAGTTCAATTTTGGTTTCATCTGACCAGAGCACCTTCTTCCACATGTTTGGTGTGTCTCCCAGGTGGCTTGTGGCAAACTTTAAACGACACTTTTTATGGATATCTTTAAGAAATGGCTTTCTTCTTGCCACTCTTCCATAAAGGCCAGATTTGTGCAATATACGACTGATTGTTGTCCTATGGACAGAGTCTCCCACCTCAGCTGTAGATCTCTGCAGTTCATCCAGAGTGATCATGGGCCTCTTGGCTGCATCGCTGATCAGTCTTCTCCTTGTATGAGCTGAAAGTTTAGAGGGACGGCCAGGTCTTGGTAGATTTGCAGTGGTCTGATACTCCTTCCATTTCAATATTATCGCTTGCACAGTGCTCCTTGGGATGTTTAAAGCTTGGGAAATCTTTTTGTATCCAAATCCGGCTTTAAACTTCTTCACAACAGTATCTCGGACCTGCCTGGTGTGTTCCTTGTTCTTCATGATGCTCTCTGCGCTTTTAACGGACCTCTGAGACTATCACAGTGCAGGTGCATTTATACGGAGACTTGTTACACACAGGTGGATTGTATGTATCATCATTAGTCATTTAGGTCAACATTGGATCATTCAGAGATCCTCACTGAACTTCTGGAGAGAGTTTGCTGCACTGAAAGTAAAGGGGCTGAATAATTTTGCACGCCCAATTTTTCAGTTTTTGATTTGTTAAAAAAGTTTGAAATATCCAATAAATGTCGTTCCACTTCATGATTGTGTCCCACTTGTTGTTGATTCTTCACAAAAAAATACAGTTTTATATCTTTATGTTTGAAGCCTGAAATGTGACAAAAGGTCGCAAAGTTCAAGGGGGCCGAATACTTTCGCAAGGCACTGTAGATAGATCCCTCATAGAGAGAGAAATGCCCCACGAATAAAGAGGCTTCACAGACAGAAGGCTGAACTGAACAACATCAGTCATGAATTCATTGCCCTCACAGACAGATAGCTCTCACAGGGAGACCCTGCCTGAATCCAACAGCTATTACTCTCTTTAGTGTACACAACACAACACACAACAATCCACACCACGAAAAGGGATGAAATCTCAACATGGATTTCTATAGAGAAGATATATACAGTATATATATATATTTTTTAAAATAATATTGTGGTTTAGTACGTGACTAGCGCAAAGGATTATGGGAGAATGAAGCAGGAGATACTGTCATTCCTACAGTAGTCATCTCTTCAATCTTTCCCATTTCGCCCTCAAAAGGCAAAAAACGATGCTTGCAGTGATACGGTGAAAGACGTCCCCACGTAACCTGCTGCACCTCACTCCAGTTGACATGCAAGTTCAGCTGGGTGTCACCATTGGTGTGGGTGTCACCATGGCTATCATCTCCACTCAAAGCATACTGATGAGTCAATCTACAGTGTCCAGCAGACAGATGAGCGGAGTATGTGTTGAGTTCCAGTATTAGCGGCTCTACAAGGGGCAGTAGATTCTAATGTAAAGCCTCTACTCTCTCTCTCTCTGACTGAACCAGAAACACGCAGACGGAATGAGCTCTATCGACTGTGGGATGGCAGCCTGACAGAGCCTGGAGAAGCCCACATCAATAGGAGCATACGGAGTGCAGTTTTCACTGGAACACTTCACCAATTTCCTCTCACAGAGGAAGGGGCTGCTGACGAAAGAGCCAACCATATCTCCACACATCATGATCAGACAGCGCATCTCAAATCCTCAAATCACCCGCACACCGTTTTTTGAGAGGTTGCCATAGAAACCCTGCCGGGTTGTAGCTGCAGACAAGGAGAGGAGATGAGGAGAGCTAGCCCCCCCCGCCACATTTTGTCCTCGCAGTCACTGTATTCCTCGTTCTTCTCCTTTGCCTTTTGCACAGACGAATGCACACACGCACACACAGGTTTGGCAATCATTATTTATTCCCTGGTAACCTTAATGAGAATCATTTATGCAAATGTTATGGATGACTTAATCCACGTGTCCAAATGATTATATTGCATGTGTCATAGCGAAGATAAAAAGGAACTTTGTTGGGTGCCTTGACTTGGGACGGATCAGGTTAGGAATAGTATTCAAGGTTTGCACTAGCCTAGCCAGCAAATACTGTAAGTTCATATGGTTGCTTCAAAATAGGTTCAATTCACCATTTTGTTAGGTTAAATGGTCTTTCTATTGGAAAAGGGACAAAATATCAAATCGTCAATTTTTTTAAGAATCTGGCCCCTGCATTCTTCAAACCAAGTGTGTAATATTGTTTTCATGTTACAGCGTGCAACCACAGTTCCTCTGTTAGTGATATTTCATTAATTTTATTGCATAAAGGTTGTCAGAGAAATGATTTGCTGTTTTATTGTCATGCAGGCCAGGTGTCTTCCTCTATGTCTCTCCTCTGTCTCTCTCTCCTTGGTTGGAGGGTTACTCCAAGTCCATCAGCCTCTCTCTTCCCCCCTCTCTCACTCTCTCTCTCTCACCCTCTCTCCCTTTCTATCCCTTTCTCTCTCCCACCCTCTCACACACTCTCTCTCTCTGCTGCTCTCCCTTTCTCTCTCCTAACTCTCATTCTCCCCTCTCTCTTTCCCCTTTCTCTCTCCTCACTTTAACTCTCTCCCTCTCATCTGCTCTCCCCCCCCTCTCTCCCTCCCTCTCTATCTGGGGTGTATTCAGAGTGAAGGACTAAAAGGGGGAGTGGTTCGGGGCAATTTAAGTCTCTCTATACAGTGAGCACTCCTCCAGCCAACACTTACCACTCAGAGGGGAGCCTGTATTCTCTCCGCTCTCAAACGGTGACAAACGTCAGACTCGGATGGAAAGATTTGGCTTTAGAGGAGAGGGGATGTGTCTCTCTCTTACTCTCTCCCTCTCTCTCATTTACCTTCCCACTGCCGTTTGATGGCTGCAAGGTTTGTATTGAAGGGCTTACTGTCATGCAGACCACCAAGTCCCCAACCCACCCTCACGACTGCAAAAAAAAAGAAACAGTACTGAAAAACAATCATGTTAAATATGCTGGTCATAATCATGAGGTATTATATTGGAATGAACATGTTGTTGAATATATCAAAAGATATCAAGTGACATCAAAGGTGCGTGTTCCTTCAGTGAGTTGTTTGTCTGTGTTAGTGTGTGTGTGTGTGTGTGTGTGTGTGTGTGTGTGTGTGTGTGTGTGTGTGTGTGTGTGTGTGTGTGTGTGTGTGTGTGTGTGTGTGTGTGTGTGTGTGTGTGTGTGTGTGTGTGTGTGTGTACACCTGCAGTATATGAGCTTTGATGAAGATAGATCTGAGCACAGATGACACATTCTTTTTTTCAGTAATCAGTGGTCTTCAATGCCATTCGAGTGGTGTGCGTCATGGCGATGACGATGGGTGCAGTACACCACTGCCCCCCAGTTACAGACCTAACACCTTATCATCGGTCTCTCATCTCTCTGAGTGCAAAGTCCACATCACAGACAGCTCTCTCTCTCTCTCACACACACACACACACGTCCTTCAGAACATTAGCAAATTAGTCATTTGTGTACTGCGAGAAGACGATCAAACTTGACTATCTAGAGGAAGTAAAAGTCAACAATGATCTTCCTCATGCAGAGTCAGGTGAGTGTGCATGAGAAGCCTTCACCAGACAGACATGACTCTGAGGAAAGGCTTTCCATTGCCTTTCAACTTGATGAGGCATCATTGAGGAAACTTTCTCGTAGACAGAAGAAAAAACCAAAGAGGAAAATCTCTCCAAATATGTATGCTCCTCCTAAAACGTGTCTTGGCGCTATTGCATTGGCCAGCATTTCTGCCAATCATTGTTTTCAACATCCCAGCTATTCCGCCTGAACAGCAAATTATAATAAAGAGGGAAATGGGCAATTTGGGTTTCTTACATAACTCAAATTGTTTCATGTCTGCAGCAACCAAATCTTCAGAACAGCCTGATTCAAATCAGTTGAAAAAACAGTCTTAAAATAGCAAAGTTTTGGCTTTGGCCGTTACAAGATCATCATTAACTGCAAGACAACATGCTTCTGATAGTACCTAAAGACATGCCTCAGATAATACAGTTCAGTTTCACTGAGCAGGTTTGGGTAGTGTTTTTGTAATTACGTAATCATCCTTGTAAGTGTGGTGTAACACATATTGTAATCACTCAGTTTGAGTCATGGGGGTTACGTGTTACACACCTACAGTGCCTACAAGAAAACAATTGTTCGTACAAGAATAACTCAGTCGAAAGGTCAAGCGTTGCCTAAGGAGCTCGTGGGGAAATTAACGAATGTGGCTGGTCACTCTATCACCCAGCTATCACCACTGGCCACGGAAGTGGAATAACAGCACAATATTAGTTAGAAATGATTCTGCAGTGTTTTGATCAATGTTACCTGATGTTACCATGTATTTTTTTACTCCATGACAGAGAGAAAGAATATAGCACAGGACAAGTCAATTTCCTGTTGAGATGAGCTCCACGTTCCTCCAACCTGTACCATAGAAAATGTCAACAGTATCTGCTGGGAGAGGTCCCATGTACAATCCCAGTGGTAATACAATTCACAAGACTCGCTGGGGATTAAATGCATGGACGAAGCCCATTTATGAGAAGAATTGGCCCCGGATTTGTGGGGCTTAGGACACCCCGGGGTGCATGTGTGTTCCACACACACACAAGCACGCACGCACGCACATATCCATTTTGTATCCCCGAATTGAGGCTATAGTACGTTCTGGCTCAAAGAGGAACAAATCACCTATGCGTCCATCTGTGTGGCTGAAGTTGCGCCCCGGGGCCGCCCAGCCTTCAGTGGAGTGTGCTGTGATTTGACAAGGCCGATGATGAGAGACACTGTAAATATCCGGCCCTCATGTGACTCACTGGATGGCCTCAAGGAATCCACTAAAGGTCAATGTTTCCTGATGCCATTGCCAACAACTGAATTAAGTGACTTCATCCCTGCCCACGCATCTGTCCCATTTTAGGGGATGGATGGATTCAGCTTTGTTTATTGAAGGTGTTGCATCGCACTCACACACTACGCTTCTCAATCTGCTTCCGACAGGAGCACACCATACGCACATAGGCTACATGTGCATGTGCAGACACAGGCACACACACACGTAAGCACACACACGTACTGTAAGCCTACATGCATATGCACACACACGCACACTCACACGCATAAGCACTGGGACACGTCGGCGCACACATCACACACAAAGACAAAAACTCGTTGCTATCTCTGTCTTCAGCACGCACAAAGCGGCCGCTAGAACACCTGCATGCACACACACACACTAGCAGGAGCATTGGCATTCACCCACAGCCTCGGGGTCCGTCTCATCATGCACAACATGACAACAGTCTCTGAACAATACAGTACGTGTCTCCATGATGCCTCACACGAAACAAAGGATGATTAGCATTCACTATCTGAACACACACACATGCATACACGCACACACGCAGCGTACTGTGCCGTGGTAAATGGACTAACATGATTTGGGCTAAATGGGCAGAAGAAGAAAAAACACGTATATGACATTTTGTGAATTGAATCACAAAATTGCATCTCCCCATCACTAAGACTCTCTTTTCAGACTGGCATTTTGGAGTTCCAAAACCGGAGGGGGCTAAGAGCATTCCTTTGGTGAGAATCGGTAGCCCTTTCCTGCGGTCAATGACCAAAAGCTCTTTGGCCTCATGGGTGGAATGCTGTTAACACGTTTCATAACTTTGTCGTGAATTTAAAAAAAACGTTTTTGTTGATCCAGTGTTTCTATGTCAAACATTTTTGTTATATTTCAGTCTTCTGTGATGGATACATAGTGTAATATTTGGATGCAAACTCAAGATCTTGTACATTTCGACTCTATATCTGACATGGTACAGGTGTGTTCTTTTGTTTAAACCCATAATCATGTGTGTGAGGTGTATGGGCCTACTTTTGCTCCTAAGTTGATTTGTTTTAAGATGACCAAGAATCACTCTGTGACCCTGATTTAGCCCACTGCGGTAAAAGGTTATATGAAGCCATTGATCTTTCCAAATCCCCAGAGAAATAATACTAACCTCCCAACGCTTTAATTAATCCAATAAATGCTCATGAGAGAGTGTGAAAAAAAATCAAAAATGATGAAATGAAGTAAAAATGAAAATGGGGGTATCTACAACGAAGGGATATTTAAAGCATGTAGAAATACAATTAAATAAAAAAGAAGCTACCCACTGAACACAAACTGTTTGAATCATCTTTGTTTCCAGCATAATTTGTCAATGTATTGTGAATCTACGTGAAAAATACTGTTGTTTTGAGGGTGGAATCTCAACCACTTGCACTATGTACTTTTAATGTAATCTGAACTGGATTTCAGGTCATTTGGCTGTGCTATTAAATGAAGCTGAGTGATAACACATTAAGTTGTTGTAAAAATACAAAATATCTGATGGCATGTAATTCCCATTTGAACTTGGTTGTGCTTTTAAATGGTTGACAGTGCAATGATAACACAGTTCGATTAAAACGAAACAACAAATCAGACATTGGTTTTTCCATTGGAATTTGGTTGTGCTTTTAGACAGTTGAAAGCACAGATAACACATTGGAAATTCAACTAACTTTTTTGCCTGTCTTTTTGAGTGGGTAATTATAGGTTATAATCTCATTGATCAAAGATACGATTGCCTTCTTTCTCACATAGCCAAGGCATAAATGAAGAGTATGTTCGTGTTAACTTATTATTCTACAAGGTGTTAACCTCTCACTGACCATGGTGTTGCCCAATCAGGGACTGTCAATGAACCACACACTAACAGCATCTCAAATACCCCCCCCCATTCATGTTGGTTTAAGGTATTCAAACCTGTGATCAAATCAAATCAAACTTTATTTGTCACATGCGCCGAAAACAACAAGACTGTAGACTTGTAGATTACCGTGAAATGCTTGCTTTACAAGCCCTTAAAACAGTGCAGTTCAAGAATAGTTAAGAAAATATGTACCAAGTAGATACTGACAATAACAGCAACTTTATTTTAAATGCACACAACACAAATGGAATACTGGATTTATTTATCTCCTTAATTCTAACAGCGTTATCTAACTGCAAGTTAATCCAGTGCTTGATATTGATTGTTACTCAGGCCTCATAATGTTCTGGGAGATCAAAATGATGGGGTCAAAGGTCCCTAGCTGGCTCATTTGGTTTCTATGGTAATGTCATGTGAAATATGTTATGTGTCCGTGTACACCATTGGCTCGATTTTATATTGATTTGAGTGGCAAGTCAATCACTTCGATAAGTTAGATGTTATTTGAATGGAGCGGTTTCTGTTTACACCGTGATTTCTGACAGAAACTCTCGTCAAACCCTGAGACCCCCAAAATGTAGGCATTACTCGCTCCAAAAAATGCATCTGAGAGTACCAAAACACTTGAGATGAACCAGCGATCCCACATACGCAATTGCAAAAATACATATTTGAAAACATGACTGTAGATGTTTTTTTTGTTTTTTGTTTTTTTTTTACCAGAAGGTAGATCGCTACCATGGCAAAGAGACATTTCCTGTACACACAGCGAACATCTAAACCGACACAGGTTCAATCCAGGTTTGCTAAATAATATGAACCACCCCTTTCTGTGTTCACATGAACAATGGCTCTGAGCCCAGTAGAGGAGGAGAGTTCAGAGAGCCATCTACTCTGCAGCACAGCGCTCTAGTATAGCGACAGACAGGGGAGCTCATGCAGTAACTCAGTGGGCCAGCTGATTAGTCAACCAGGCTGAGACTGACTGTGACGACTGACTGATAGACATCTGGCCCAGCTCCAACAACCTAATTGCAGCAGGATCTTTAATTAAGCATCATGTGATGTTTAAGAAGCCCTACAGGCCCCACTGTGGGCAGAGGTTCCACTCAGCCAGCTAATTCTAATGCTGGCCACGCTTTTGGCACTGTTGTGAACAGATCTAAGGTGACAGCCACAATAGGCGGGAGGGTGGGTTTTGGGGCGCAGACTCATTTGTTTTTAAAAGGCCGTAAATCAGGACAATGTCCGTACATGTGTGTCCCATCAGCCAAAGCAGTCACAGTGTTTATGCCATAGCATGTCTGGCATGTGTGAATGATATGTCAGCAAATATATTACTGTGTACGATGCACTTGACTGTGCACCGTTTATGGTTTTGTCACTGAACCCTTTTCCACCCTCTAGACAGCCACCATCTGCATTGACCCTTCAATTTGATTTTTGCACTGACTCAATGCACACTCACACACTCATTCTATGCACACTCTACACACTCACTCACAATGGCACTCCAACACTCACACTTCCTTTGCTCACACACACATAGCACACACACACACATTCATACTGACTCTACACACACGCACACACTCATATACAATCATTATATATGCTGCTGCGACTCTTTTTATCATACATCCTGATGCCCAGTCACCTTACCTCTATGCATATCTAACTAGGGGCATCTTGGACCCCACAAATCTGAGGGGGCACAAGTACGTGAGGATGGCTGGAGGGTGGTTGAGGAATTTAGCATTTTTCAAACACCTGAAACAGCTTTTTTCTGCAATCTAGAGCAATAGTCATCATGCTTAAATCTACGTACAAATTATGTCTGTTTTTCTGCATATCTAAGCATACTTCTTGAGTTGTCTGTATCCTCCTGACTGTTTTTTTTTAAAGCAACTAAACATGCTGCTCCGCATCTCTGCAAAAAGTCTGGGTAAAAGATTGAAAGGAATGAGTTTTATTCAGGACATTTAGTTATTGCTTGTTTTTCTAAAGTCTTACCAACCTTGCCAGCAGGCATGCCAGCTAAAATAGTCAGACAAGCTAGCTACTTTAACTTGATTGATAGCTTGAAATGGTTGGGAGCCTATCTGGGCTACAAAATATATACATATGTAAAGTAACGTTTTTTTGCTGTTGTTGTTGTTGTAATTGTATTTATTTGTAACAGGACAAATCTAATGGGCACGTGCCCCTGTGCCCCTTATGAGGATGATGCCTCTGTATCTAACCCTACAGTACCACTCCAGTATCCCTGCACATTGTAAATATGGCATTGCTGACCCCTGAACTGACCCTGTACAGTATATAGATGAATACCTTTCTCGTGCCTTCTTATTTCTATTTCTTGTGTGTTTGTCTCAGACTTTTTATTTATTTAAGGTAACTACTACTGAAATTGATTACTGCATTGTTGTGAAAGAGCGAGCAAGCAAGAAAGGCATTTTTCTGTACTTGTGCACGTGACAGTAATAACGTGAAACTTGAAACACCACTTCCTAATTACACAATTAAGGATAACCCTGACGATGCTGATCGTTTATTGTGATCACTGGGGGTTGCGGTGGATTAGGGTTGACGTCAACAGCACATGTAAATGTGCTTCTCCAAGCTTTATGCAAATGCCTGAATTAGACGTTTAAGAATGGGCTCCGGCCCATTCTTGTCAGAACTGGGTCCTCCCAGTTGGGCTGGTGGACCAGCTCGCTGAGCTTTGAAGCTGATAAACCTTTTAAAACCATGACCAATATTTACCCCCACTATTTCGCAGAAAGAAAGGAAAAGAAATGGACAAGGTGCCAATAGTAAACATACAAAAATAGTATGTTGCCAAATAACTCAAAAACTGTAAACATAGACGTCCCTATCTAATTATGTCAGTAGTTAGCTAACCATTAGATGATAATGTAGGTCTGAGGCTCTCACGGGTGAGGTTATAACATGAACACACACACAGATTACAGCTTTTAGGCCGGAGCCCATCGAGTCCCTGGTCCTGACAGCATCAAGATGGCAGCCACCAAAAAACAACATGGCTGCCGAAAACATGCTTGGTTGGCATTGTGATTGACAAGGTATTTGCTGTGCAACCTGCGTGTCATTCACATCCCCAGACATGGCTCCATGGCGCAATTCAGGCAGGCAGGCTGCAGGAGCGAGCCATCCAGTCAGTCAGTTTCCATAGTGATGCGCGTGAATAGGGGATATTCGCAGGGGCAGTGTGGAGCAGAGAGATTAGAGGCTTTCTGTTAAAAAAAATGACATTTTCAAACAGCTCAATGTCTCTGCTCCTCCATATAGCTCCTACACTCTTAGAAAAAAAGGGTTCCAAAGGGGTACTTCGACTGTTCCCATAGGAGAAGCCTTTTTGGTTCAAGGTACAAACCCTTTTTGGTTCCAGGAAGAACTCTTTCATGTTCCAGGGCAAGCTGTCTGTGTTCTCATGTGGCTCAGTTGGAAGAGCATGGTGCTTACAATGCCAGGGTTGTGGGTTCAATACCCACAGGGGACCTGTATGAGTAAGAGCATCAAGCAAAATAAAAGGGTTTACCTTAGGGGACAGCTGAAGAACCATTTTTGTTTCTAGATAGCACCATTTTCTTCTAAGAATGTAGGGCTTCATAATGATGGGGAGTGTATTTGGAGGTGATGATGATCCCTTGTCGCTCTCCCGCCTCTCCCTCTTCCTGCCTCACAGTAAGAGGTGGATGTTATGATACTGCAGTTCTCATCTTACAGTTTTCTGTAACAGTGTCACCCAGAATTCAACCATCTTGTATTGTTTTTGAAAGCAGGCAAACTATAATTGAAACTCGTTATCATTAAAATTATCAAAGGTTAGAAACAGAACACAAAGCACCATCAAAATAGGTATTAGTAGCAGTAGTAGTAGTAGTAGTAGTGGTAACAGTAACAGTAATGGTAGTCAGTATTGACAGTAGTAGAAATGTTAGTGGAAATAATTACTATTATTAACACCACATATTGTGTCGACTTTCTGTACCATTAGCACTTTCACTACTGTTAATTAGCACCAATATTTCCTTTTAAATGCCTGTTGTATTAAATGAAGTGCCCTTTAATATAGACCCAGCCTGGTCTCATAGACTAAACATAACATAGTAAATGTAAATACGGGACACTCAAATTAGTATGATATGTTACGTTTGGTAAGGTTACATAAGACAGAAGGTTACTTACAGCAAAAATGAAATTTGGGTGGTTGGTCAGGGTAGATGCGTTGGTGTATAAAGCGAATGTCTAGCAAGCCAAATTCACCACGGACAACTTTAACAATGTTGCAACTAATTAGCATATTAGCTAACACCTTCCCCTAACCCTAACCTTAACCCTTTAACCTTAACCCTAACCCTAACCTTAAACCTAACCTTAAGCCTAACCATAACCCCTAACCCTAACCTCTGCCTAGCTAACATTAGCTTTAGCCACCTAGCCTATCTAATATTAGCCACAACAAATTGGAATTCATAACATATGACCAAGACGCCGGAGGGGATGGCAGCCATTTTACGGGCTCCTAACGAATTGTGCTATTTTGTGTGTTTTTTTTCTCGCTTTGTTTGTAACTTATTTTGAACATAATGTTTATGCTACCATCTCTTGTGACCGAAAAGAGCTTCTGGATATCAGAACAGGAATTACTCACCTCAAACTGGACAAAGATTTTTTATTTAATGAGTCTGATGCGAAGGATATAGGCCCAAATCCCTGTCATTCGCATTAAGAAAATAAGAGAATACAGTGGGCACAGATCATGGTGCCTTGTGAGAATTTGTCAGCGAGTGGGTAACCCGTCTCTACCATCCGTTCTATTGGCCAACGTGCAATTTCTGGAGAATAAACTGGAAGAACTCCATCCAAGACTATCCTACCAACAGGATATTAAAAACTGTAATATCTTATGTTTCACCGAGTCTTGGCTGAATGACGACATGGATAATATACAGTTGGCTGGGTTTTCCGTGCATTGGCAGGACAGAACAGCTACGTCCAGTAAGACTAGGGGTGGCGGTGTGTGTCTATTTGTCAATAATGATCACCGACACTGATGATACAGCCTATAGGGTGGAGGTCCGAGACATGACAGTGTGGTGCAATGGACAACCATCTCTCCCTCAACGTGAGCAAGACAAAGGAGATGATCATGAAATACAGGAAAAGGAGGGCCAAACACGCTCCCATTCACATCAGCAGGGCTGTAGTTGAGCGGTTTGAGAGTTTCAAATTCCTTGGTGTCCACATCACCAACAAATTATCATGGTCCAAACACACCAAGAAAGTAATTTGCATTTAAACTGATGCTACTGACTGCTTATTATCTATGCATAGTCACTTTACCCTTACCTACATGTACAAATGACCTCGACTAACCTGTACCCCTGCACATTGACTCGGTACCGGTACCACCTGTATATAGCCTCATTATTGTTATTTTATTGTCTTACTTTTATTTGTACCTTAGTTTGTTTAGCAAATATTTTTGTAACTCTATTTTCTTAAAACTGCATTGTTGGTTAAGGGCTTGTCAGAATTTCACAGCACCTGTTGTATTTGGTGCATGCGACAAATACAATTTTATTTTATTTGATTTGATTGCACGTTTTGTAAATTCGTAACATATTGTATGAATTGCAATTTGTAATATTTGGTGTACTGGAAAGGGTTCTGGTTGGATGAGTGGGTGTATAACGTGAACCCAAAGGTTGCGAGTTCAAATCTCATCATGGACTACTTTAGCTAATTAGCAACTTTTCAACTGCTTACTACTTTTTAGTTCCTTTGCAACTACTTAGCATGTTAGCTTCCCCTAACCTTAACCCTATAATCTAACCCTTCCCCTAATCCTAACTTGAACCTTAACCTTTTATCCTAACTCCTAAATTTAACTCTATACCTTAACCCTAACCCCTAATCCTAACCCATAGCTAGAATTCGTAACATATAATACATTTTTCATATTTGTAACATGTAGTACATTGTGAAAATGTGTAACATATTGTAAGTTTTGCAAATTTGAAACACATAAAACGATTGTAATTCATAACATATCATACGAAATGGGTGATGGACATCCACAAATGAATATATACCATACAAACCCTAACATATCATAATAAATAGAGTCACTCAGATTTACATACAGAACCATACTAAATGCTGAGACCAGGTTGCGGTTGGCATATTCAGTATAGAAAACAGTGGGGCCCACAACCTGGACCTACAGGCTGTGATAAAAACATTTGCACGCAAAAAAAGGAGGACTTCAGAAGACCAGGGGAGTCTGTCAAGCTGGATTTGATTTAATTAACCTTGAATATTGCAGCCCATTTATGTAGGCTATTAGCCAGACAAAACCCTCTAAGTTCAACAATAAATAGTGGCTGAATTTATCCTCAATCCCTAGTAAGCTAGTGTTTTGAGGGTGGTCTGACTGTATTATTGCCACTAGCCAGCAGTCTAAAAATGGCAGTATTGCGATGCGACACCGTGTATAGCTTCATGAAATGTTAGGCTTAACATGAGAAAATTACAACCAAATAGGCCTACCAATAAACAACGCTATACATTCCCTGGCTCCACAGAAAGCCTATTATCGATTTGATAGACAACTCGCACTTTCAGTACCATGGACAGCAATCGTTAGTCTATACTTTGTAAGTGATTGCCTATTGACAAATTAATACATACCATATGAATTGGAGTGTCCCGGATGTATTTATCCCTCAGTCCAGGTTGATAGACCACATGGAACATTTTATACATCTGATTTTATGAATAAAGACTTGCTAGCATTTTGGACAAGTCCCTCATGTTTTTCCGACTTATAGGAAGATTTTAACCCACTTAACCCCCAAATGTCCTTAAGTTTTCAGCATCATTATAAATTCCTACTCTCTTCGAAAAAAGGTGCTATCCAGAACCTAAAATGCTTCTTTGTCTGTCCCCATAGGAGAATCATTTGAAGAACCCTTTCTGGTTCCAGGTATGTATAACCCTTTCCCCAGAGGGTTCTACATGGAACCAAAAATAATTATACCAGGAACCAAAAAAAAGGTTCTCCTATGGGGAAAACTCAACAACCCTTTTGGAACCCTATTTTCTAAGAGTGTAGTTACTTTGTTCCTTTGACAAACTAAATTCTGAAGATTATTATTTGTTTCACATGATTAGGGATTCGTTTATATTTGTCCATTATTTTAAGGTCAGCCCTGTTACGTGAACTGAACTTTCATTTTAATACGATGAAACTATCCCTTTAAAAAATATTTGGGGAAAAGAAACATTGATCATCAAATCATAGCTTAAAAGCAGGTGAGCTGGTTCTACTCTCCTTGGCCATTTGCTGTTTTTTTTGGTGGTGGAAAACTGAGCTGGTTGAGCATTACACATCAACCCTGTTACCCAGAGATAAACAGGCTAGAAATGTTTGACCAATTACATTTTTTGGGGGTGAAGCTTGCATTCAATTGCCCCTACCTGTTGCATACAACAAGCTTCCATTCCCCTGTCACAGGGGGAGTTATGGAAGATTTAAAGTAACTGTCCAGTGTTTCCAAATTTCTATGAAATTTAACCAATAATTAATTACAATATGAGTGAAATAGTTTTCCTTCCAAAATTGTTTAATTACAGTGCCTTCAGAAAGTATTCACAACTCCTTGATTTTTTCCACATTTGTTGTGTTACTGCCTGAATTTAAAATGAAATGCATTTTGTGTCACTGGCATACACACAATACCTCATAACGTCAAAGTAGAATGACGTTTTTAGACATTTTTACAAATGTATTAAAAATGGAGAAAAAATGGTCATGAGTCAATAAGTATTCAACACCTTTTGTTATGGCAAGCCTAAATAAGTTCAGAAATAAAAATGTTCTTAACAATTAAAATAAAAAGTTGCATGGACTCACTCTGTGAGCAATAATAGTGTTTTAACATGGTTTTTGAATGACTACATCGTCTCTGTAACCCACACATACAGATAATTGTAAGGTCCCTCAGTCGAGCAGTGAATTTCAAACACAGATTCAACCCGCAAAGACCAGGGATGTTTTCCAATGCCTCACAAAGAAGGGCACCTATTGGTAAATGGGTAACAAAAAAAAGACATGGAATATCCGTTTGAGCATGGTGAAGTAATTAACTACACGTTGGATGGTGTATCAATACACGCAGTCACTACAAAAAATAAAGGCGTCCTTCTTAACTCAGTGTCCAGAGAGGAAGAAAATCCCTCAGGGATTTCACCATGAGGCCAATGGTGACTTTAAAACAGTTACAGAGTTTAATGGCTGTGATAGGAGAAAACTGAGGATGGATCAACAACATTGTAGTTACTCCACAATACTAACCTAAATTACAGAGAGAAAAGGAAGAAGCCTGTACAGAATAAAAATATTCCAAAGCATGCATCCTGTTTCTAATGGCACTAAAGTAAAACAAGCAAAAAAAATGCAAAAAAAAGACTTAATGTCCTGAATACAAAGTGCTATGTTTGGGTCAAATCCAACACGACATATCACTGAGTACCACTCTTCATATTTTCAAGCATGGTGGTGGCGCCATCATGTTATGGGTATGCTTGTCATCGGCAAGGACTAGGGATGAACAGAATAGAGCTATTGTAAGCACATGCAAACTCCTAGAGGAAAACTGGGTTCAGTTTGCTTTCCAACAGACACTGGAAGACAAATTCACCTTTCAGCAGGACAACAACCTAATACACAAGGTCAAATATACACTGGAGTTGCTTAACAACACGACATTGAATGTTCCTGAGTGGCCTAGTTACAGTTTTGACTTAAATTGGCTTGAAAATCTATGGCAAGACTTGAAAATGGCTGTCTAGCAATGATTAACAACCATTGAAGAATACTGTGCAAATATTGTACAATCCGGGTGTGCAAAGCACTTAGAGATTTTCCCAGAAAGACTCACAGTTGTGTGCGCTGCCAAAGGTGATTCTAACATGTCTCAGGGGGTTGAATACTTATGTAATTAAGATATATTAGTGTTTTATTAACATTTCATATTTGAACACATTTTATTATTATTGTTATTCCACTTTGACATTACAGAGTATTTTGTGTAGATCGCTGGAAAAAAAGACAATTAAATCTATTTTAATCCCACTTTGTAACACAGCACAATGTGAAAAAAGACAAGGGGTGTGAATACTTTCTGAAGGCACTGTAAGTATTTAAATATATATATATATATATATATTTAAAAAATAACAGATTGGTGTGGGCGTATACCGGCCATAAAAAATATTCATGACAAGTATCGGCTGATTGGCCAGCTCAGCCAATGACCCAACGTGACTTCACGTTATGTGAGGAAATAGCAAGCATTTTTTAAACAGTCTGTTTGAGATTTGTGGTGGTGGTTTTTCACTAATTCATGCTTTTGCCACAGATTTGAGTAAAGGGGAAGTCAACAGCATTATTTGGATATGAGTTAGCAGCATATCAACTTTTATAAGTGAGATTTTCACAGGACAGTTCCTTTATGATGAAGACCTCAACCCTGTTAAGGTTAACCCTGTTACTTTAATTGCCACCCTGTAGAGTCATTTTTCTAAATTTAACCTCTGGAGATAGGAAAACATGTTTTTTTATTAACTTGAACATGTTCTCTTTAAGATTATGTACAAAAATAACCAAATTACACTACCCAAAAAGCACTCTATTGCTTTAATGACCCAATAGAGGTAGTAGTAGTAGTAGTCATAGTAACCTCATCCCCAGGTTAGATTGCTGGTGCAGAGAGCCGGCTGGTGGGCGAGATGATAGTAGTAGCAGTAGGAGTAGTATAATGGGAAGTGCAGTGAAGTAGTGAAGTAGTAGTGACGGCAGCTGAGGTGACTTTAGTAGTTGGCGGCAGCAGAGCTTTATAAAAAGTTGCAGTGATTAGTATTATAAGTAAGTAAGCATCAAAACAAGTATTACTATTTATATTGTTAGCATATTATTCGTAAGATGTCATTGGACGGTAAAGTCAGTCTTCGATGCACATTTGAATTTTGAAGGATTTCTGGGTGCCTATTTTTCCTCGCCCTCAGACGCCTAATCTTGGGCATTATTAAAGGAGTTTGAGCATTAGTAGCGCAGAAATCCCACAAGAAAGAGCCATATAAGAAGAGGGAGACTGAGACCGATTATGCTGTTGCCTAGCAACACATGTACAAAATTTGAAGCGATTAAGTGCCCCCATACTGTTTTTTCATGGAGGTCATATGTTTACTAAACCCACATAAATATGTGCTGGCTGTCAGGTAATTCTAAACTCAGGGGTCTATCTCATTGTTACTACTGTACATTGATACATCGGTGACCACAACGTGAAACATTGCACTCCCTTTTAAATGTCTTACGTCACAGATTTGTTGAGGCAGGCGTTATGTTTATGTTTGATCCTTTGACAAATGTTGCG
Source organism: Oncorhynchus mykiss (assembly GCF_057628025.1). Classification (NCBI taxonomy): domain Eukaryota; kingdom Metazoa; phylum Chordata; class Actinopteri; order Salmoniformes; family Salmonidae; genus Oncorhynchus; species Oncorhynchus mykiss. The sequence goes on along the minus strand of NC_143030.1, from coordinate 42,465,688 downwards.
TCAAAATGCTTATCAACAGAGATAAAGCAGCCAGTATTTCTGCAGCAGAGGGATTTGGCTCATTTGCATTTAAGGTGAAATCAGAGCCAAGAAACACCGACGTGAGTGAGAGAACAGGCTCCACAAATCTGATTGAAGCTTCCCTCAATACTCCCTGGATATGATTGGTCAACCTATAAGCTATAGCATATAAGAAAGCTTTTTAGTTTGCATAAAACTGCCTTCAGCAGCTCTATGGTTTTTTGTGTGTGTGAATGTGTGTGTGTGTGTGCGCGCGTTCGTGCGCGTGTGTGTGCGTGTGTGGTGAGACGGAGCTGCTGAGGCATCCACTTAGCACCAATTTAGGTCATCCTAAACAAATGCTTTACTGGAGGAGGCACAGACAAATGGGACCATGGCTTCTCTTCTTGAGGAGATTTCATTTTCTTAGCATGTTTACTGGGGTATATCACCACCGGCAGGAAGTTTATTTAGCATTTAAGGGATGTTCATATTTAATCATTGCTTATTATATTTAATGATTAAAGTGACAATGTACACATATTGTACATATTCCATTTACAGCCATGTTGTATGTGCTGAGACCAGTTCAATGGAAGATTTTCCTTAGCAATGTTTTTCCCGGGTCCTCATTTTGTGCCAAAATGTTAAGCTCTTCTACCTTCTACATTTTAACTTTCAAAAACTTCATGAACTGAAATGTGTGTACATTTTTGGCAGCACAGATAAAAACAACTCGTCAACCATATGAATAAAATATTTGGATTGCTTATGATTAGCATACTAATGACTAATCATCATAGTAACCAGCTCTTTTGTGACCTCAAATGTCAGATTGTAGGAAGTATTGGGCTAAAGACTGATTTAGAGATGCTCTAATCTCACATAAAGTACAGAACAATTAAACACAGATGTGAATGTAAGGTTGTGCAAGAAATATGCAAGATGCAATATGTACAACATTTTGTTATACTGTTGTCATTGTCATGTGAAGGAATTATGTAACAGCATAGGAGTTACTGTAAGTATGTCCACAATTGAGGGATCAAATCTAACATTTGCCTTTTAATATAAAATAAAATAATTTCCAACAAGCTTTGTTTTTCATATAATGAGAATAGCATTCACAAGATTACAGATGAAACCATTTTCAATGAATCAGTATTAACATTCAATATGTCTTAGTTTTTTCATATGAATTCATTTCCAAAGGTTCTCTTTGTCAGTTGTCATGGTCTTATTATTGACTTATTCAATGTATTCAATGAGAGCAAGCTTACCTACATTTCCAAATCCTTTATCTTTGCGTTTTAATAATAAGACGTTTATTATTTGGTGGAATTTAATTGCCATTCTCCATTTTCACAGATTCATGCCGTAGGTCCATACATTAATATCAACGTTACATCATATTTCACCCAAATATAATAAGCAAACCCGTATGAAATATGTTTCATATTGGGAGCTTGGCAATAACAGTACCATCATCTTACTATGAGTCCATTTGCAATAAATACCATCTGGGAATTATTTCATTTTTTTGCCATTAGATCATCAACTTATTTTCCACAATTCCATTTTCAAATCAATTCCAATATTTAACTCAAATTGTAAGATATAGTGTGTATTTGCTTGCTGCAAAATGCAATTACTATCCCAATATGGATACATTATAGAATGGAAAAGATAAGAATTGAAGATATCTGTAAGCAATAAAGGAACATGTTAGTTTCGCACATTCCTTCCATTGCAATTGACCGGTCACACACTGTTCACAGACTTGTCATTTGGAATTCTCCGTGAGCTAGAAAGACACAGAAGACCTCATGATGTTGGTAGTGATCAATCACCGAAGATGATCACATGAAACGCTATAAAGCCAGTACATGTGAGGGCACTGCATAATCTTCAGCTAATGGAACATACAGGGGGATTCATGGAGTGGAACCACACAGCCATGCAGCCTAGTGAAAGGGGATTGCTCAGGGTTCAGAGAATGAAACCCATGGAGTTCAGAGCTACGAAAAGCCAATGGGTTCAGAGACCAGCAGAGAGAGCAGGCGTGACACCAGTGTCACCAGCGGCAAACTTGTCTCTGTGTTGCATCAGCAGGTGTGTAGATATGTGTCATGTTTAAAACTCCATGTTCAGAGGGATGGCAACCCAGATGGGATTTTAAATGCTGCATTTAATGTGATATCATTTAGTGGGTTAGTTCACCCCTCATTGGTTTACCATCTGCTGCCCTCTCAGCCGCTCTGCTCTCACTGTCTGAGTAGGATGGGAACATTCACACTGTACTGTACTCTACTGCCAAAATGCCCCTGATATTAACTGGGAACTCACTTCTAGGAATGGACTGTAATTTCCATTCACCACACTTTACACAACTAAGTAAAATGAGTCAAATGTATCTCAAAATCAAGTGTCTCACAAATGTGTCTCTCACAATTTTTGAGTATGGATAAAATATAGACATTTTAAGCTATTCGAGGTGGTATTATGACAAAATAAAATAACAAAGTGTCAAATATTGCTTCTTTGTTTGGTAAAAAAATATGTTGTAAGCAATGCCATAGCAATAATTCACAACAAAACTGCTTGGTAAAAAAAAAAATACTTAGACCTGGTATGCTTCAACGGAGTTGTAATAAGATATAGCTAGCTATGTCATCAATTATACAGTGTAAATCCCCCCCCCCCCCCCCCCCCAAAAAAAAACTTTTGTCACTGACCTGATATGGAAAACAACATCTATTAAAAAAAACGTACTTTATCTATGTATGATGAAAAAAATTATTCTTATTTCAGAATACTTTCAATACAGTTTTTTACCCTGCATCAAAGTCAGATAATATTGTCATATACTTACCACTGAAGTCAAAACTTTTTTTTTTTTTTTAGAAGTCCATAGAGGGTAATGTTGCTTTCTTTTTGCCTTGCATTTGTCTGGTTTCTCGAGAGAGACAAAATTACAACAAAACATTTCAAAACAAAAGAATTCAGCTAACACTCCGTTAGGCTTGCATGTATTCCCTTTTAGGACAACCCCATCTGTAAAATCTCTTGCAGCTTGAATTCTACGGCTTGAAGCAACATATTTATTTGAATTTGTGAGTTCAATTATTCTCCATTGGGTGAGTTTATTCCTCTCACATCAGCCTTTTCATTTCTGGAGACGGTAGGCTAAAAGACGATTACAGGCAGAGTTAGACAATCAGCCAGTGCCCCCTCCCTTTATTGACAGGCTCCCTTATCACACTTGCCAGAAAGCAGACAGCCACCAACTGGCCTCACCTTCCAAATTATGCCAGTTTAGAATTGTTAATCGTGCATTGACTGCCCTCGATATGCTTGCATTTAACACCCAGAGATTACATTTGATTTGAGGAGGGTTGGGGTGTATTAGATGACATATTTGGGGTCTTGGGGCTGGCTGGGAATGAGGTGTTTAGAATTTTTCCTTAATTTGAAGACCGTGACAGGTCGAGGAGGGGAAAAACAGTGCTACACATACGTGTGTTCAAGTTGGGGAGAAAACTATATCATCTTATTATAGTGTAAAATAAGGTGGCCAATAGGTTGATGACCCCCTCTACAAATGTGTGATAGCCTATCATCGGAGAAACTCGTGTTCCCTTAATGTCTTACCCCTGCTTTAGAACTACTCAGGATTTCCCAAACAGTGAAAACACGTTAAAAAATCATGAAATATTGAGAAAACATGCAGTGCGATGTCAGTAGTGGATGTGTAGACTACACGGAGGAGGAGGGGGGCGACTTTCAGATGACATTGACGCTATGTAGATGGGAGTTGAGAATTGCGCTCCCTGAACGTTCCTGGTTGTTGATGTTAGACAGTTGCACAAGGCGAAGCGGCTGCTTCTCGTGTTGATTCAGCCACCTCGTCAGCACCTAGCCGCTGGACAGCTCCCTGCAGCGGGGTACGTGCGCGCTCTCCTCTAAGACACTTTTGGCGCTTGTTCCAAGTCTTTTAATGGAAAGACTATATCTTTATGTTCCAAGTAAAACTGGAAGTTTACAACTTCAGGGGGAATCTACGGATACCTCGTTTCGAGATTTGTGGCAGGCAGCACATCGTCGGTGGCAGAGAGCACAGCTTTATTGTAAGTAAATTGAGTTATTTGGCGTGTGTGTGAATTACAAATGCGTGACTTGTTCATTGTAAGTGACAATGACGGTGACTTTAGACCATGTCTTATAGCCAATTAAATACAGCATGTGGCACTCCTGGCTAATTGAATGGTTTATAAAACTGTGGACATGTTTTGCCATATAGAAGTGCGTTTGGTTTTCTAATCATCGACTAGAATGGAATACTATTTGTGCAGCCTGGTGCGTAAAGCGTTATGCTTTGGGCATTCCTTTGTCTCCAATGCAATTGTGATCCAGTTTGGTTGAGACATTGCTGTTGGTTTTCCTGTCCACTAAAACCAGTGCATAGGTAATTAGTAAGCGTATCTGCACGTGTCAATTGCACGGTGTAATCGTTGCTCTCTCATATTGGATCTGCATATGTCATTCTCGAGTGTTGTTTTTTTTGCGCGTGAGCTGGATGGCTTGGATTCTTATTAAACAACGGCAGAAAGTTTGTGTCATTGCAAATAATCATGCATTCGGTGATGTGCATAGGCCTACTCGATAACTGACTGTATTTCAATTGCAAATTGTGTTGATTTGTAAGATTATTGGGGGGGGGGGGGGGGGGGGGGGAGAAGTAGACTGTACCCTAATCAATCTACGCACATCCCAATCGTCTGCGTTGCTTTATGGGGAAAAAACTCCTGTGCCATCATTGATGTGCCATCATTGTTTTTTTATGGCATTGTTGTGTCTCAGACTCTGCATTGCATGTATTTGGTGAGACGGTTATTAGTGTCTTGAGTGGAGTCGATGGAAAACATCTGACTTTAAAAATGCTTTTTAAATTAAGTAGCTTACAAATAGCTTGAACAGTCAAGCTCCATACAATGCCTGTAAATGGCATTGGATTCGTTCAAAAATGACATTCTCATTCTGGTGCTAATCAATTGTAAATGTCACCATGTTGTCTAATACATTTTCCAATTTGAGTGGGCTCTCAAAAACCGACCAATTACTCTATTCACCGATTCCAGGTTAACGGCAACTGACGAGCCGTGTCCCCATAGCGGTCACCTGCTTCCAGACATTTGGTTCAAAGGTTTTGGTCAAAAACCGCGAAACTGCTGTCTGTGTGGACTGGTGCTGAAGCTTCGCGTCCCAAGGCCAGGACCACTACAAATCGAAAGATATGGCGACGAACGGCACCAAAACGGATGGACAAGTAACAGAACTTAACGAAGTGGCAACTAATGACAAACCCAAGTCACTGGACGTGAAAAGCGACAAGACAAAAAAGGATCTTCCCGAAAGAGAAACCTGGGGAGGGAGATTCGATTTCCTTCTGTCGTGTGTAGGTTATGCAATTGGACTCGGAAACGTATGGAGATTTCCATATCTCTGTGGAAAAAACGGTGGAGGTAAACACGATTTTAAAAAGTCATATAACGTAAGTTCATTTCCCTACTCAGTAAGTGCTTCGTCCATTTCGAGCACTCTAATTATTATGTGAAATGAAGAGTGAATATGTCCCTCGTGTAAGAGCGCAGACATGCATTATTCTTATCCTAATTGAATGATTCCAATTAGCTTCTACAGTGGGCTGTAAGTAACATTCCATTGCATATGTGTGGTTTTATTCTGACATTTATATTTGGATTGATTTACTTGTGTCTATGCAGGAGCCTTCTTGATCCCCTATTTTTTGACACTCATATTCGCTGGGATGCCGCTGTTCCTGCTTGAGACCGCTCTTGGTCAATACACTTCAATTGGTGGGCTTGGAGTCTGGAAACTGGCTCCCGTGTTCAAAGGTATAAATTCTACTCGTGCAATGCTCTTTCTGTATCTTCTACTGTCATTTTTGGGGGTATTTTAAATCAAATTCCTAATTGTCAGCTGGCCCACTTGTGCATTCAATCTTTATTGTGTGGTAGGCTAATCACGGCCATAACCAGAAAAGATAGAGAGTTCTGCTGTAATTCTCCCTGAATATGCTGGAGCATTAGGAGCATGCACAAACATGTCATCAATTTCCATCTCATAGGTGTTGGCCTTGCAGCAGCTGTCCTGTCCTTCTGGCTTAACATTTATTACATTGTCATCATTGCCTGGGCCATATACTATCTCTACAACTCATTTACCTCTGTAAGTACCGCCATTTTACTTCCTATAAGCCACATGGGGATGAGACAAACAAGTATTTCTCACTGGGGATTGTAAACATCCTTGATATCATGTGAGATCTCTCGTTGTGTCAAGGAGGAAAACAGGCATTATCCTTCTTGTTTTTCAGGAACTTCCATGGAGCTCATGTGGCAACTCATGGAACACAGAAAAATGTTACTCAAACTACAGTATTGTTGATAACACCAATCTTACCAGCGCGGTGATGGAGTTTTGGGAGTAAGACATTGACTGCTTGTTTTTTTTTTGTTGCTTCAGCACAGCGTTACAGTACCCTGCATGCCTGCTTGAGGAGTGTAAAAGGAATGTCCTTTTGCTGCAAAGCATTCTCCCAGTGTGTATAATAGTCTTATTGTTGCTTATAGGCGCAACATGCATCAAATGACCGATGGCTTGGAAAAACCAGGGCAGATCCGAGCGCCACTGGCAATAACACTGGCCATCGCTTGGGTCCTGGTTTACTTCTGTATCTGGAAAGGGGTGAGCTGGACTGGCAAGGTAAGAGACTGGTTTCGCAAGGCAGATCTAGGTGTATGTAAAAGCTCTCTGGCTGCCAATGTGTGACAGTGATGCAATATGAATCGTTGTCATGTATTATTTATTTTTTACCTTTATTTAACCAGATAATACCCATTGAGGTTAAAAGCCTATTTTGCGAGGGAGACCTGGTACGAAGGCAAAACATGGAAATGACAGCAGGTGCATAACATATTACAGAAAAATACAAAAAAGACACAAACGACAAAGTGTCACAAATTACAGATACAATTGAAGATTAAAAACAACTGCAGCTGTCAAAAACAGTGTTGTCGATCAGAGTCATATCACCTTCATTAATCATTTATATTGCACTGACTATTGTCCAGATTGATTTTAGAATGGGAGGAGATACATCAAACATTCAGTAATCATGTTCAGGCTCATGGTGCCTCCTCTCATTGATGATAGGAGGGAGAGCAACAAGCCCTCTAAAATCTGGTTTTGTCCTTTCCTCTCCCCCTCAGTTGGAGCCAGTTCACTCCCTATTGGTGCTACATTTCGGAAATCTAATGTGTCATGTGACCATAGCAAATAACATTTGTTGTGGTGGCAAAATGCTCCACCCACCTACGTTTTTTGCTCTAAAATCTCATAAGGGGTTTCATGTAAGCATAAAGAGATGGTGTCGAATCCAATTGAAGCTTCAATTAATTTCTTTACTAGATTTCTGTTGATTTATTTTCTTATTTTTTGCTGTTCTCTGTATGAGAGTTTGGAGGACAAGAAATCCATTGGTTTTCCTCTCTAGTGAATAGGCCTTTGTTGAAGCAGAGACTGAATTGCAAATGTATTAACTCGATGGTTAACAGTTTTAACGTGCATTCCTTTGCTGCTGATGGTGACTCGTTGATTACATTTTCTAGGTTGTGTACTTCTCGGCCACGTATCCCTATTTCATGCTATTCATTCTGTTCTGCCGTGGAGTGACTCTACCTGGAGCTATGGATGGCATTCTCTTCTATATCACCCCTAACTTTGAAAAACTAAAAGAATCTGAGGTAATGAATGAACTTACCATTCTATGTAAGATAAATACTGGCATGTGAATCAACCATTTTTCAGCCTCCTTTGTCAAACGGCTAAATGGTTATTTCCCCTTGTCAGGTATGGCTGGATGCTGCCACTCAGATATTTTTCTCCTACGGTTTGGGACTGGGCTCACTGATAGCTCTTGGGAGCTATAACCCTTTTAATAATAATGTTTACAGGTAAGATGGAGGTAGGCTTCTATTAAATGGAAAGATAATGTATGAGGCAAGACTTGAAAAGGCAACACTTAGACCAGTATACCTTAACGCAGGGGTCGGCAATATAAAGTAGTATTTTAGTTTTGGGTCAAAAAATGATAAAATCACCAGAAATTCAGCTAAAATGTTGTTTAATTGAGGAGATCTGTTCCCAAGTACTCCCGCAAAACAAAAGAGACATATGTGATCGTGTCTCAATGGAATCAAGGTATGAAATTATTAGTATTTTCAAATACAATCTATTTCTGGTCAATTTCCAGTGTACAGATTATTTTGTTCCAGCCCCCTGACCATCCGCTCCGACAAAAAATCATCCCACGGCTGAATCTAGTTGCCTACCTCTGCCTCAACAGTATATGTGGACCTTACTATTAGCCATTTACAATGAGAAGCCTAGATTAACGTTATTATAATCAATACAGTGATTCAGTCTAGTATGGGGCCCTTCATACAGCTTTGGATGTGCATCGCATAAATAAAAGAAAATTAGGCAAAGATTTCACATCCTCCCCAAACAGTCCATCCTTGGTCCTATGTCCCACAAATTTCTCATCAGTTATATAATTATGCAGCCTCAACTTGCATTTATTTCAATGTACTTGTTTACTTGTTGTTACTTGTTGTTGCTTATTAGCGGCCCAATATTATTTCGCTATAGACCAAACATTATATCATGCAAATTGGTTTGTAAATAAGGGTTGATTTTTGGAAAACTCTTCTTTGCAAATAGGAGCTTGGTATCCATTAAAAATGGGCATTGCATTATTTCATGTATAAGTATTACTGTGATATGAAACCTCTTTGGATAAAGGAACATTGTTCCCCATTGGAATGTTGCACAAAAACACATTTCACTTTGTTTTACTATCTCATTGCACACCTTTTGTGGCCAACACCAATATATTATTAAGCAGGGATATGTTTTCAACTCAGCAATAATAAGGAATAAGCTCTCTCTCCTGAGAAAGGCCTTTTTAGGAATCCATGATGATGCTACAGAAGAGATGACAGATCACCATAAGCTCTGACAACAGGACGTTTTCATGTTTCCTTTCCACAGAGACTCTATCATAGTTTGCTGCATCAACTCCTTCACCAGCATGTTTGCTGGCTTTGTCATCTTCTCTATTGTGGGCTTCATGGCGAACGTGACTAAGAGGCCCATAGAAGAAGTTGCAGCTTCAGGTAAACCCAATGCTCCCTCTGTAATTGCACCATCAGCGCACAATAGGGGCTGTCTATTCTGACTTCTGCTCGCAGCAATCTAAGTCTAATAATTCACCTCAATCCACACAGACAAACACAGCCCTAAGAAACTGTGAGCCAATGTGTTGTGTTGTGTGTTTGGTATGCAGGTCCAGGCCTGGCTTTCCTGGCCTACCCTGAGGCTGTGACCCAGCTGCCTGTCTCCCCTCTCTGGGCTATCTTGTTCTTCTCCATGCTGCTGATGCTGGGGATTGACAGTCAGGTAAGGCTGTTTTCATAGGCTGCTCTGCAATCTCTTGGTGCTTTAGCCCAATCCTCTCAGTATCATTGCCATGCCATGTCAGGGGAGTTAGCTAAAGCACCTATAGGTCTAGGACCAGGCTAGTCTGACCTAAATATGTAAGCACAGGTACATATCCAGCTGTTTTTCCCTGGTCTATCCACATGAGAAGCTCATTTCAGTTTTTTTTAGCTAATGGACAGATACAGATGAGCCTAGACTTTTACTGTCAACCCTTTTTAATACAACTATGTCACCTCTCTCTTGGCCCCCTGGTGCTCTGTTGTCATGAATTTAGCTTGTGTATGATATTTGGGTTACCGCAAGGCCACTGAGTCTGCTAGCAATGATACTAAATTCTGCTACTCATCTTTATATGGAACAGATAAATCCCAAGTTGACATACTAGTGCTCTTTTTTGTGACTAACCTTTTCTTCATATGGAATTGTAAATATTCATACTGCAAGGGAAATGGCTATTTTGCATGTTGGAGTTATATTTCTAAGGTGACTGCCAAAATGAGGTCTCTAGTATTAAAAAAAAGCTATAACAGTGGTTGTTTTTAACTGTTTATTTAGGTAGTTCTCGATAACCTGCTGGTTATCATATTGTATGGCTTTCCATTGTCTTAATTCATTCAATATAATCCATCAATGTCCATAATCTTGGTTATTAGTTACAACTGTTACATGGTTATCATACTACTACATGAACAACAATGTTCTAAATAAAAAATAATGTATGTTTACCCATTGGGTAAAATTAAAGTACAACAATGATACTATGCTTCAAGGGATCCATGTCCAGATAATTGTAGGTGCTTAATTTTTTTGGTCCTTTGAAGTTTTTATTTCATAGAAATACTAATTTACCAAATTATGCAGTTGATAAAACATGAAAATACAAACAGGAGCAAGACTATCAATGATACTATAAACATTCAAGTGAAATTGACAGCATTTTAGCAATATTAAATATTATTAAAATCTGTTCATATACACCCCCAGGAGGAATATGACACTTAAAAAAAAAAAAAATTATGACAAGCGACCACTTAGATATGTTATTTTTATGTTTTCATAAATTCTTAGAATGTTTGGGAATTTGTGAAAATTCTATAGCAATATAGAGCGGGAAAGCGGCCGTGCGTTCTGGACAATTAATAGACACTGCATTAAATAAAACCGAATAAAAACATCTGGCTCGTCCAGGACCGGAGTCTACGCAGACCATAGCTACAGTAGGCCTTTATGCAAACAAGCCATTTGCCATGCACACTTGCCATCGTTCGCTATGAACTGGAATGTGTGTTAACAGGCAGTTGCAAAAACGTGACTTTAGATCATTAGAATGCATTCGCCAAAAGCCACAAAATATACCTGAATGGATCTCTGCAAATATGTCAATACCACAGGAGTCCTCTTACATTTGCGAACTTTACAGTCCTATTGATCAAGCGACTATGAAAAGATAGGCTCTCTCTCCCCTCAGTTAAGCGCACATCAACAACGACAAGATCAACAACTAATGCTAGCCAGAGCAAGATGAGCTAAAATGTAACTAAGGAACATTAGATAAACCCTCTCAAACTTTTTCAGTTAGGTGACCGTCAAAATTGCACTGAAACATGATGGGGAATTGTAGCCTACTTGTCCTTCTGTAGCTTGCTTGCAACCTATCATCCAAGCTAACTGGCTAAAGTCGGCTAGCTTGCTTGCTACCTACTTTGAGACCCAAATGAGAAAACATCTCACCCTGACCATTTTACTCGCCCTAGCAGAGCTGGTTAGGTTGTTCACATGTTATCTAGTGACTAACTATAACTTTTTTTAGCCTACATTTACTGACACCGGTCAAATTCAGCGGGTTTTCATGTTTGTAAATTCATCAGTTATTTTACGCTATGGCACACTCAGACCGAGAGTGTTTTGAAATCGGAGTAGGTAGCCAGAGTGAATTTGTGAACGCAAAATATATGCTAACTGGATAACAGTTGTTCACGTTCTTGCTAGCTAAGCAAAACACATCTCTAACTGTGTATAACCACCAAAAATTATATGAGGGGAAAAAGTCAGTCACTCACCCACTCCTCCAATGACATGACATGACATCCTCTTAGCAGCTAGCTAGTTAATGTTAGGCTCCATGTTTTTAGCTTGCTACATAAATAGATACGCTATCCTATTAGCCACATTATTTGTTTTTGTATTTGTATACAAAGCAGCAGCTACTCTTCCTGGGGTCCAGCAAAATTAAGGCAATAAATTCACAGACATCCCAACACACTGTGTGCCCTCAGGCCCGTACTCCACCACTACCACATATCTACAGTACTAAATCTATGTGTATATATAGTGCGTATGTTATTGTGTGTATGTGTGTGTGTGTGTGCGCGTGTGTGTGTGCCAATATTTGTGTTGCTTCACAGTCCTCGCTGTTCCATAAGGTGTTTTTTTATCTGTTTTTTCTTTCATCTAATTTGAATGTGTGCGTCAGTTACTTGATGTGGAATAGAGTTCCATGTAGTCATGGCTCTATGTAGTACTGTGTTCCACCCATAGTCTGTTCTGAACTTGGGGAATGTGAAGAGAACTCTTGTGGCATGTCTTGTAGGTTATGCATGGGTGTCCGAGCTGTGTGCCAGTAGTTTGGACAGACAGCTCTGCGCATTCAGCATGTTCAGCACCTCTCATAAATAACAGTGGTGATGAAGTCGATCTCTCCTCCACTTTCAGCCAGGAGAGATTGACATGCATATTATTAATATTAGCTCTCTGTGTACATCCAAGGGCCAGCCTGCTGCCCTGTTCAGAGCCAATTGCAATTTTCCTAAGTCCTTTTTTTGTGGCACCTGGCCACACGACTGAACAGTAGTCAAGGTGTGACAAAACTAGGGCCTGTAGGAGCTGCCTTGTTGATAGTGTTGTTAAGAAGGCAGAGCATCGCAGTATTATAGACAGACTTCTCCCCATCTTAGCTACTGCTGTATCAATATGTTTTAACCACAACAGTTTACAATCTAGTGTTACTCCAAGCAGTTTAGTCATCACAACTTGCTCAATTTACACATTATTTATTACAAGATTTAGTGAGGTTTAGGGTTTAGTGAATGTTTTGTTCCAAATACAATGTTTTTAGTTTTAGAAATATTTAGGGCTAACTTATTCCTTGCCACCCACTCTGAAACTAACTGCAGCTCTTTGTTGAGTATTGCAGTTATTTCAGTCGCTGTAGTAGCTGACGTGTATAGTGTTGAGTCATCCGCATACATAGAAACTCTGGCTTTACTCAAAGTCAGTGGCATGCCGTTAGTAAAAATTGAAAACAGCAAGGGGCCTAAACAGCTACCCTGGTGAATTCCTGATTCTAACTGGATTATATTTGAAAGGCTTCCATTGAAGAACACCCTCTGTGTTCTGTTAGACGAGTAACTTTTTATCCACATTATAGCAAGGAGTGTAAAGCCATAAACACTTACGTTTTTCCAGCAGCAGACTATGATCAATAATGTCAGAAGCTGCACTGAAGTCTAACAAAACACCCCCCACAATCATTTTATCATCAGTTTCTCTGAGCCAATCATCAGTCATTTGTGTAAGTGCTGTTTTTGTTGAGTGTTCCTACCTATAAGCATGCTGAAATTCTGTTGTCAATTTGCTTACTGTGAAATAGCATTGTATCTGGTCAAACTCATTTTTTTCCAGAAGTTTGATTGGTTGGCTATTTAAGCCAGTAAAGGGGGCTTAACTATTCTTTGGTAGCGGAATGACTTTTAGCTTCCATCCAGGCCTGAGGGCACACACTTTCTAGTAGGCTTAAATTGAAGATGTGGTAATATCGTCTGCTATTATCCTCAGTCATTTTCCATCTAGATTGTCAGTTGGTGGTTTCTCATTGTTGATAGACAACAATAATTTTTTCACCTCTTCCACGCGACTTTACGGAATTTAAAAGTACAATTCTTGTCTTTCATAATTTGGTCCAATATACTTGGATGTGTGGTGTCAGCGTTTGTTGCTGGCATGTCTGACTTGTGATCATTGCCCTTGCTAGTTTGATGGTATTGAAATTCCCAGCCTTAGTTACAGTTGTCTGTTTTTGTCCAAAATATAGAGTAATTTAAACTGAAACAGTGCATCCTGAATGGAGGCAGCAAACAATGTACCAAGCCAGCTGTGATTTACAATATTTCTTGGACTACCAAGAAATGTATTGGTGATTTATATTAATCATGCATTGAACTGCATCCGTCTATTCTGCCAACAATGCCTTAGTGTACATCATGGAATGCTGAGTCAAATATAACCTATTTTTAAAACCTCTTATGAAGTTGGTTTTGTAGCATAAACTGGGAATTTTATATTTTTGAATGATATTTTGATTGTCTGCTTGTTTCATATCTGAAAAGTAGTTAAAATGCTGTTAGTTCCACTGTAAGTGCTTCATTACATAGATACTAAGCAAAATACTGTAAATCTCTCCCCTTTGTGACTGAGCATCCACCCCCTTTGTGTGTGTGTGTGTGTGTGTGTGTGTCTGTGTGGGTAGTTCTGCACGGTAGAGGGCTTTATCACAGCTCTGGTGGATGAGTTTCCCAGGGCACTGAGGGGCAGGAGAGAGCTCTTCATCGCTGCTGTCTGCCTGGTATCGTACCTGATCGGCCTATCCAACATCACACAGGTACAACACACTCTCTCTCTCTCTTTCTGAACTACAAAACCTCCATGCTCTCTCTCTCGCTCTCTCTTTCTCATCATTAGTCAACCATCAGATTGAACTACAAAACCTCCAAGCTCAATTTAGTTAAACATTTGAATTACATTGGTTAGCACCATCGCTGTCTAATTTTATATAAAAAAATAACAGATTTGTTTCGAGTTGAAAATGAATCCCAACCACCATCTTTCCCTCTGAGATGAGGATATGAATATAATCTAAAGACCACAGACCATGTGGTCTCTCACCGTAGTAAGACTCACCCTTCTGTGTTGTGTCACTAGGGAGGCCTGTACGTGTTCAAACTCTTCGACTACTACTCTGCCAGTGGGATGTGTCTCCTCTTCCTGGTCTTCTTCGAGTGCATCTCCATATCCTGGTTCTATGGTGGGTAGAGTCTCTAGACAACGTCAAAAACACATAGTACAGTAGATACGTTATTGCAGTGAACGGTATGCATCAGAAACCCCCTATTTCAGCATTACGAAATGACTTGTTACAGTGATGTGCGCTCAGGCAAGAGGCGATGAGCAATGAATGAACCAGACACACTAGTTAAATCTGAAGGTTGAATGATCAAATAAACTCCCACTTGTCCAGAGACATTAGTCCACCTTCAAACCCTGTTGACCCTCAGGGACATCAATGCTGCTCACATGTCCTACACTACACCAGCTCTCCTCCCTCATTACAATTCATGGCAGACCAGTGGAAAATTGGAAGAAATTGAATTTGAATATTTTGATAACACAGTCATTTGTCTCGCAGGTGTGAACAAATTCTATGACAACATCCAGGAGATGATTGGCTACAAGCCCTGTATCTGGTGGAAGCTGTGCTGGGTTTGTTTCACCCCTCTCATCGTGGCCGTAAGTAGTACACCATACACATCCAATAGAACATCCAGTACCATGACATGAACGAAAATAACATTTCATATCAATATGACCTGCCTCAAGCAATTTTGAGGCAGAGAAAGAAAGTGTCTGAGAAGAGGTGGTGTCAGGATTAATAAGGATCGTACCATGTCTCCCACAGGGGGTGTTCTTGTTCAGTGCAGTCCAAATGGTTCCTCTCACCTTGAACAACTACGTGTTCCCTGCCTGGGGCCAGGGAGTGGGCTGGCTCATGGCTCTGTCCTCCATGGTCCTCATCCCTGGATACATGGTCTACATGTACCTCGGACTCAAGGGCACCTGGAAAGAGGTAATCTACATAATGATTTATGGATATGGGGCGGCAGGTAGCCTAGTGGTTAGAGCATTGGGCCAGTAACCGTAAAGGTTGCAAGATTGAATCCCTGAGCTGACAAGGTAAGAATCTGTCGTTCTGCCCCTGAACAAGGCAGTTAACCCACTGTCATTGTAAAAAAGAATTTGCTCTGAACTGACTTGCCTTGTTAAATTAAAAAATGTGGAATGTTCCCCCCTTTCTCTAAGAGCAAGACAATAAAGGCAATTTGGTGATGATTGATATGTAACCCAAATGGTTTATTATCATGTCATTTAAGTAGTAAATATATCATTTCAGTCAGGTTCTCCTCTCTGGACATGTTGGAGATGCATTCATTGTGTTACTTAATTAACTGTTTTGTTGTGATTCTTTCTCAGCGCCTACGGATAATGTTCCAGCCTCCTGCAGTGGTCCGACGGCCACAGGAGAATGGACCTGAGACAGTGGTTGCCGAGACCAACATTGCTAGTCCCTCTAACGCGGCCAACCCAACTAGTCCATCCAACCCGGTTAGTCCTGCCAATCCAACTGCTACAAGCCCGGTTGCTGCAGCCCCGGCCAACCCAGCACCTCCAGCCATTCCAGCTATGGCTAGCCCTGTGAACCCAACTAGTCCGACCGTTCCAACTGTCCCTACTGTCCCTGCCACTCCAGCCAACCCGACCAGCCCTACCAGCCCACCACCCAATCCGGTTAGCCCAACGGCAAAAGAGACGGCCATCCCACCACCCAACATAGTGAGCTCAACAAACCTGACCAACGCTGAGGCAAATGTCTAGACAAGGCAAAACCCTCATGGAGATTGTGTAGTCGGCGAACATTACAAAGGACTTCCAAGATTTTAATTGATTCACCTACCTCCAGGGGCAATATCTGATCAAACCGGATTTTAAAATCATGTTTAATTTTTCTGCATTTGTAAAACCAACCCGTTAATGTCTTTTTATTGGTATGCATTAAAAATTCTAAAATCAAAGACTGTTAGTGTTCACAAAAACTACCGTAATCTGAGTAAAAATATGTAAACAAACTGTGTAATACTGTGAGAAAAGAAAACAACTATTGAAAATAGAATAGCAATTTGTTCAATATCTTCATGAACCAAGTAAATACAGTGTGACTATAGTAGAGATGAAGTACAAGTGAACAAAATTGTCAACATGGGAGAGTGCAAGGGGCCAAATTATCGTGGTTGTTTACTAAGCCTCACACAGTCATCTCTTTACAAAACTTTGCACTCTGTGAGGCTGATTACAGGCCACATGGCAATGAGGGAACTCTGATGAAGAAGCACAATGCCAATAAGAAGTTTAAAGTCTATGAACCCTGGAATTATCCAGTATATCTGTTGCAAAAGATTTTGTGTGTGAGAGAGACTGTGATTTTATCTTCCTTTTTTTTTTTAGTAAAAAAAAGAACTTTTATGTGACAAACATTTTTAGAATTATTTTTAATATGTTTTCTACTATAAATATTGTGACCGAGGACCAAAATCGTAGGCAGACAAAAGCAAAAACGATCTATGCCATGTAGTGTTTGGTTTGAGAAACACAGGGTATCAAAAACATACAAAAAAATGAATGCAAACGCACAGGGTATAGAAAAGTGATTTACAAACATTGACTATCCCATTGATGCTGACAGTCAATCCTGTTTACCTTTTTTTGCATGCTTTCCTCAGGAACATCAAAGAAAAATTCCAAAATGTCTCCTGGCAGATCTAAGACGAGAACAGAGAAGGCCTTAAGCCAGTTATCAACCAATTTATACCAAGCCATAGTCTGTTTGCATGACTGGGCAGATCTCCAGAATATCACTTTGTACACTAGCAAACAATATTGGACCAACTCTATGTTTAAAAATATTCCTTTTTATTTCACTTTATGTGTAATGATCAATTATACTTTGATCAATTTGTATTCAGCAATACAAATGTAGATGTATAGTTGCAGGCCAATAGAAGAGTGGTCTGTTTCTCTTTTTCTTTTCGTTGTCTTTGCTTTACTAGTAAAAAGCTCAAAGCTTTAATTTCCACAGACATTTGACATGGCCTGTTAAGACAATGCTAGTTGGCTTATATGGCTTCTATACGGCAGTGAAAAGCATCCGGTCGAACAAAACATGTTTACTTTGAAAAGCAAAACAACCAAGTGAAAATGTGAAATGGCTACAGTTCATGTCCTGTGAATTTTGTATAAAGTTACTCTACCACAGTTTTCTCTGGAACTTTGTTGTAAAACTGTACCGTGTAAAACATGTAACTGTGAATGTCTGTAATACATTGGAAGTTATTGTCTAAATGTTGAAAAAAAAAATTCTAAAGAGTTGCTGTTTTCTGCAATAACATTTTGATCACAGAAACTAAAGCACATATCTTACAGAAATATACGAAATGATGATGACAATGAAGATATTGACGATTATATTAAAAATAGAAACTATGTCTAGTAAAAAAAATCACATTGTTTTGTTTATTTTGAACTGTCTCACTGCCTAATGCACAACATAATATAAACATGATATGTGTTTAAATGGTGTCATATGATAAAGCACGATTGTCATGTTATACAAAAAGAAAAAAGGCTGAAAAAATAAATAATTATAGAAAATATGAATAACTGTCCTGCATATGTTCACTACTGCGCTCGAGCATAATGTTATGTATGCCGTACTGTAGCTTTTGATGTCATGAAATTAGGTCACCATAATAGACCTCTCAAATGCTATATTCTGCATCAAACCTCAGAATAGTAGTAATTGGCAATTGTTTTGAATCTCTGAACAGAGACAATAGATATGTGCAATGACATTTGTAATGAATATAATTTACACAATTAAGAAAATGCTGTCTAGAAAAAAACAAATAAGGATGTATAGCAAATAAAGCAAAAATGGAAAAGCATATAGAGGCAATTGATAATTACTAAAACCATGGAGTTGTACTATGGAACCAGGTGGGAGACAAAAAAATGCAATGTACAGTGACATCAGAAAGTATTCACACCCCTTTACTTTTTCCACATTTTGTTGTGCTACAAAGTAAGATTCAATTGGATTTAATTGTCATTTTAAATTGTCACATTTACTATGATATTGGAAGAAGATTTGTAAAAATTTGTTTAAAAAAAATCATATATATGAAAAATAAAACACTAATATATCTTGATTAAATAAGTATTCAACCACCTGAGTACATGTTAGAATCCCCTTTGGAAAGCAATTACAGTCTTTCTGGGTAAGTCTCTAAGAGCTTTGCACACCTGGATTGTAAATTTTTCCACATTATTCTTTAAAAAATTATTGAAGCTCTGTCAAGATAGTTCTTGATCATTGCTAGACAGCCATTTTCAAATATTGCCATAGATTTCCAAGACGATTTAAGTCAAAACTGTAACTTGGTAAGTAATTTCAGTATATATTTGTCCTTATGTTTTAGGTTATTGTCCTGTTGAAAGGGGAATTTGTCTCCCAGTATCTGTCGGAAAGTTGACTGAACCAGGTTTTCCACTAGGAAATTTCCTGTGCTTAGCTCTATTCTGTTTTTTTAATCATAAAACTCCCTAGTCCTTGCCGATGACAAGCATACCCATAACATGATACAGCCACCACCATGCTTGAAGGACCTGTGAGTAAATCCTTTGTTCAGTATATAGGGGGGAAATAAGGCATTTCTGTAATATTCATATCCTGCCACAGTACACATGCCAATAGGTTCACTAGAAGAAAGTATTACAAACCAAAAATGTATTTTGAGAGTTTAGACCAACCATGAAAAGAGAATCAGAGCAAAATGGCTAAAACCTTTCCTTGTGGTGTACAGAAATGTGTCAGAAACAGTCTGATAGCGAGGCCTCAGCAGGCTAGAAAAACATCACCACAAAACAGCTCTGGCCCCGCGGCCTGGCGTGCCGATCCGCCTCATCTCCCCAACCTCTTACGGCTGTGTGTGTGTATGTGTGTCTTCCTTCTCCCCCACCTCCTGCAGTTGCTGCTTCCATTAGCTTCCAGTGTGATAAAAGAGAAGGCACCAGCTGACACCACAACAATGACTCGCACATAGATGAAAGAATGAGATGTCCCCTCTCGTAGCTTGTGGCAAAGTGAGTATGTGTGTGTGTGTGTGTGTGTGTGTGTGTGTGTGTGTGTGTGTGTGTGTGTGTGTGTGTGTGTGTGTGTGTGCGTGCGTGCGTGCGTGCGTGTGTGTGTGCGTGTAGCTGCAGAATATGTCTGTGAGCATATTAGGGGTTGAATAATGGCCATAATGACAGTACATATAAACTAGCCAATGATGGATGGCATACTAGCCTCCCTATTCCCAGTAGTATAATTTAGCATCATTACCTATGAAAATCAGTCACCACTGAAGCTAATGTCTTATGTCCACAAAGACAAAATATCATTGTTTACCGATGGGGAGGACACAAGAAGGAAGCTCTTAAAAATGTATCATTGCAGCATCAAATTGGAAATACAAGTCTGTTAATGATACATACAGTGAATTTAGAAAAATATACCATACATACACATCTAAATAGGTGACAGATATACCGTATACCTTGTCATAAAAATACCACATTCATTTAATATGTTTCCTCCTTAAAGGGGAAATCTGTGATTGCTACATCCATTTTTTTTACTTTTAAATGAATGATATATATACCTGATTATTGAAGAATATAACTCATGAGCTTAGTTCAACAGTCATACCCCATCACACCCTATAATATAAGCTTGTTTTAATTGCAATAATTCAATTGTAAGGAAACACCGTACAGCCTCAAAACATGGTTAAAATGATGGTCAGTCCATGCATGCGCAACTCTGTCTTTGAATTTGATAGTGGTTACATTTCTCCAGCCCCATGTTTTGGCGGGGTGACCGCAGGGTGACCACTTTTTTTGTTGTTTGAACTACAGATTGCCCCTTCAATGAATGACATATTGAGGGATTCAGACGAGGATGTTCGAAAAGGAGAGGCAAGTAGGGGACACTGCTGTTTGGTATTTAGCATTTTATTGGCACAGTCGGTGGTGAGAGACTCTTTTTAAAGTTAAAAAGTGCTGGGAGTGTGGCCACGGGAGAGGACACTGGACGAGCAAACCGGTGATCCATGATGCTTTTATAAAAGAATGACAGAATGCTGGGGCTTATAAACTCACACAGGCCACTATGATTAATCCTCATAGCCTACTTAAAAGAGGAAAACTGATTCTGATGTTAGGAACAAAAGACTGATAATTATGAGGGTAGGGACGGGGTCTTGAGATATGCTGTAACCCTTTACAGTGCTGCATAGGCTACACAAATCAAAGCACTCTGTTCTTGAACATATTATCATCACTTTAGTTTAAAAATATATATATTTTCAGTCACCTGACCTGCAGATTTCTGATGTGGGGTCTTTATGTGTTTTTTGTTGTTGTGATAATTCCTATTCTTCTTCTAGGCTTAGGTTGTTCGCCCCGGACTTCCGCCTGACTGAGGTACTCTCACCCGAGAATTCAAAGCAAATACATGAATGAATAACTCATCTTTGTAGATGCATGAATCTACATATCAATGCAAATCAGAGGATGCTGTGTGCTTGGTTATTTCCAGCAGAGGGGCTGAGAGGATGTCAAGCGTGCAAAGCTTCTCTGCGTATATGCTCATCACACTTACTTTCCAATCTCAATATGAACCTCGCTGAGATAAATTCGTTGACAGGGAAATCGGAAATGTTAGAATCTTTGCTGATTTTTGAACCTTCACTGAATCTGTGCTCATGCCGTGTGGATATGCATTTACTCAGCATAGCGGTGTCTGGGTTTGGAGATCAGTGGAGGCCTATCGGGGACGTGTGAAACCGTCTTTTCTCCCCATCAAATTCCTGTGTGATGAGATCTTTTCGTGACGCAGCAGATACAGCATGCTGTGGTGCTTTAGGATCCAGGGCTCAAGGCAGCCAACGTTTTCTTCAGCACAGAGGAGTCAGAGGCTTATAGTAGCCATGTCAAGTAGGTAACGCAGTCATCCACCACAATTCATGGGAGGTTAAACCACATCCAGGAACAAATCTCTCACTTCTAAAGATTATACAGCCTCGGGAAATGAGGGATGAATTTAATCTACCCATCCCTCACCCCACTGGAAATTGGTTGCCTCAGACCAGCTCTTCCTATGGGAAAGGTCAATGTAACACAGGTCAACTAATGGGTTGATTATTAATGTCCTTAGGAGAGAAATGACCTAACCAATCAGAGGTGCACAAATCATTTAGGTCCTGCCTTTGATTGACAGCTCAATTATCTTCAATCTTGGGCAAGCCCTGCAGAGGATGTGCCATGTGGATGTCAGAAAGAAGCTTCAAAAGTTTGAAATAATGAGTAAAAAACCTAGATATATCTTCAGAGAAAAGCTAAGTATTTATGGTCCGTTCATCGCATTCTATGAGGTGAGCTCTGTTTTTCCTGAATTAAGCCACTGTATTAGCACCGCATTAGCAGGCCAATGCTAACTTTCACCATGTGTAACCATAGAGAAGCAGTTTAAAGTTGATGCTATTTGCATATTTTATTAAATTGGTTATTTACACTATACGTTTATGCTATAAAGATAAATGTAAATCTACGAGTATTACTATTTAAGACGCTCTTTTTCTTTTGATAAGAGAGGTACATACATTGTTCTAAAACAGATGTGAAATATTTTCTTATACCCACCTTCGCCATTTGGGTTATTAGTCCATACTTTGCAATACATGTGTTGGCCTGCTTATTTAATATACATGTCAGGTTTTTTGTTGGAGTTACGTTCTTGGATGGCGAGCCTACCCAGAGAGATCGACATCTTCTATTGTACGCAAAAGCTGGAAGACATCTGAAGACATCTCTACGAGATGCCTCAGGCCAAGCTCTTCCTTTGGGAAAGGTCAACTCAAATATTGTCACTGTTTGAAGTACTTGATTCATGGACCACAAGTGGTGCCACATTCAATCAGTTCCTGGGCCGAAAATAGCCACCTGCATGTTTGATACTCCTGGGTCGTTCCATGAAAATAGTGCCTTTTGCGTCCTTTTGATATTTGTTCCACGATTCGGTGGAACAACCCTAATACTATTACACCTAATTTTAACATTCTGTCATAAAGACCAAATTCATAAAAAAAAACAGTTTTCTCCATTTCAAGAAGTTAAACTTAAAAAATGACTATAGTAAGTGACTATTAAGTGCCAAATACAGTAACAGGGTTGACCGTAACAGGGTTGACAATATAATCTTAAATCCCCTTGTGACAGGGGGAATGGAAGATCATTGTGTGCAACAGGGAGTGGCAATTGAATGCAAGTGTTATCCTCAACCAGCTCAGTTTCAATAGTTTCATCATACTAAAACGAGAGTTCTGTTCACGTAACAGGGTTGACCTTAGAATGAGGGACAGATGTGAATGATTCACTAATCACATTGCATCAATAATCATTTTCAGAAATCAATGTCAAAGCAACAAAATAACTAGGTCTTTACAGTGATGGTGACATTTTGAGAAATGTGTGGATTAAGTGGGTTGAAATCTTCATAGAAGTGTCACAGGGTTGACGGAGGGATGCTGAATACTGACACTTTGGCAAGCCTTTATTCATATTAAAAATGTAATTTATTGAATTCTCCATGTGGTATATATTAAAGGGCACTTCATTTTATATAACAGGCGCTTAAAACTCAATATTGGTGCACAATTTCAACTTAAAATATCAAAGGGACCCAAAAGGCACTAATTTCGTGAAACGACCCTTTAAGTAGAAAGTTTGCACCAATGTTGAAAAGCCTGTTATTTTAAATGACGTGTCCATTAATATAGACCACATGGAGAACTCAATAAATACTTTTTTAAATATGAATAAATGTTAGCTAAAATGACAATATTGAGCTTTTTTCGTAATAATATTTTTTATTGGAATTTCACAATTTTCTCCCAGATTAAGAAATATGGGATTAAGAATCAAAATAAATAATAATACAAATATACAGACAGATTAAACACAAAATCTCAGTTTAAATAAAGGAATTAGGTCCAACACATGGAACGTGGAGTGTAATCCTGAGACAAGTAAACAACCACCATTCTAAATAAATCATTGCGGCATAATAGCTGATAAGTCAGGTTCTAGGTCATTTAAATAAGGTTCCCACACTTTGTAGAGCTGATCTGTTTTAGAATGTAATGTACATGTCAGATATTCCAATGGCACCCATTCAAATAGTTATTAATAATTATGTCATTCCTTAATAGAAGGGACCCTGTCATTAATCCACTGTAAGAGGATGTTTTTCCTCGCTGCGAAGGTAAGGATGTAAAGCCTCCTCTTACCCACAGAAGTAACATGCCTACTAGGGAGACCTAACAGCAAAGAAACTGAGTCCAATTCTAGATCAACCCCTGGGATCTTTCCAATTTCTTGAAGAATATTACACCAGTATCTTTGTAATTTGGAACATGACCATAAACAATGTGTTAGGGTGCCTGTATCAGTTTTACATTGAAGATACCGAGGAGAGGAGGAAGAGGGGCTAAAGGCATGTCTGCGGTTTGGGGATATATGCAATCTGTGTATTATTCTTAATTGGATTGCTCTAGTACGATTACAAATATATATTGTTTTTGAATATCTCCAAATGTCCTCCCACATCTCCTCATCAATAGCAACAGACAATTATTTCTCCCACACTCGCTTGACCCTCTGTGTGTCAACAGTAGAAAAGGACCTCAAAGCATCATGAAATAAACTTACAGACATTTTCCTTTGTGAGGAAAAAAAAAGCATTCTTTCAATGACAGACACATCAGGGTTGCCAATCAAGTTGGTGCTCTTCAAAATATAATGTCTTATTTGTAGAAAGCGGAAGAAGTCCTGCTTTGGCAGTCGATATTTCTCAACCATCTGCTCTAATGACAATAAAATATTGTAAGCGAATTAACAAAATTCAGCATTTTGATATGTCCCTCCATGCATCCTCTGTGACTTCTAGTAACATTTTAACCCACTTAACCCCAACATTTCTTAAAGTTTTTGGCATCAATCTAAAGCCCTAGATAGACAGGCTAGAAATGTTTTAATCATTTAAAAGAATTATGAAACATCCACTCAATTGCCACCTCCTGTTACAAACTACCCTGTCAGAAGAATGACATTCCAATGGATAGCAGTGTTTTACGGGCTCATGACAAATTTAGCTATTTAGTGGTTTTTTTCTGTTGCTCTGATCTGAACTTTTTTTGTACATAATGTTTCGGCCATCATTTCCTTTGAACGAAAATAGCTTCTGGACATCAGCGATTACTAACCTCGATTTGGATGAAGATTTCTACTTCAATGAGTAGGAGGTGCAGGACATACTGCTCCCCCTGGATCAGGCCCTATTCCAAGAGACTCTGAAAAGAAAAAGGCGGCGTAAGAGAGGCTGACGTGCGGGCACCCTGATGAAACTACGTCGGTGAGTACATAAACCGCCTCTACCCTCCTTTCTATTAGCGAACATACAACACTGGAGAACAAACTGGAAAAGTTCCATTCGAGAGTATCCAATCAAAGGGACCTAAAGAACTGTAATATCCTATGATTCTATGTATCCTATGTGGCTGAATAAGGACATGGATGAAATACAACTAGCTGTTTTTTTTCAAAAATAAAAGATCACAGAAATGTTCCATCCACACAAAAAGCTTATTTCTCTAAAATGTTGTGCACACATTTGTTTACATCCCTTTTAGTGAGCATTTTATTTGCCAAGATAATCCATCCACCTGACAGGTTTGGCATATCAAGAAGCTGATTAAACAACATGATCATTACACAGGTGCGCCTTGTGTTTGGAAAAATGAAAGACCCCTCTAAAATGTGCAGTTTTGTCACACAACACAATGACACTGGTGTCTCTAGTTTTGAGTGATCGTGCAATTGGCATGCTTCAGGAATGTCCATCAGTGCTTTCTGTTGCCAGAGAATTTAATGTTCATTTCTCTACCATAAGCCACCTCCAGCGACCAACCGGCACACACATGTCTATATAAGGTCCCACAGTTGACAATGCAGGTCAGAGCAAAAATCAAACCATGAGGTCAAATGAATTGTCCAAAGAGCTCTGAGACAGGATTGTGTCGAGGCACAGCTCTGGGAAAGGGTAGCCACACTTTTTTGCAGCATTGAAGGTCCCTAAGAGCACAGTGGCATCCATCATTCTTAAATGGAAGAAGTTTGGAACCACCTAGACTCTTCCTGGAGCTGGCCGCCTGGCCAAACTGAGCAATCGGGGGAGAAGGGCCTTGGTCAGGGGGGTGACCAAGAACCCGATGGTCACTTTGGCAGAGCTTCAGAGTTCCTCTGTGGAGATGGGAGAACCTTCCAGAAGGACAACCATCTCTGCAGCACTCAACCAATCAGGCCTTTATGGTAGAGTGGCCAGACGGAAGCAACTAAAGACGCTCAGACCATGAGAATCAAGATTCTCTGGTCTGATGAAACCAAGGTTAAATTCTTTGGCCTGAATGCTAAGCGTCACATCTGGAGGAAACCTGGCACCATCCCTACGGTGAAGCATGGTGGTGGCAGCATCATGCGTGGGGATGTTTTTCAGCAGCAGGGACTGGGACACTAGTCAGGATCGAGGCAAAGATGAACAGAGCAATGTACAGAGAGATCCTTGATGAAAACCTGCTCCAGAGTGCTCAAGACCTCAGACTGTGTTCTTGGGTCCTTGCGAGGATCTGCAGAGAAGAATGTGAGATACTCCCCAAATACAGGTATGCCAAGCTTGTAGCGTCATACCCAAGAATACTTGAGGTTGTAATCGCTGCCAATGGTGCTTCAACAAAGTATTGAGTAAAGGGTCTGAATAATTCTATAACTGTGGAATTTCAGTAGTTTTTCATACATTTGCTTTGTCATAATGGTGTATTGTGTGCAGATTGATGAGGGGGGAAAAACAATTAAATAAATGTTAGATTAAGGCTCTAATGTAACAAAATGTGGAAAAAGTCAATGGGTCTGAATTCTTCCCGAAAGCACTGTAGATAAACTGTAACTCAGTAAAATCGTAGAAATTGCTGCATGTTGCGTTTATATTTTTGTTCCGTGTACTTAGCATAAGAGTATATCTAGATTTTTTTGTCGCTGTCTATTTACCACCACAAACTGATGCTGGCACTGAGACCGCATTTAACAAACTGTATACGGCCATGAGCAAACAAGAAAATGCTCATCCAGAGGCTCCTAATAGCCCGTGATATTAACACAGAAAAACTTAAATCTGCTGTAGATAATTTCTACCAACATGTCACCTGTGCAACAAGAAAATAAAAAAACTCTACTTCGCCCTACAGTTGGCAAATCTGAAACTAACTCTAAACTCCTGATATCTGCTTACAAGCAAAGAATCTAACAGGAAGTACCAGTGATGTGCTCAATTTGGAAGTGGTCCGACGAAGCGGATGCTAAGCTAAAGGACTTAGCATCAGGAAGGAGAACGCGTTCTGTCTCCTAGAGATGAACGTACTTTGGTGTGAAAACTGCAAATCAATCACAGAACAACAGCAAAGGACCTTGTGAAGATGCTGGAGAAAACAGGTACAAAAGGATCTATATCCACAGTAAAACGAGTCCTATATCGACATAACCTGAAAGACTACTCAGCAATGAAGAAGCCACTGCTCAAAAACCGCCATAAAAAAATCCAGACTAGGGTTTGCAACTGCACATGGGGACAAAGATCATACTTTTTGGAGAAATGTCCTCTGGTCTGATGAAACAAAAATAGAACTGTTTGGCCATAATGACCATTGTTATATTTGGAGGAAAAGGGGGGAGGCTTGCAAGCCAAAGAACACCATCCCGACCGTGAAGCACGGGGGTGGCAGCATCATGTTGTGGGAGTGCTTTGCTGCAGGAGGGACTGGTGCACTTCACAAAATGCATGGCATCATGAGGGAGGAAAATTGCGTGGTTATATTGAAGCAACATCTCAAGACATCAGTCAGGAAGTTAAAGCTTGGTCACAAATCGGTCTCCCAAATGGACAATGACCCCAAGCATACTTCCAAAGTTGTGGCAAAATGGCTTAAGGGCAACAAAGTCAAGGTATTGGAGTGGCCATCACAAAGCCCTGACCTCAATCCTATAGAAAATGTGTGGGCAGAACTGAAAAAGCGTGTGCGAGCAAGGAGGCCTAAGAACCTGACTCAGTTACACCAGCTCTGTCAGGAGGAATGGGCCAAAATTCACCCAACTTATTGTGGGAAGCTTGTGGAAGGCTACCAGAAAAGTTTGACACAAGTTAAACAATTTAAAGGCAATGCTACCAAATACTAATTGAGTGTATGTAAATGTCTTACCCACTGGGAATGTGATGAAAGAAATAAAAGCTGAAATAAATCATTCACTACTATTATTTTGACATTTCACATCCTTAAAATGCAGTGGTGATCCTAACTGACCTAAGACAGGGAATATTTACTTGGATTAAATGTCAGGAATTGTGAAAAACTAAGTTTAAATGTATTTGGTTAAGGTGTATGTAAACTTCCGACTTCAACTGTACATATCCCAACCAGAAGCCATGGGGCAACATCTGCACTGAGCCAAAAGGCTAGAGCTGTTGCTTTCAAGGAGCAGGACACTAATCTGGTCGCTTTGAAGAAATCCTGCCAAGCCCTCCGACAAACCATGAAAACCGGCAAACTGTCAATCCAGACTTAGATTGAATCCTACTACACTGCCTCTGACACTCACTGGGTGTGGCAGGGCTTGCAAACTATCACAGATCACAAATTGAAGCCAAGCTGCGAGCTGCCCAGTGACGCAAGCCTGCCAGATGAGCTAAATCGCTTCGAGACAAGCAACACTGAGCCATGCATGAGACCACCAGCTGTTACGGGTGTCTGTGTGATCAAGCTCTCTCCATAGCCGATCCGAGTAGCCGATCTGAGTAAGACTTTTTAACAGGTTAACATTCAGAAGACCGCAGGGCCAGATGGATTACCAGGACGCGTCCTCAGAGGATGCGCTGCCCAGCTGGCAAGTTTCGTCTTCACTGACATTTGCAACATCTCCCTGACCCAGTCTGTAATACTTACATTTTTCAAGCAGACCACCATAGTCCCTGTGCCCAAGAACACTAAGGTAACCTGTCTTAATGACTATCGCCCCGTAACACTCACATCTGTTGACATGAAATGCTTTAACCTCTCTGATCTCCCAAACCCGGATCCGGTATCGTGACTACAGCCTCAAGCTCATTACCATAACGCAACGTTAACTATTCATGAAAATCGCAAATGAAATGAAATAAATATGCTAGCTCTCAAGCTTAGCCTTTTGTTAACAACACTGTCATCTCAGATTTTCAAAATATGCTTCTCAACCATTGCAAAACAAGCATTTGTGTAACAGTATTGATGGCTAACGTAGCATTTAGCATTAGCATTCAGCTGGCAACATTTACACAAAAAACAGAAAAGCATTCAAATAAAATCATTTACCTTTGAAGAACTTCAGATGTTTTCAATGAGGAGACTCTCAGATAGCAAATGTTCAGTTTTTCCTGAAAGATTATTTGTTTAGGACAAATCGCTCCGTTTTCTGCGTCACGTTTAGCTATGAAAAAACCCCTGTATCCAGGATTGTGTAAATCTATCAGCAAGCTCATTAGCATAACACAAAGTTAACTATTCATGAAAATCGCAAATGAAATGAAATAAATATGCCATCTCTCAAGCTTAGCCTTTTGTAAACAACACTGTCATCTCAGATTTTCAAAATATGCTTCTCAACCATAGGAAAACAATCATTTGTGTAAAAGTAGCTAGCTAGCGTTAGCATTTAGCGTTAGCATTTAGCATTAGCATTTAGCGTTAGCATTTAGCGTTAGCATTTAGCGTTAGCATTTAGCGTTAGCATTAGCGTTAGCATCCAGCACGCAACATTAACAAAAACATAAAAGCCTTCAAATAAAATCATTTACCTTTGAAGAACTTCTGATGTTTTCAATGAGGATACTCTCAGTTAGATAGCAGATGCTCAGTTTTTCCAAAAAGATTCCTTGTGTATTAGAAATAGCTCCGTTTTATACATCACATTTGGCTACCAAAAAAAATCCGAAAATTCAGTCCTCAAAACGCGAACTTTTTTCCAAATTAACTCCATAATATCGACTGAAAACATGGCAAACGTTGTTTAGAATCAATCATCAAGGTGTTTTTCACATATCTCTTCATTGATACATCGTTCTTGGACACATGGTTTCTCCCCTATATCAAATGGATAGGTACGAGCAGCTGGCAATTGCGCACCGAATTCCACGCAGGACACCAGGCGGACACCAGGCGGACACAAATGTAGTCTCTTATGGTCAATCTTCCAATGATATGCCTACAAATACGTCACAATGCTGCTAAGACCTTGGGCGAACGACAGAAAGTGTAGGCTCATTCCTTGCGCAATCACAGCCATATAAGGAGACAATGGAAAACAGAGCTTCAGAAATTCTGCTAATTCCTGGTTGATGCATCATCTTGGTTTTGCCTGTAGAATGAGTTCTGGGGCACTTACAGACAAAATCTTTGCAGATTCTGAAACTTCAGAGTGTTTTCTTTCCAAAACTGTCAAGAATATGCATAGTCGAGCATCTTTTCGTGACAAAATATCGCGCTTAAAACGGGAACGTTTTTTATCCAAAAATGAAATAGCGCCCCTAGAGATCTAACAGGTTAAAAGGCTGGTCATGGCTCAAATCAACACCATCGTCCTAGACACCCTGGACCCACTCCAATTCGCATACCGTCCAAACAGATCCACAGATGATGCAATCTCTGTTGCACTCCACACTGCCCTTTCCAGCTGGACAAAATGAACACCTATGTGAGAATGCTGTTCATTGACTACAGCTCAGCGTTCATCGCCATAGTGCCATCCAAGCTCATTACTAAGCTAAGGACCCTGATACTGAACACCTCCCTCTGCAACTGGATCTCCAGGTGGTGAGGGTAGGTAACAACACATCCGCCACGCTGCCCCTCAATACAGTGGCCCATCAGGGGTGCGTGCTTAGATCTCTCCTGTACAGAATATAGGGAGGAGGTCAGAAATCTGGCAGTAGGTGGCAGGACAACAACTTCTCCCTCAACATCAGGATCTGATCGTGAATTACAGGAAACAGAGGGCTGAGCACGCCCCATTCACATCGATGAGGCTGTAGTGAAGCGGGTCGAATGCTTCAATTTCCTCAGTATCCACATCAATAACGATCTATTATGGTCCACACACACCAACACAATTTTGAAGAGGACACAACAACACCTCTTCCCGCTCAGGAGTCTGAAAAGATTTGGCACGGGCCCTCAGATCCTGAAAAAGTTCTACAGCTGCACCATTGAGAGCATCTGGACTGTCTGCATTACCGCTTGGTATGGCAACTGCTTGGCATCCGACCACAAGGCTCTACAGAGGGTAATAGGTCCGGCCTAGTTAGGCTGTGGTGGTCACAAAATTTTGTCAGCAGGTGATTGTCAAGCAAATAACTGTTGGTCTCACGGTTATTGACCGTTAATTAACAAACACATTTAGCATCTCCTGGCTTCCACATAAGCCACTGATGCAGACCTTTGGAAGATCTGAATTTTAAGAAATCTAGTAAATCCATGTATTTTAGCCTACACCTTCACAATAAATCCATTATTTATTTTAGACAAGTCTAAAGAAGCATGATATGAAGAAAATGTAGTCTATTTCCGAAGACCAGAATAGCATACTCTGAGTTGTCCTTATGTTAGGTCCTGATCTGGCTATGCCAAATGGCAGTGGGCTACACTACTTCATTTAGCAGACAAGATTTGCTTAGAATTCCGTGCCATTATTTTATAGAATGAAGAATACAATTGAACAACGCTGAATGAAATAGAAAGGATATTTTCTCCAAACCATTTGAGGAAGTGTGCAGATGCGGCTATTGTGTGTTGAGTGTTAACAAAGAAATAGCTATTCCTATATGCTTAATTTAGAGTTATTAATGTAACTTTAGTTTTTCTACAAACGTTGGGCTGTATGTTTTGATGTTTAAAACATTGTAAGGCTTCATGATGCAAATCTAATGATGACTTTTTTTAAAGTGCTTGAAAGGCATAAGCTCTGCTTTCTCAACCATCTGCTCTAATGACAATAAAATATTGTAAGCGAATTAACAAAATTCAGCATTTTGATATGTCCCTCCATGCATCCTCTGTGACTTCTAGTAACATTTTAACCCACTTAACCCCAACATTTCTTAAAGTTTTTGGCATCAATCTAAAGCCCTAGATAGACAGGCTAGAAATGTTTTAATCATTTAAAAGAATTATGAAACATCCACTCAATTGCCACCTCCTGTTACAAACTACCCTGTCAGAAGAATGACATTCCAATGGATAGCAGTGTTTTACGGGCTCATGACAAATTTAGCTATTTAGTGGTTTTTTTCTGTTGCTCTGATCTGAACTTTTTTTGTACATAATGTTTCGGCCATCATTTCCTTTGAACGAAAATAGCTTCTGGACATCAGCGATTACTAACCTCGATTTGGATGAAGATTTCTACTTCAATGAGTAGGAGGTGCAGGACATACTGCTCCCCCTGGATCAGGCCCTATTCCAAGAGACTCTGAAAAGAAAAAGGCGGCGTAAGAGAGGCTGACGTGCGGGCACCCTGATGAAACTACGTCGGTGAGTACATAAACCGCCTCTACCCTCCTTTCTATTAGCGAACATACAACACTGGAGAACAAACTGGAAAAGTTCCATTCGAGAGTATCCAATCAAAGGGACCTAAAGAACTGTAATATCCTATGATTCTATGTATCCTATGTGGCTGAATAAGGACATGGATGAAATACAACTATCTGTTTTTTTTCAAAAATAAAAGATCACAGAAATGTTCCATCCACACAAAAAGCTTATTTCTCTAAAATGTTGTGCACACATTTGTTTACATCCCTTTTAGTGAGCATTTTATTTGCCAAGATAATCCATCCACCTGACAGGTTTGGCATATCAAGAAGCTGATTAAACAACATGATCATTACACAGGTGCGCCTTGTGTTTGGAAAAATGAAAGACCCCTCTAAAATGTGCAGTTTTGTCACACAACACAATGACACTGGTGTCTCTAGTTTTGAGTGATCGTGCAATTGGCATGCTTCAGGAATGTCCATCAGTGCTTTCTGTTGCCAGAGAATTTAATGTTCATTTCTCTACCATAAGCCACCTCCAGCGACCAACCGGCACACACATGTCTATATAAGGTCCCACAGTTGACAATGCAGGTCAGAGCAAAAATCAAACCATGAGGTCAAATGAATTGTCCAAAGAGCTCTGAGACAGGATTGTGTCGAGGCACAGCTCTGGGAAAGGGTAGCCACACTTTTTTGCAGCATTGAAGGTCCCTAAGAGCACAGTGGCATCCATCATTCTTAAATGGAAGAAGTTTGGAACCACCTAGACTCTTCCTGGAGCTGGCCGCCTGGCCAAACTGAGCAATCGGGGGAGAAGGGCCTTGGTCAGGGGGGTGACCAAGAACCCGATGGTCACTTTGGCAGAGCTTCAGAGTTCCTCTGTGGAGATGGGAGAACCTTCCAGAAGGACAACCATCTCTGCAGCACTCAACCAATCAGGCCTTTATGGTAGAGTGGCCAGACGGAAGCAACTAAAGACGCTCAGACCATGAGAATCAAGATTCTCTGGTCTGATGAAACCAAGGTTAAATTCTTTGGCCTGAATGCTAAGCG
This sequence comes from Oncorhynchus mykiss, assembly GCF_057628025.1. Taxonomy (NCBI): domain Eukaryota; kingdom Metazoa; phylum Chordata; class Actinopteri; order Salmoniformes; family Salmonidae; genus Oncorhynchus; species Oncorhynchus mykiss. The sequence goes on along the minus strand of NC_143030.1, from coordinate 42,432,393 downwards.
TCACATCTGGAGGAAACCTGGCACCATCCCTACGGTGAAGCATGGTGGTGGCAGCATCATGCGTGGGGATGTTTTTCAGCAGCAGGGACTGGGACACTAGTCAGGATCGAGGCAAAGATGAACAGAGCAATGTACAGAGAGATCCTTGATGAAAACCTGCTCCAGAGTGCTCAAGACCTCAGACTGTGTTCTTGGGTCCTTGCGAGGATCTGCAGAGAAGAATGTGAGATACTCCCCAAATACAGGTATGCCAAGCTTGTAGCGTCATACCCAAGAATACTTGAGGTTGTAATCGCTGCCAATGGTGCTTCAACAAAGTATTGAGTAAAGGGTCTGAATAATTCTATAACTGTGGAATTTCAGTAGTTTTTCATACATTTGCTTTGTCATAATGGTGTATTGTGTGCAGATTGATGAGGGGGGAAAAACAATTAAATAAATGTTAGATTAAGGCTCTAATGTAACAAAATGTGGAAAAAGTCAATGGGTCTGAATTCTTCCCGAAAGCACTGGAGATAAACTGTAACTCAGTAAAATCGTAGAAATTGCTGCATGTTGCGTTTATATTTTTGTTCCGTGTACTTAGCATAAGAGTATATCTAGATTTTTTTGTCGCTGTCTATTTACCACCACAAACTGATGCTGGCACTGAGACCGCATTTAACAAACTGTATACGGCCATGAGCAAACAAGAAAATGCTCATCCAGAGGCTCCTAATAGCCCGTGATATTAACACAGAAAAACTTAAATCTGCTGTAGATAATTTCTACCAACATGTCACCTGTGCAACAAGAAAATAAAAAAACTCTACTTCGCCCTACAGTTGGCAAATCTGAAACTAACTCTAAACTCCTGATATCTGCTTACAAGCAAAGAATCTAACAGGAAGTACCAGTGATGTGCTCAATTTGGAAGTGGTCCGACGAAGCGGATGCTAAGCTAAAGGACTTAGCATCAGGAAGGAGAACGCGTTCTGTCTCCTAGAGATGAACGTACTTTGGTGTGAAAACTGCAAATCAATCACAGAACAACAGCAAAGGACCTTGTGAAGATGCTGGAGAAAACAGGTACAAAAGGATCTATATCCACAGTAAAACGAGTCCTATATCGACATAACCTGAAAGACTACTCAGCAATGAAGAAGCCACTGCTCAAAAACCGCCATAAAAAAATCCAGACTAGGGTTTGCAACTGCACATGGGGACAAAGATCATACTTTTTGGAGAAATGTCCTCTGGTCTGATGAAACAAAAATAGAACTGTTTGGCCATAATGACCATTGTTATATTTGGAGGAAAAGGGGGGAGGCTTGCAAGCCAAAGAACACCATCCCGACCGTGAAGCACGGGGGTGGCAGCATCATGTTGTGGGAGTGCTTTGCTGCAGGAGGGACTGGTGCACTTCACAAAATGCATGGCATCATGAGGGAGGAAAATTGCGTGGTTATATTGAAGCAACATCTCAAGACATCAGTCAGGAAGTTAAAGCTTGGTCACAAATCGGTCTCCCAAATGGACAATGACCCCAAGCATACTTCCAAAGTTGTGGCAAAATGGCTTAAGGGCAACAAAGTCAAGGTATTGGAGTGGCCATCACAAAGCCCTGACCTCAATCCTATAGAAAATGTGTGGGCAGAACTGAAAAAGCGTGTGCGAGCAAGGAGGCCTAAGAACCTGACTCAGTTACACCAGCTCTGTCAGGAGGAATGGGCCAAAATTCACCCAACTTATTGTGGGAAGCTTGTGGAAGGCTACCAGAAAAGTTTGACACAAGTTAAACAATTTAAAGGCAATGCTACCAAATACTAATTGAGTGTATGTAAATGTCTTACCCACTGGGAATGTGATGAAAGAAATAAAAGCTGAAATAAATCATTCACTACTATTATTCTGACATTTCACATCCTTAAAATGCAGTGGTGATCCTAACTGACCTAAGACAGGGAATATTTACTTGGATTAAATGTCAGGAATTGTGAAAAACTAAGTTTAAATGTATTTGGTTAAGGTGTATGTAAACTTCCGACTTCAACTGTACATATCCCAACCAGAAGCCATGGGGCAACATCTGCACTGAGCCAAAAGGCTAGAGCTGTTGCTTTCAAGGAGCAGGACACTAATCTGGTCGCTTTGAAGAAATCCTGCCAAGCCCTCCGACAAACCATGAAAACCGGCAAACTGTCAATCCAGACTTAGATTGAATCCTACTACACTGCCTCTGACACTCACTGGGTGTGGCAGGGCTTGCAAACTATCACAGATCACAAATTGAAGCCAAGCTGCGAGCTGCCCAGTGACGCAAGCCTGCCAGATGAGCTAAATCGCTTCGAGACAAGCAACACTGAGCCATGCATGAGACCACCAGCTGTTACGGGTGTCTGTGTGATCAAGCTCTCTCCATAGCCGATCCGAGTAGCCGATCTGAGTAAGACTTTTTAACAAACAGGTTAACATTCAGAAGACCGCAGGGCCAGATGGATTACCAGGACGCGTCCTCAGAGGATGCGCTGCCCAGCTGGCAAGTTTCGTCTTCACTGACATTTGCAACATCTCCCTGACCCAGTCTGTAATACTTACATTTTTCAAGCAGACCACCATAGTCCCTGTGCCCAAGAACACTAAGGTAACCTGTCTTAATGACTATCGCCCCGTAACACTCACATCTGTTGACATGAAATGCTTTAACCTCTCTGATCTCCCAAACCCGGATCCGGTATCGTGACTACAGCCTCAAGCTCATTACCATAACGCAACGTTAACTATTCATGAAAATCGCAAATGAAATGAAATAAATATGCTAGCTCTCAAGCTTAGCCTTTTGTTAACAACACTGTCATCTCAGATTTTCAAAATATGCTTCTCAACCATTGCAAAACAAGCATTTGTGTAACAGTATTGATGGCTAACGTAGCATTTAGCATTAGCATTCAGCTGGCAACATTTACACAAAAAACAGAAAAGCATTCAAATAAAATCATTTACCTTTGAAGAACTTCAGATGTTTTCAATGAGGAGACTCTCAGATAGCAAATGTTCAGTTTTTCCTGAAAGATTATTTGTTTAGGACAAATCGCTCCGTTTTCTGCGTCACGTTTAGCTATGAAAAAACCCCTGTATCCAGGATTGTGTAAATCTATCAGCAAGCTCATTAGCATAACACAAAGTTAACTATTCATGAAAATCGCAAATGAAATGAAATAAATATGCCATCTCTCAAGCTTAGCCTTTTGTAAACAACACTGTCATCTCAGATTTTCAAAATATGCTTCTCAACCATAGGAAAACAATCATTTGTGTAAAAGTAGCTAGCTAGCGTTAGCATTTAGCGTTAGCATTTAGCATTAGCATTTAGCGTTAGCATTTAGCGTTAGCATTTAGCGTTAGCATTTAGCGTTAGCATTAGCGTTAGCATCCAGCACGCAACATTAACAAAAACATAAAAGCCTTCAAATAAAATCATTTACCTTTGAAGAACTTCTGATGTTTTCAATGAGGATACTCTCAGTTAGATAGCAGATGCTCAGTTTTTCCAAAAAGATTCCTTGTGTATTAGAAATAGCTCCGTTTTATACATCACATTTGGCTACCAAAAAAAATCCGAAAATTCAGTCCTCAAAACGCGAACTTTTTTCCAAATTAACTCCATAATATCGACTGAAAACATGGCAAACGTTGTTTAGAATCAATCATCAAGGTGTTTTTCACATATCTCTTCATTGATACATCGTTCTTGGACACATGGTTTCTCCCCTATATCAAATGGATAGGTACGAGCAGCTGGCAATTGCGCACCGAATTCCACGCAGGACACCAGGCGGACACCAGGCGGACACAAATGTAGTCTCTTATGGTCAATCTTCCAATGATATGCCTACAAATACGTCACAATGCTGCTAAGACCTTGGGCGAACGACAGAAAGTGTAGGCTCATTCCTTGCGCAATCACAGCCATATAAGGAGACAATGGAAAACAGAGCTTCAGAAATTCTGCTAATTCCTGGTTGATGCATCATCTTGGTTTCGCCTGTAGAATGAGTTCTGGGGCACTTACAGACAAAATCTTTGCAGATTCTGAAACTTCAGAGTGTTTTCTTTCCAAAACTGTCAAGAATATGCATAGTCGAGCATCTTTTCGTGACAAAATATCGCGCTTAAAACGGGAACGTTTTTTATCCAAAAATGAAATAGCGCCCCTAGAGATCTAACAGGTTAAAAGGCTGGTCATGGCTCAAATCAACACCATCGTCCTAGACACCCTGGACCCACTCCAATTCGCATACCGTCCAAACAGATCCACAGATGATGCAATCTCTGTTGCACTCCACACTGCCCTTTCCAGCTGGACAAAATGAACACCTATGTGAGAATGCTGTTCATTGACTACAGCTCAGCGTTCATCGCCATAGTGCCATCCAAGCTCATTACTAAGCTAAGGACCCTGATACTGAACACCTCCCTCTGCAACTGGATCTCCAGGTGGTGAGGGTAGGTAACAACACATCCGCCACGCTGCCCCTCAATACAGTGGCCCATCAGGGGTGCGTGCTTAGATCTCTCCTGTACAGAATATAGGGAGGAGGTCAGAAATCTGGCAGTAGGTGGCAGGACAACAACTTCTCCCTCAACATCAGGATCTGATCGTGAATTACAGGAAACAGAGGGCTGAGCACGCCCCATTCACATCGATGAGGCTGTAGTGAAGCGGGTCGAATGCTTCAATTTCCTCAGTATCCACATCAATAACGATCTATTATGGTCCACACACACCAACACAATTTTGAAGAGGACACAACAACACCTCTTCCCGCTCAGGAGTCTGAAAAGATTTGGCACGGGCCCTCAGATCCTGAAAAAGTTCTACAGCTGCACCATTGAGAGCATCTGGACTGTCTGCATTACCGCTTGGTATGGCAACTGCTTGGCATCCGACCACAAGGCTCTACAGAGGGTAATAGGTCCGGCCTAGTTAGGCTGTGGTGGTCACAAAATTTTGTCAGCAGGTGATTGTCAAGCAAATAACTGTTGGTCTCACGGTTATTGACCGTTAATTAACAAACACATTTAGCATCTCCTGGCTTCCACATAAGCCACTGATGCAGACCTTTGGAAGATCTGAATTTTAAGAAATCTAGTAAATCCATGTATTTTAGCCTACACCTTCACAATAAATCCATTATTTATTTTAGACAAGTCTAAAGAAGCATGATATGAAGAAAATGTAGTCTATTTCCGAAGACCAGAATAGCATACTCTGAGTTGTCCTTATGTTAGGTCCTGATCTGGCTATGCCAAATGGCAGTGGGCTACACTACTTCATTTAGCAGACAAGATTTGCTTAGAATTCCGTGCCATTATTTTATAGAATGAAGAATACAATTGAACAACGCTGAATGAAATAGAAAGGATATTTTCTCCAAACCATTTGAGGAAGTGTGCAGATGCGGCTATTGTGTGTTGAGTGTTAACAAAGAAATAGCTATTCCTATATGCTTAATTTAGAGTTATTAATGTAACTTTAGTTTTTCTACAAACGTTGGGCTGTATGTTTTGATGTTTAAAACATTGTAAGGCTTCATGATGCAAATCTAATGATGACTTTTTTTAAAGTGCTTGAAAGGCATAAGCTCTGCTTTCTCAACCATCTGCTCTAATGACAATAAAATATTGTAAGCGAATTAACAAAATTCAGCATTTTGATATGTCCCTCCATGCATCCTCTGTGACTTCTAGTAACATTTTAACCCACTTAACCCCAACATTTCTTAAAGTTTTTGGCATCAATCTAAAGCCCTAGATAGACAGGCTAGAAATGTTTTAATCATTTAAAAGAATTATGAAACATCCACTCAATTGCCACCTCCTGTTACAAACTACCCTGTCAGAAGAATGACATTCCAATGGATAGCAGTGTTTTACGGGCTCATGACAAATTTAGCTATTTAGTGGTTTTTTTCTGTTGCTCTGATCTGAACTTTTTTTGTACATAATGTTTCGGCCATCATTTCCTTTGAACGAAAATAGCTTCTGGACATCAGCGATTACTAACCTCGATTTGGATGAAGATTTCTACTTCAATGAGTAGGAGGTGCAGGACATACTGCTCCCCCTGGATCAGGCCCTATTCCAAGAGACTCTGAAAAGAAAAAGGCGGCGTAAGAGAGGCTGACGTGCGGGCACCCTGATGAAACTACGTCGGTGAGTACATAAACCGCCTCTACCCTCCTTTCTATTAGCGAACATACAACACTGGAGAACAAACTGGAAAAGTTCCATTCGAGAGTATCCAATCAAAGGGACCTAAAGAACTGTAATATCCTATGATTCTATGTATCCTATGTGGCTGAATAAGGACATGGATGAAATACAACTAGCTGTTTTTTTTCAAAAATAAAAGATCACAGAAATGTTCCATCCACACAAAAAGCTTATTTCTCTAAAATGTTGTGCACACATTTGTTTACATCCCTTTTAGTGAGCATTTTATTTGCCAAGATAATCCATCCACCTGACAGGTTTGGCATATCAAGAAGCTGATTAAACAACATGATCATTACACAGGTGCGCCTTGTGTTTGGAAAAATGAAAGACCCCTCTAAAATGTGCAGTTTTGTCACACAACACAATGACACTGGTGTCTCTAGTTTTGAGTGATCGTGCAATTGGCATGCTTCAGGAATGTCCATCAGTGCTTTCTGTTGCCAGAGAATTTAATGTTCATTTCTCTACCATAAGCCACCTCCAGCGACCAACCGGCACACACATGTCTATATAAGGTCCCACAGTTGACAATGCAGGTCAGAGCAAAAATCAAACCATGAGGTCAAATGAATTGTCCAAAGAGCTCTGAGACAGGATTGTGTCGAGGCACAGCTCTGGGAAAGGGTAGCCACACTTTTTTGCAGCATTGAAGGTCCCTAAGAGCACAGTGGCATCCATCATTCTTAAATGGAAGAAGTTTGGAACCACCTAGACTCTTCCTGGAGCTGGCCGCCTGGCCAAACTGAGCAATCGGGGGAGAAGGGCCTTGGTCAGGGGGGTGACCAAGAACCCGATGGTCACTTTGGCAGAGCTTCAGAGTTCCTCTGTGGAGATGGGAGAACCTTCCAGAAGGACAACCATCTCTGCAGCACTCAACCAATCAGGCCTTTATGGTAGAGTGGCCAGACGGAAGCAACTAAAGACGCTCAGACCATGAGAATCAAGATTCTCTGGTCTGATGAAACCAAGGTTAAATTCTTTGGCCTGAATGCTAAGCGTCACATCTGGAGGAAACCTGGCACCATCCCTACGGTGAAGCATGGTGGTGGCAGCATCATGCGTGGGGATGTTTTTCAGCAGCAGGGACTGGGACACTAGTCAGGATCGAGGCAAAGATGAACAGAGCAATGTACAGAGAGATCCTTGATGAAAACCTGCTCCAGAGTGCTCAAGACCTCAGACTGTGTTCTTGGGTCCTTGCGAGGATCTGCAGAGAAGAATGTGAGATACTCCCCAAATACAGGTATGCCAAGCTTGTAGCGTCATACCCAAGAATACTTGAGGTTGTAATCGCTGCCAATGGTGCTTCAACAAAGTATTGAGTAAAGGGTCTGAATAATTCTATAACTGTGGAATTTCAGTAGTTTTTCATACATTTGCTTTGTCATAATGGTGTATTGTGTGCAGATTGATGAGGGGGGAAAAACAATTAAATAAATGTTAGATTAAGGCTCTAATGTAACAAAATGTGGAAAAAGTCAATGGGTCTGAATTCTTCCCGAAAGCACTGTAGATAAACTGTAACTCAGTAAAATCGTAGAAATTGCTGCATGTTGCGTTTATATTTTTGTTCCGTGTACTTAGCATAAGAGTATATCTAGATTTTTTTGTCGCTGTCTATTTACCACCACAAACTGATGCTGGCACTGAGACCGCATTTAACAAACTGTATACGGCCATGAGCAAACAAGAAAATGCTTATCCAGAGGCTCCTAATAGCCCGTGATATTAACACAGAAAAACTTAAATCTGCTGTAGATAATTTCTACCAACATGTCACCTGTGCAACAAGAAAATAAAAAAACTCTACTTCGCCCTACAGTTGGCAAATCTGAAACTAACTCTAAACTCCTGATATCTGCTTACAAGCAAAGAATCTAACAGGAAGTACCAGTGATGTGCTCAATTTGGAAGTGGTCCGACGAAGCGGATGCTAAGCTAAAGGACTTAGCATCAGGAAGGAGAACGCGTTCTGTCTCCTAGAGATGAACGTACTTTGGTGTGAAAACTGCAAATCAATCACAGAACAACAGCAAAGGACCTTGTGAAGATGCTGGAGTAAACAGGTACAAAAGGATCTATATCCACAGTAAAACGAGTCCTATATCGACATAACCTGAAAGACTACTCAGCAATGAAGAAGCCACTGCTCAAAAACCGCCATAAAAAAATCCAGACTAGGGTTTGCAACTGCACATGGGGACAAAGATCATACTTTTTGGAGAAATGTCCTCTGGTCTGATGAAACAAAAATAGAACTGTTTGGCCATAATGACCATTGTTATATTTGGAGGAAAAGGGGGGAGGCTTGCAAGCCAAAGAACACCATCCCGACCGTGAAGCACGGGGGTGGCAGCATCATGTTGTGGGAGTGCTTTGCTGCAGGAGGGACTGGTGCACTTCACAAAATGCATGGCATCATGAGGGAGGAAAATTGCGTGGTTATATTGAAGCAACATCTCAAGACATCAGTCAGGAAGTTAAAGCTTGGTCACAAATCGGTCTCCCAAATGGACAATGACCCCAAGCATACTTCCAAAGTTGTGGCAAAATGGCTTAAGGGCAACAAAGTCAAGGTATTGGAGTGGCCATCACAAAGCCCTGACCTCAATCCTATAGAAAATGTGTGGGCAGAACTGAAAAAGCGTGTGCGAGCAAGGAGGCCTAAGAACCTGACTCAGTTACACCAGCTCTGTCAGGAGGAATGGGCCAAAATTCACCCAACTTATTGTGGGAAGCTTGTGGAAGGCTACCAGAAAAGTTTGACACAAGTTAAACAATTTAAAGGCAATGCTACCAAATACTAATTGAGTGTATGTAAATGTCTTACCCACTGGGAATGTGATGAAAGAAATAAAAGCTGAAATAAATCATTCACTACTATTATTCTGACATTTCACATCCTTAAAATGCAGTGGTGATCCTAACTGACCTAAGACAGGGAATATTTACTTGGATTAAATGTCAGGAATTGTGAAAAACTAAGTTTAAATGTATTTGGTTAAGGTGTATGTAAACTTCCGACTTCAACTGTACATATCCCAACCAGAAGCCATGGGGCAACATCTGCACTGAGCCAAAAGGCTAGAGCTGTTGCTTTCAAGGAGCAGGACACTAATCTGGTCGCTTTGAAGAAATCCTGCCAAGCCCTCCGACAAACCATGAAAACCGGCAAACTGTCAATCCAGACTTAGATTGAATCCTACTACACTGCCTCTGACACTCACTGGGTGTGGCAGGGCTTGCAAACTATCACAGATCACAAATTGAAGCCAAGCTGTGAGCTGCCCAGTGACGCAAGCCTGCCAGATGAGCTAAATCGCTTCGAGACAAGCAACACTGAGCCATGCATGAGACCACCAGCTGTTACGGGTGTCTGTGTGATCAAGCTCTCTCCATAGCCGATCCGAGTAGCCGATCTGAGTAAGACTTTTTAACAGGTTAACATTCAGAAGACCGCAGGGCCAGATGGATTACCAGGACGCGTCCTCAGAGGATGCGCTGCCCAGCTGGCAAGTTTCGTCTTCACTGACATTTGCAACATCTCCCTGACCCAGTCTGTAATACTTACATTTTTCAAGCAGACCACCATAGTCCCTGTGCCCAAGAACACTAAGGTAACCTGTCTTAATGACTATCGCCCCGTAACACTCACATCTGTTGACATGAAATGCTTTAACCTCTCTGATCTCCCAAACCCGGATCCGGTATCGTGACTACAGCCTCAAGCTCATTACCATAACGCAACGTTAACTATTCATGAAAATCGCAAATGAAATGAAATAAATATGCTAGCTCTCAAGCTTAGCCTTTTGTTAACAACACTGTCATCTCAGATTTTCAAAATATGCTTCTCAACCATTGCAAAACAAGCATTTGTGTAACAGTATTGATGGCTAACGTAGCATTTAGCATTAGCATTCAGCTGGCAACATTTACACAAAAAACAGAAAAGCATTCAAATAAAATCATTTACCTTTGAAGAACTTCAGATGTTTTCAATGAGGAGACTCTCAGATAGCAAATGTTCAGTTTTTCCTGAAAGATTATTTGTTTAGGACAAATCGCTCCGTTTTCTGCGTCACGTTTAGCTATGAAAAAACCCCTGTATCCAGGATTGTGTAAATCTATCAGCAAGCTCATTAGCATAACACAAAGTTAACTATTCATGAAAATCGCAAATGAAATGAAATAAATATGCCATCTCTCAAGCTTAGCCTTTTGTAAACAACACTGTCATCTCAGATTTTCAAAATATGCTTCTCAACCATAGGAAAACAATCATTTGTGTAAAAGTAGCTAGCTAGCGTTAGCATTTAGCGTTAGCATTTAGCATTAGCATTTAGCGTTAGCATTTAGCGTTAGCATTTAGCGTTAGCATTTAGCGTTAGCATTAGCGTTAGCATCCAGCACGCAACATTAACAAAAACATAAAAGCCTTCAAATAAAATCATTTACCTTTGAAGAACTTCTGATGTTTTCAATGAGGATACTCTCAGTTAGATAGCAGATGCTCAGTTTTTCCAAAAAGATTCCTTGTGTATTAGAAATAGCTCCGTTTTATACATCACATTTGGCTACCAAAAAAAATCCGAAAATTCAGTCCTCAAAACGCGAACTTTTTTCCAAATTAACTCCATAATATCGACTGAAAACATGGCAAACGTTGTTTAGAATCAATCATCAAGGTGTTTTTCACATATCTCTTCATTGATACATCGTTCTTGGACACATGGTTTCTCCCCTATATCAAATGGATAGGTACGAGCAGCTGGCAATTGCGCACCGAATTCCACGCAGGACACCAGGCGGACACCAGGCGGACACAAATGTAGTCTCTTATGGTCAATCTTCCAATGATATGCCTACAAATACGTCACAATGCTGCTAAGACCTTGGGCGAACGACAGAAAGTGTAGGCTCATTCCTTGCGCAATCACAGCCATATAAGGAGACAATGGAAAACAGAGCTTCAGAAATTCTGCTAATTCCTGGTTGATGCATCATCTTGGTTTCGCCTGTAGAATGAGTTCTGGGGCACTTACAGACAAAATCTTTGCAGATTCTGAAACTTCAGAGTGTTTTCTTTCCAAAACTGTCAAGAATATGCATAGTCGAGCATCTTTTCGTGACAAAATATCGCGCTTAAAACGGGAACGTTTTTTATCCAAAAATGAAATAGCGCCCCTAGAGATCTAACAGGTTAAAAGGCTGGTCATGGCTCAAATCAACACCATCGTCCTAGACACCCTGGACCCACTCCAATTCGCATACCGTCCAAACAGATCCACAGATGATGCAATCTCTGTTGCACTCCACACTGCCCTTTCCAGCTGGACAAAATGAACACCTATGTGAGAATGCTGTTCATTGACTACAGCTCAGCGTTCATCGCCATAGTGCCATCCAAGCTCATTACTAAGCTAAGGACCCTGATACTGAACACCTCCCTCTGCAACTGGATCTCCAGGTGGTGAGGGTAGGTAACAACACATCCGCCACGCTGCCCCTCAATACAGTGGCCCATCAGGGGTGCGTGCTTAGATCTCTCCTGTACAGAATATAGGGAGGAGGTCAGAAATCTGGCAGTAGGTGGCAGGACAACAACTTCTCCCTCAACATCAGGATCTGATCGTGAATTACAGGAAACAGAGGGCTGAGCACGCCCCATTCACATCGATGAGGCTGTAGTGAAGCGGGTCGAATGCTTCAATTTCCTCAGTATCCACATCAATAACGATCTATTATGGTCCACACACACCAACACAATTTTGAAGAGGACACAACAACACCTCTTCCCGCTCAGGAGTCTGAAAAGATTTGGCACGGGCCCTCAGATCCTGAAAAAGTTCTACAGCTGCACCATTGAGAGCATCTGGACTGTCTGCATTACCGCTTGGTATGGCAACTGCTTGGCATCCGACCACAAGGCTCTACAGAGGGTAATAGGTCCGGCCTAGTTAGGCTGTGGTGGTCACAAAATTTTGTCAGCAGGTGATTGTCAAGCAAATAACTGTTGGTCTCACGGTTATTGACCGTTAATTAACAAACACATTTAGCATCTCCTGGCTTCCACATAAGCCACTGATGCAGACCTTTGGAAGATCTGAATTTTAAGAAATCTAGTAAATCCATGTATTTTAGCCTACACCTTCACAATAAATCCATTATTTATTTTAGACAAGTCTAAAGAAGCATGATATGAAGAAAATGTAGTCTATTTCCGAAGACCAGAATAGCATACTCTGAGTTGTCCTTATGTTAGGTCCTGATCTGGCTATGCCAAATGGCAGTGGGCTACACTACTTCATTTAGCAGACAAGATTTGCTTAGAATTCCGTGCCATTATTTTATAGAATGAAGAATACAATTGAACAACGCTGAATGAAATAGAAAGGATATTTTCTCCAAACCATTTGAGGAAGTGTGCAGATGCGGCTATTGTGTGTTGAGTGTTAACAAAGAAATAGCTATTCCTATATGCTTAATTTAGAGTTATTAATGTAACTTTAGTTTTTCTACAAACGTTGGGCTGTATGTTTTGATGTTTAAAACATTGTAAGGCTTCATGATGCAAATCTAATGATGACTTTTTTTAAAGTGCTTGAAAGGCATAAGCTCTGCTTTGTTTTTTTGCACAGGCATCATTCACAATTGATAATATATTGTGATAGGCTAATATTGTCACCCATCAGACTATTCTTGATTTAATCGTCATTACATATACTACATAATATATGTGTGAAATTTGTTTTGATTTAGAATGGACCATTAGCAAGCACCTGTATCAAAACAGGGGCAGAGGGAAAAAATACATGTCATCTATGCACATCTAAGCTTTTCCCGTGGTTCATTTTCATGCCAGCCAGGTAGGCTATACTCCTGTTGTAAATATAATCAATGTGCTTAATATTAGGTAAGCTGACCAATAAATATAGCAGGCCTAGGTTATAGAAAGCTGATGGGATCCTCCTCTTTTTAGTAGAGGCCATCACTGTTTTCTCGCACAATTGCATAACCTATATGTTGCGCAACATGAGCTCATGCGCTCTCGTGAAGTGTTTGATTAGATTTTCGTTCACATTTGCATTGATGTCAGAGTGATTAGAGGGACAATAGAGTACTGAGTATCAGGCAGTTAGCAAGTTTGGTAGGCTACTAATGACCATCAGCAACATCAGAGCTTGGAGATGTCTAACTAGTATGACTAAACGGTCACGTGGAATTTGACTGCTCCCTGCCATCCAGGACCTCTATATCAGATAGTCAGAGGAAGGCCATAAAAATTGTCAAAGACTTCCAGCCACCCTAGTCATAAACTGTTCTCTCTGCTACCGGACGGCAAGCAGTACCGATGCACCAAGTCTGGAAACAAAAGGACCCCCAACCATAAGACTGCTAAATAGTTAGGCCAGTTAGCTATTTGGTTAACTATTTAACTATCTGCATTGACCCCTTTTGCACTAACTTCTTTGTACATATTATATGTACATACTGTATCTACCTCATTTACCCCATACCCCTGCACATCGATTCAGTACGTGTACCCCGTGTATACAGTCAAGTTATCGTTACTCATTGTGTATCTATTATTACTTTTATCATTACGTCTTTTACTTTTCTAATATTTCTCTCTGCATTGTTGGGAAGGGCCCATAATTAAGCATTTCACCGTTGATCTACACCTGTTGTTTACGAAGCATGTAACAATTGCGCTTTGATTTGATTTATGGCTGATTTAAGATGGAATTGTCAACCCTGTTACGGTCAACCCTGTTACTTTCTTTGGCACTAATGGGCCCTTATTATAGTAACTTTTGTATTTAACCTCTTGAGATGGGAAAAAATATTTTGCTCTTTATGACAAAATGTTAAAATGAGTTGAAATGCAGATGATTATTTTTTACCATGTCACACTCAAAAGGCAACGAACTGGTGGTACGACCCTCCTGCCCTAGCTCCTTCTATATGTGTAAGGCACTCCGCCATTTAAAAAAAATGGTATTGCATGGACCACTCTACTGAATGTGGAACCATCTGTCTCATATAAAACCTGTTTTCTCAATGAATAACCTGACTGTTAGCTGAGCCCCTGCAGATACTTGGTATGCATCGAGCACTCTGCAGATGGTTTAGAATTAGCCTCTGTCAAAGAAGGGGAATTTAAATAAACAGATAAAGAGAACATTTAAGTTCATCAGAAGGCTGTCCCCGGTGACCTTCAGTTTGTTCTAGCCCGTCGTGTCTTTTGTCAGAGCTTATAACATCTCCCCAATGTGCCAGGGGCTTATTGAAGAGTCACTGTAGATTACGACTCGGGTCAAACGCGGTATGCAAATGAGGCACAAAAACAGCCAGGCGAACCAAGCAGAAACGTAAAGGAAAGCAGGGCGCCTGGGAAGAAAGAACAGCTCAATGACTATGAGGGGGTTGTATTGTGTTCTGCCTTATCTGGAATAGCAAAGTAATGATTACACTTTTGTGGCTATGTATATGTATTGTGTTTTTTAATTTCCTATTATGTAGAAAGTCACAGTGAGTAGCAGCACATGTTTTTGTACGTTTGGGAAATATGCAGGCCTACGGTAAGATGACAAATCCTACAAGTACCATCACTTTGTAACTAGTTGGGGGGGTTCCTCAAACCTATAGGAGGGAGTAGCTCATTCCACCACTTGCCAAGACGCAACACTCCACATGGTGAGCAAGACATGCTACTCTGACCGTCACGCACACGTTGAGGATCTTCTGCCGGAACTGTAGATAGAGGGAAGAAGTGCTCTCTCTCCAGTAAGGCACCCTAATTATTCCCTCCTGACTGTATTCTGAGCCCAAAGGGGTTTAGGCTACAGTCAGCCGGGACTGATATTCTGGGTTGATTCAGTGGTAAATGACAAAACATAGGTTTTTCAATGGCGCTAGTGTGGCTATGCTGCTGGGTGATCAAACTGTTTCTGGCCATTGTTACGAACACCTGACGACAGCAGAAGTGAAGTCAGCATTCAGTGTTTCTTCATGAATTGAATTTGGAAAGTAATGACTCCATCTCCGACCCACAATCTCTGCTACAGTAGCTGTGTGTGTGTGTGTGTGCATATGTGCATAAATACAGTATGTGTGAAAATTTTCATATTTCCCCTCAGACTACAGACAGGGTCCTGGCATCTGCTTGAGGCACTGCTAAAGTAAAGATCTACACTCTAAAATGAGTTCTGTCAGATGATGCCAGCACATACTTACTGTTCATTCCTGGGGGCGTCGACAGTGTCTCCTCAGTTCATTACAGATGGCTACTGGGAGTCAGGTGGAGGGCGAGCTGAGGAATACACAGCACAGGAAGTTTATAGCCCAAAACTAGAGGCAAACTGTGACAGACAAGCACAGGTTTGGCTTTTACTGTAGGTCTCATGATTCAAATATGAATTTACTGTTAATGGACCATGTGTGTGATTTTTCTCCAGATTTTTTGGTGTGGAATTGTATATATTTGACAGATTGCTACAAATAAATATGTCTGGTTAGCCTACTGTCTGACTTCTATTGTTTGTGTGTACTTCCTTTACTGTTGTGTGATGTTATCCATGCACATGTTTCGAACCACACTGAAATGGCTTGACATAATATCAGATGCAGTCAGATACACGTGTCCACTCACACATACAGTGCCTTCAGAAAGTATTCACACCCCTTGACTTTTTCTGCATTTTGTTGTGTTTCAGCCTGAATTTAAAATTGATTCAATTTAGATGTTGTTGTCACTGGCCTACACACACTACCCCATAATGTCAAAGTAGAAATATGTTTTTCAAAATGTTTACAAATAATAAAAAATGAAAAGCTGAAATGTCTTGAGTCAATACGTGTTCAACCCCTTTCTTATGGCAAGCCTAAATACATTTAGGAGTACAAATGTGCTTAAGGCCAGGCACCACAGGCAAAAATTGTGATTTTGCTCCATCTATCAATTTTCAGATTTTGGGATATTTTGCAACTATATAAAATGTACAAATAAATCGGCAATAATGTATATAAATACTTTATTTGTATCATTTTATTCCAACCGCGTCAACCAAACCTACCATAAATGTCGTTCTTGATAGCATGTTTAATGTAGAACTTCAACCCTATTTTAAAACTTTCCACGTTGAATCATATATCATTCAAAGGCTTGTTTTACAGAGCATATCGTTAGCTAGTCTATACATGGCTATATCCTTTGTATAAGTAGTGCTTCGTGCTGAAAGATTAGTAATTTCCTGACATCCTGATTGGTTAAAATTTCTCACGTGCTACGCAGCACTTCCTTGTTTGAAAATATCTTCCGCGACAAATCAACGTAAAGAGAGACCAAATGAAAGAATCTCAAAGAATATACCTACAGTACGTTAATAAAAATAGGCGATCTCAGTTAGCCAATGCGAGAAAAGCAGTGAATGAAAGAAAACATTTGCCTGATCTGCAGATCGAGGTAGTGGCAATACAGGAGTAAAAGGAGTTAGCCCACGCAAATTAGTTGAGATGAAGATGACAACTAGCGGCGATCAACCAGAGAGCAGCCAGCCACCAGTGGCTTTTATTCCACATGTCTCAAACAAATCAACTTGTACATCATTTGATTTGCCCTCATAGACTTCACCAGCCAGTGATTCTGTAATTATGTAATGGTAGAATGTGCAGATGGTGAAGGGGATCGTGATGCATTTAGGAGGAGTGTTTACACTTCCTCCAGGCAGCAGGAGTGCTCCAGGGGAGATGTGGCATTTGATATAAATGTGAGGATGGTTCTTCTAGCCCACGAACTTGGACTTGGTTATGCAGCTCTAAAGAATGAGAAAAGGGATTCCTTCCTTGCTTCTCAGCCCATATCAGAGACATGACAGGAGAGTGACAGGTAAATAAAAAGGCACAGTTGCCCATTATTGTCAGGTGACTTGCTGTGTATAAATAATATGTATTTCCTTGTTCCTGCAAATGTATTCAAAGTTAACAAAACAGAGTGACAGGAAAACATAGCTATACAATGAGACTGTCGCGTAGGCCTACAGTGTCATAGGGTTGTAGCCTAATGTGATTAGTGAGAAAATTAGCTTTACATATAGTAAATGCATGCTGATATTGCTTATTATTTACATAGGTTAACATGCTGATATATAGTCGACAGACATAATAAGTACTTTTTCCCCTCAACTTTAGTTGCAGAGATTCAGCGAGGGAGAGTCAATGGCGAGTGCTGCAAAGATAATTAGAAGAGCATACGCGGATGTAGATCCAGACATAGCAGAGTTGCTGAAGGATGAGGATGCCATCATAGACATTAATGTATCCTTCTATGGCACTTGGCACAAGAGAAGATTCACTTCCAACTATGGGATAGATGTGAGCCATAGAAAACGGTGAAGATCCACACCGTCACAAAAACCTTGGAGGCCATACATTTTAAATAGAGAGGTTGCATAGAAAAATGGTACCTGTATATCATAGGATATCAAATGATGAGGTCCTCAAAAGAATGTACCATGGAGAAACCCAGAATGCAAATGAATGCCTGAACTCAAATATGGTCGCGATGTCCCAAAACTGTTTTCGTGGGCAAAAACAGCATTGACGGAGCATCCACGTTCAATGTGGGAGCCACTGCTAAAACAAATGTGATGAACAAATTGTGGCTTGACAGCACTTTGGTGACACTGGAGCAATCAGAGAGGAGTTGTGAAAGCTCATGCTGGTTCAATGGAGTGTGCCAAGCGTAGACGCAGGTCCCATGACACTATCAAGAAAGTAAAGCGTCACCAGCAACAACTCAAAGAGGGCCTTGTCTCATTTGCATATTAACATTTTTAAATAAATACGTATTGTACTACAATAGTATATTGTATTTATGTATACTTTCAACTGGTAAAGTTTTAGTCTGGTGAGAGTAAAGAAGAAAAAAATCCCTATTAACCTGTGGTGCCTGGCCTTAACAAGTCACATAATAAGTTGCATGGACTCACTCTCTGTACAATTCTAGTGTTGAACATGATGTTTTAATGACTAGCTCATCTCTGTACCCCACACATATAATTATTTCAAACACAGATTCAACCATAAAGACCAGGGAGGTTTTCCAATGCCTCATAAAGAAGGGCACCTATTGATAGATGGGTAAAAAAAAAAAAAAAAAAGCAGACATTAAATATCCCTTTGAGCATGGTGAAGTTATTAATTATGATTTGGATGGTGTACACCCAGTCACTACAAAGCTGCAGGCGTCCTTCCTTACTCAGTTGCCGGAGAGGAAGGAAACTGCTCAGGGATTTCACCATGAGGCCAATGGGGACTTTAAAAAAGTTACAGAGTTTAATGGCTGTGATAGAAGAAAACTGAGGAGGGATCAAGAACATTGTAGTTACTCCACAATACTAACCTAATTGACCGAGTGAAAAGAGGGAAGCCTGTACAGAATACAAATATTCCAAAACATGCATCCTGTTTGTTGTAACAAGGCACAAGGGCGTGAACTGGAGCTCGCTCCACATTGTTTTTATCCGCTATTGAACACAGTATATTCCGTCTTAAATTATATTGATTATTTATGTTTTAGGATATCTAAGGTTGGATTAGGAAAGTTGCTTGAAATGTTTTGACCAAGTTTACAGGTAACTTTTTAGATACTTTGTAGTCATGTTGGAACCAGTGTATTTCTGAATCAAACGCGCCAAATAAATTGACATTTTGGGGATATAAATAAGGAATTTATCGAACAAAATTACCATTTGTGACGTTTCTGGGACATTTTGGAGTGCCAACAGAAGAAGCTCTTCAAAGGTAAGGCATGAATTATATCCGTATTTCTGACTTTAGTGTCGCACCTGCCTGGTTGGAATATGTTTTTCATGTTTTTGTAGCGGGGCGCTGTCCTCAGATAATCGCATGGTTTGCTTTCGCAGTAAAGCCTTTTTGAAATCTGACACAGTGGCTGGATTTACAACAAGTTAAGCTTTATTTTTATGTATTGCACTTGTGATTTTATGAAAGTTAAATATTTATAGTAATTTCATTTGAATTTGGCACTCTGCAATTTTACCGGATGTTGTCGAGGTGGGACGCCACTGATCCGAAATAAGTTAAATGAAATCTACTTGAAAATCTGCAACCTGACAATGGTGGTCCAGCAACGATCAATGACCAATTTGGCATTGCTTGAAGAATTTTGAAAAGAATAATGGTCAAATGTTGCACAATCCAGGTGTGGAAAGCACTTCGAGACTTACCTGCAAGTGGCATTTCCCATATGATTGATGAGGATCTCCACATTGAAAATGAACGACCACTTACTAGACGTCTGCGGGTGTTATTAAAATAGGACGACGGCCTCAGGTCATTCCCCAGGGCCCGGTCTTCCGAGAAGTCATCAAATAAAGTCTCTCGGACATTTTGCTTCCGCGTTATACATTTTACATTTTTGGAAATTTTTCTGCTGTACCATTGCCATCTGCTGAAAAATTCCACCAGATGGCAACTGGCTGTATATTGCAAATGGACAAAACATCACCAAATGTACACGGCCGTTTCTCGTAAACGGAAAAGACTTCGAAGACGAAACTTGGTGAGCACAGGTTTGGCCAAATGTGCTTTTAGCCCAGAAACAAGATGGCGTTGAGGCCTCAATGCTCTTTGCGCTAAAGCCCATTTTCTGGAATGAAAGGTCAAAAAATGGTAATACAGCACTAATTTCAAGGTACATAAACCTACGGTGTCAGGAAAAATAGAACCAGCCATTTATCGTAATTTACGAGAAATCGTACTACGTCCGTTTGATGATGGTTAAACAAATGTTGTTTTTTGTTTGTTTTTAAGTTATAGATCTAGTTGCGGCGTGTTAAGGTGAAGCCGTTAACCTCTTGAACCTATAGGGGCGCTGTGTCATTATTGGATAAAAAGACGTGCCCGTTTTAAGCGCAATATTTTGTCACGAAAAGATGCTCGACTATGCATGGAATTGACAGCCTTGGAAAAACACAACTCTGACGTCTCCAAAACTGCAAAGATATTATCTGTGCGTGCCCCAGAACTAATGCAACAGGCGAAACCAAGATGATGTTTCATACAGGAAATGCCCCGGATTCTGAAGGCGCTGTGTTCCAATGTCTCCTTATATGGCTGTGAATGCGCCAGGAATGAGCCTGCGCTTTCTGTATATTCCCGAGGTGTCTGCAGCATTGTGATGTGTTTGTAGGCATATCATTGGAAGATTGACCATAAGAGACTACATTTACCTGGTGTCCCGCCCGGTGTCCTGTGTGCGTAATCAGTAAGTCCATGCGCGTTCCATTTCTTCAGAATTGAAAGTAAACTGCCACGATGGATTTTATCGTCGATAGATATGTGAAAAACACCTTGAGGATTGATTCTAAACATCGTTTGCCATGTTTCTGTCGATATTATGGAGTTAATTTGGAAAAAAAGTTTGCGTTTTAATGACTTTAATGACTTTTTTTTCTTACCCAAACGTGATGAACAAAACGGAGTGATTAGTCGACACAAATAATATTTTTTGTAAAAACGGAACATTTGCTATCTAACAGAGTCTCCTCATTGAAAACATCTGAAGTTCTTCAAAGGTAAATTATTTTATTTGAATGCTTTTATGGTTTTTTGTGGAAAATGTTGCATGCTGAATGCTAGGCTTAATGCAATGCTAGGCTATCAATACTCTTACACAAATGCTTGTTTAGCTATGGTTCAAAAGCATATTTTGAAAATCTGAGATGACAGTGTTGTTAACAAAAGGCTAAGCTTGAGAGCAAATAGATTAATTTCATTTCATTAGCCATTTTTATGAATAGTTAACGTTGTGTTATGCTAATGAGCTTGCTGATAGATTTACACAATCCTGGATACAGGGTTTTTTTCGTAGCTAAACGTGACGCAGAAAACGGAGCGATTTGTCCTAAACAAATAATCTTTCAGGAAAAACTGAACATTTGCTATCTGAGAGTCTCCTCATTGAAAACATCTGAAGTTCTTCAAAGGTAAATGATTTTATTTGAATGCTTTTCTGTTTTTTTGTGTAAATGTTGCCAGCTGAATGCTAACGCTAAATGCTACGCTAAATGCTACGTTAGCCATCAATACTGTTACACAAATGCTTGTTTTGCAATGGTTGAGAAGCATATTTTGAAAATCTGAGATGACAGTGTTGTTAACAAAAGGCTAAGCTTGAGAGCTAGCATATTTATTTCATTTCATTTGCGATTTTCATGAATAGTTAACGTTGCGTTATGGTAATGAGCTTGAGTCTGTATTCACGATCCCGGATCCGGGATGGGGAGATCAGAAAGGTTAAGGCGAGTTTCCTAGATCTACGTGATTTCTGTGATGTTCTGTACTCACACACACAATGTGGAGTGACAGTGTGGGGCTTGCAGACACACAGAGCCTGCAATAGTTACTGGCGTTCGTACCATCAAAGAGCTCTGAAACTTTATAAACCTGTTCTAGAGCTTAAGTCGGTAGTGCATGGTGAGTTGTGTGGCTCTAGAAGGTTCTCAGGCTGAGAAACAGCCTCGTCCATTTGCAATAACGTTAATTCATTTTTAACGCCATCGAAAATGACAACATTTAGAAGAGTCCCAGAATCACAAGACTAGGTGCATTGAATCTGCCTCGGCCCATAGAGACTGACCCTACATGTTTCTGGCCGAAAGCTCGTCCAGGGACCCCGTAGCATCCCCCAAAATAAATGAATTTCAGGCTCCGAATGACCTATTTATCCTAAACTCGGGATTCGGGGTTTCATCAGCTAGGCCTACACATAATGTCAGAACTGGACACACAGCTTGAATGTAACTATGCTTTTTATGTTTTTTTTAAATGGTTTTAACAGAAGGCGCTATACGTTGTGGGCCGACTCTGAAATATGTGAGAGTTGACTTCTAAAAGAGTTTGACAAAGTGAGTTTGGTGTCAGTATGTATAAGTTTGTTATCAGTATGATATCTTATTGACTGATGGCTGACTTGATGGCAGTATAATATATTGGCATTGTACATTTTATATTGCAAATGAACAGTGTACATTTCCAATGTATTTAATGAGGGATTTACCATCACCAAATGGACAGGGTGAAATCAACACCAACGAGTGATGGAGAGGAACCACTATCACTGCTCGGCCATCCCAAAATCAATTGGACATTTCTGCAGTATATTAGAGCATGACCAATTCGTGATGGTAAATGCCCATTGTAAGACATTGCAAATGGACAGTGTACATTTCCAATGTATTTAATGAGGGTTTTTCCATCACCAAATGGACAGGCTGAAATCAACACCAACGAGTGATTGGACACGTGCAATATTGTCAGTGTGAACATGCTCTTCTGCAAGTTGACAGTGTCCATTGCCAATGTATATACATAAGGACTTCCCATTACGAAATGCACATGCTGAATCAACACCAACGAGAAATTCTTACTTCTTATGACGTACTATGATCAAACATGGCAAATAGACCTTCTAGGTTGATTCAGGACATAACATAGTGATATATATCATTTGGTCAGTATATATGCCATTTGGACATTTATTATGCCATTTGGACATGGTTCACTGATATTTGGGTTCGGAAGCCAGCTTCCTATGATCATATGAGGCAAATGGACAAAACATAGGCCTTATGGACACACTCAATAAAATAAGACAATGTATGTAAGTAAGTATGTAAGACCGTATGTCCATATGGTTACTGCATATGTATAATTGACACATTTTTTTTATATTAAAAAACTGTCCAAAACTCACTTTTTATGAGTTTGAAATATTTTTTTGAGATTCTGAACATTTCCCATATGAAAATCTACGGTGTAGCACCCTCACCCCCTATGGGACTTTTGGTTTATTACACTTCGCATTTGCAATGTTTCGGTTGCAATATGGTTTTGATGAACTGCCGTCCATTTGAGTGGTATTTGCGATTGTGTATATGGTTCGCCCAATGCCAGTAAGTTGCCATTCATTTTTGTCTGTTCCATGGGGGTCTTCCCGTACCCAGAAAGACTCAAATTTGTAATCGCTGCCAAAAGTCCTTTTACAAAATATTGACCCAGGGGTGTGAATTCTTATGTAAATTAGATATTTTAATTTTCAATTACTCTGTCATTATGGGGTATTGTGTAAAACAACTTCAGGATGTAACACAACAAAAGTCACTGTACACATACACAATCTGTCTGTCTGTCTGTCCTCTCTCTCTCTCTCTGTCTCTCTCACACACACACAGACTACATGTACTCTCACACACACACATACTTTGACACAACCCCCTCATATTTTTCACTCTATTTCCCACACTTCCTAACATGCATGCATTCACAAAACACACACACAGACACACACACTCACAGGCGCACACACTCACAGTCAAGCAAACAAACACGTTGGCACGCACACCGACTAATGATTAAGAGGTCGGACGGCCTTCAAGAAAGGCTTGGAATGGGGGCTGCAGTGAATCAGAGCTCTGATGTGTCCGATGCTTTCTAATCCTATTTGTCAGAGAGGCTCAGGGCCCTGCCCACTGATGGGTGAGTAGGACCAGGCAGGGCCACGGCAGGCACTCTTTCTAGCCCAAGCTTCTCCTGCTGCTACGCAGGGGCCAGTATTCCCCTAAACAAACAAAAAACAAATCTTGGAGAATGAGTGCACAATGAGCGCAATGCATGGAGGAGGAAGCAGAGGAGATAGCGAGAGTGGAAACAAGCAGAACGAGAGGTTAGTACAGTGGTTCCCAAACTTGGGGTCAGGCCCCATGTGGGGTCCCCTGAGAAAATCTGTACGGATATCAAACAAGTTAGGAACTGTAAAAAAAAACACACAAAAAAACATTAAAATGCTAGCAAAATGCAAACAATACAGTTCTAAAATGTTTATGCTTTTTCGTTGCGTCGCTGATGCTACGTGTCAGTGTGAATCATTTCTCATAACCCACAACACCTTCCGGACCTCACTAAAACTGAAACCCTGGTTTATGTATACTTTCCCCAAAGTATACATAAAGTATACAGGCAGAAGTTATTTGATTGTATGTAACCAAGGATGGGGTTTTATGTCCAAAAAAAATATATATATATATATATATATATATATATATATATATATATATATATATATATATATATATATATATGGAAAATCCTAAACTAAAGAAAGGAAAAAATGTCATTGGGGGCTGCAGTGAATCATTATAAACACAATGCACTAGGTTCTTACACTCAGTACCACCAATCTGTACTGTACATCTCTGTGTGGTGGAAGCAGGGCCGTCAAGTTCCTGTGGGCTGTCAAACACAGCCCCTCGGCGAGCATAATGAGGAGCGTGACGCATCAGACCCTGTCGCTTGGCCTCGCCGCTGACCAGTCGCTTACGTATGCCGTGTACACCACTGGATCCCAAAACAGACACTGTCAGGTGTGACAACAGCTCCAGCTCTAAAACCCTGCCCTCTCCCATTCCCCCAAGTCCTGTTTGATGCTGCACAGCTCATGGACCACAATGCACCACTGCGAGTGCTGTGTCCCAAAGATACTTTTCCTGGTTCACCTGTAGGTACACTGCGGTACAGACCCCTGGCTGAGGCCTAGAGATAACCTTGCTCTGCTCCATTTAACTGGACAATTACCGCATCATCAGAGGAAAGACTCTACCTCCACATGGGTTTTTTAGGAGAGATAAGGGCCACTACTGTACCACTGGTCTGCAGAGGGAATCAAATACCTTCCCTCTCTCTATCACAAAGGCAAGGTTCACTGTGAGGTTACTGGCTCTTTCCAACTTTAAGCTGAATGCACACTGCATATTATCTGCAGTATGAAAAAAAATAAAATACTGCCCAAACGTTAATGGTAGACCGTATATGCAGTGTTATTGGATTAACTCATTGTAACTGTCTTGTAGTGCACTGTAAGTTTTCTGTATTTAATATGCCTCTCTCTTCCTGAGGACCTGCTCCCTCTGAATCATGTATTGGAGTGGAAATTTCAGTTTTTTTGTTGTTTCTATGTCCTCTGGCATCCTCCATGCCCCTTGGTCCCAAATCTGCTGCCTACATTTGGCATTGGGGTAATATTCCCTGGCACACACTCATTATTTCAATCCTCACAAGCCTGCCGACAGGCACAGCCTCCCTGACAGCATTTGATGCTGCTTCTCTCTCTCTCTTTCTCTCTCTTTTTTTCTTTTTTTCTTTCTAGTCTCTTTTTCCTCCTCCCATTCTCTTCTTTTCTCTCCCAAATCCCTCCTCTCTTGATGATAAAAAACCTGTAGAAATAGAAAGAGGGAAAATAGAGCAGCAGCACTTGGGAAAAAAGGCTTTTGTTGTGCATCAAAACGCTGCACAGTAAACTGTCTGTCTCTCCTGGCTCACACACTGTCCCTTTTGGAGAAAATGTCAGACATGTTTATTTCGGTAAGTAAGAGTGTTTGCACGCTGAGTCACACAAGGTAAATCCTCTACAATCTCCAGAGATGATCCATTCATTGGTAATTACTGGAGGTTAGGGTGGGAACATATAAGTACATGCAAATCGATAGGAGATGAAGCCCACGTGAGGTATGAGATCTCAGCATCCGAGGCCTCTTTATTCTAGCTCATCCTGTCCATCACATCTCAACCTGGCTGGCTGTTTGCTATAGTGAACCTCTGACCGTTTCCCTTTTGCGCTGTTTGGTTTGCAACATGAATGGGAATGATATAGCAAATACTGTAGCAGCCTATGGATGCTGGAGTCTGACAAAACAATGTAGGGGTGGAGGAGGAGAGGAAAGGAAGAAATGAAGAAGAGCAATTTCCTGTGGCAGATTGTTCTCTTTGATCTGGGGTGCAGTAAAAGGAGGTCATTATGTAACCGTCTTCAGCACACACATGGCTGAGGGTGTGACTGCAAAACAGAGAGAAGGAGAGAGAGAGAGAGAGAGAGAGAGAGAGAGAGAGAGAGAGAGAGAGAGAGAGAGAGAGAGAGCAAAGCCACAGGCCCAAACCCCCCTAATACACCCACCCAAACCCCGTCCTGCAACCTAAGAGGCTCAACATGCTCTGCTCACACCTACTGTAATGGTCTAAGCCTAAACCACACAAAAACAACACTAGACACTATGGAACACTATACATTTTTACTATCTCATCATGGAATATACAGGTCTGATGTCATCTGGCCTAAAGAGCAGGAACCCAAACTTCATCAAAAAAATTGGAAATACAGACATTGTCATCCTACAAGAAACATGGTATAGAGGAGACAGACCCACTGGTTGCCCTCTAGGTTACAGAGAGCTGCTAGTCCCATCCACCAAACTACCAGGTGTGAAACAGGGAAGAGACTCAGGTGGTATGCTAATTTGGTATAGAGCAGATCTAACCCACTCTGTTAGTCAAAACTGGAACATTCTACATCTGGCTAGAAATTAAGTAGGAAATGATCTCAACGGAGAAAAATTGCCTACCTTTATCCCCCCAATAGAATCCCCATACAGCTTCTCCATCCTATAGGGGGAGATCAAACATTTCCCAGCGCAGGGACATGTAATAAATAGTCTGTGGCAACCTAAATGCCAGACTGGACAAGAACCTGACACTCTTAGCACACAGGTGGACAAACACCTACCTGGAGGTGAAATCAATCCCTCCCAAATATGCCCCCAGACACAACTATGACAAAACAACCAACAAAAACGGGTCACAACTCCTGCAGCTCTGTTGTCTGCTGGGTCTGAACATGCAGTTCCTTCTGACTTTTTCCACATTTTGTAATGTTACAGCCTTATTCTGAAAGGTATTATTCTTCTCTTGAGTGACCCATCCTCTCAAGACGTTAGGTTGGATGGGGAGCGTTGCTGCACAGCTATTTCCAGGTCTCCATCGGGTTCAAGTCCGGCTCTGGCTTGGTCACTCAAGATTATTCAGAGACTGAAAAACATCCCCACGCATGATGCTGCCACCACCATGCTTCACCTTAGGGATGGTGCCAGGTTTCCTCCAGACGTGACGCTTGGTATTCAGCCAAAATAGGTCATCAGACCAGAGAATTTTGTTTCTCATGGTCTGAGAGTCTTTAGATGCCTTTTGGCAAACTCCAAGCGGGCTGTCATGAGCCTTTAAAAAAAAAAATTATAATGATAATAATAATAATTTGAAATAACATTTTATTTGATTTGAGGAGTGGCTTCTGTCTGGTCACTCTACCATAAAGGCCTGTTTGGTTGAGTGCTGCAGAGATGGTTGTCCTTCTAGAAGTTTCCCCCATCACCACAGAGGAACTTTAGAATTCTGACAGAGTGACCAACTGGTTGGTGGTTACCTGTCTGACCAAGGCCCTTCTCCCCCAATTGCTCAGTTTGACCAGGCTGCCAGCTTTAGGAAGAGTCTTGGTGGTAAACTTCTTCCATTTAAGAATGATGGAAGCCATCGTGTTCTTGCTGCAGAAAAGTTTTGGTACCCTTCCCCAGAGCTGTGCCTCAAAACAATCTTGTCTCTGAGTTCTTTGGACAATTCCTTCTATCTTTTTGCTCTGAAATGAACTGTCAAAGTGGGACCTTATATAGACAAGCGTGTGCCTTTCCAAATCATGTCCAATCAATTGAATTTACCACAGGTGGACTGCAATCAAGTTGTAGAAAGATGGTTAAAATTGATGGGAAGATGGATGGAGCCAAATACAGGACCATTCTGGAAGAAAACCTGATGGAGTCTGCAAAAGACCTGAGACTGGGATGGAGATTTGTCTTCCAACAAGACAATGATCCAAAACATAAAGCAAAATCTACAATGGAATGGTTCAAAAATAAACATATCCAGGTGTTAGAATGGCCAAGTCAAAGTCCAGACCTGAATCCAATCGAGAATCTGTGGAAAGAACTGAAAACTGCTGTTCACAAATGCTCTCCATCCAACCTCACTAAGCTCGAGCTGTTTTGCAAGGAGGAATGGGAAAAAATGTCAGTCTCTCGATGTGCAAAACTGATAGAGACATACCCCAAGCGACTTACAGCTGTAATCGCAGCAAAAGGTGGCGCTACAAAGTATTAACTTAAGGGGGCTGAATAATTTTGCAGGCCCAATTTTTCAGTTTTTGATTTGTTAAAAAAGTTTGAAATATCTAATAAATGTCGTTCCACTTCATGATTGTGTCCCACTTGTTGTTGATTCTTCACAAAAAAATACAGTTTTATATCTTTATGTTTGAAGCCTGAAATGTGGCAAAAGGTCGCAAAGTTCAAGGGGGCCGAATACTTTCGCAAGGCACTGTATATTCTCTGCTGCTCCATGCCCAAGGCCCACTGTCTCAATACATCCCTTTCTGGGGCATACATTAACCTAAGGATTGCTGTTATATAAATACATGGGGGTGCTGATCTTGTAAGACATAAAAAAATATGGTTGCTGTCTAATTACAAAAACATACTGACTTATCGTGATGGTTTGTTCATCTTAATTGGGGACAACTCATTATTTTAGGGGGATGGGGTGGGTGGGGGATGGTAAGTGCCAAGTCATGCTATTGTGTAGCAGATGGGTTTTGTAATCAATCATTCAAAGAGAATGAATAATCAAATAAAAAATCTTTAAATTATGTGTCACTTGTATCCTTTGGAAATGTCCTTTCCCAAACACCATACGGTCCATAATCCTCAATTAACAGGCTGCTAATAGTCTTGTCTAATGTACACTACAAAGGAGGTCAGAGATGTACATGACAGTACACTCAGACAGCAAGACTTTACATTGGAAATGAGAAAAGTATAAATAGATCATGGCAAATCAATGTTACGCGCCATACAGGGGGATAACAAAGGGAAGCTGTCTTAACTGATGAATGAAGGATATGAGGTAGCAGGAGCGATTGGCTGACACTGAGACGGCCTGACAGGTTCTGTTTCTGCTCATTGGTGGACCGTTATCCGGAGTGACCGCCGTTGTCTTTCCTTCCCTCCACTGAGGTTATACCATTGCCAGCAGTCCACATGACACAGTGAATGAGTCTCCAACATGGCTGGCTGGGGCCAGGCAGAGGCACAGAGAGACCCTCGTCAGGTCAGCCCACTGAAGGTAATTCACCAGTCCTCTCAACCCCCCCTACACTGGACCTATACATACCACACATCACTCTCCACACATCACAGTAGCATGGGCTTGGGATGGGGGTCAATCACCCAGTTAGCTCTCCATATATTGCCGCCTTTGTTTGTGACCCATGGTAGCGACCGCTGCGTTTGGAAGATGACGTGCTTTGTAATCGGGTGTGTTGGGCTGTCAGCTCAGGGTGCATGACCTACGCCAGCATGACTCAAGTCTGCCCGTGAGCCGCTTCCTGCGCTTGTTCATCTACTCCAGTTGCTTGTATGATCTATTTTAGATTCTCTAGCCCAAGGATGTGTGCGCATCCACACAGCAGGGAGCCACAGAGAAAAAGAGGGGTAGGGGGATAGATAATATTCAAATAATCTAAAGGCAATCATGCAAAATCCCCTTCCGTGGTGCACTCAGGGATGTAGATAGCAGAGCAGCCCTACATCCTCATCAGCCACAACACATTTGGAATTATGCGAACCAGCGAATGAGATCTCTATCAGCCCTTTGCACACGCCAACATGTAGGCTACACGTATGTCAACACGTGACAGTCAAAGGGGGCACGTTTCTATTTACCCTTTGGAATGACTCAATTGATTGCCATTACAACCGGGCGTCTGTGAATCGCTCTAAAATGCGTATCTAGTGAACTGGCTGTGTTTCAGTGGTACGTCCGCTTTACATAACTGCTATGGAACACAATGGGAAAGGACACTGTCAACTGATGTCTGACTTGACCATGTCTGAGAGCATAAGTCTGTGGTATTACAGCGATAGCAGGCGGCAAGGGCTGAGGACCGGTTCTCTTCGTCTCCACTGCAGATGTCACGCTCCTTGCAGCCTTCGCACACTGAAGCATTCAGGCCTGGGTTTGGCGTGGCCCTGAAGTGTCGTTCTGATTTAGACCCTATTGTCTGTGTCTGCTGCTGATGTGGCCTGATGGCTGTGCGGCCATGTCGGGACTACGCCATGCTCTGTGTCTGCCATTGGGTTTTTGCATAAGGCGGGGAAATGTGTATCTTCTTCCTTCTTCTTTCCTCTCCTCCCAGTAATCCCAAAGGAAAAGGTTTCCTTGGAAGGCTTGGTGTAGTAGGAGCGGTAGCATTGTGCCGTTTCAATGGTTAAATCTAATCTCGTGGAGGCAGGGGTCTGTTGGAGGGGTTTTAGAGCAGCTTTGAGCCTGAGGGGCGCGAGCACAAAAATCCCAGGGATCTTCCCCCTATCCCAGTTAGAAGATGTGGGTTACAACGAGGGGTGTTGGGCAAATTCTGTGTTGCCAAACTAACTGGAGGGGCTCTGGCTTGTAAATTACATACTGTAGGACTGCCTAAATCCATCGAGCCAAAAAAACGAGGCCATCTGAAATGTCGCTTGAATTTCTAAAATCAAACAATGAATGTGTTAATCCTATACATTCTTCCACTGCATGGTTGCATTGTTGATTGCCAGAGGCATCAGCTATGAAAGGGAGCAACATTTTACAATCTCTCCAGCAGCAGCAGTAACCCTACTGACCACAAGATGGTGCCATTATTCCTTTTACCTCGTTTGCCATTTTACATCCACTTTAAATCATATCAAATCAAATTGTATTTGTCACATGCGCCGAATACAACAGGTGTAGACCTTACAGTGAAATGCTTACTTACAAGCCCTTAACCAAAATTGCAGATTTAAGAAAATACATATTAAAATAAAGTATGAGATAAGAATAACAAGTAATGAAAGAGCAGCAGTAAATAACAATAGCGGGGCTATATACAGGGGGTACCGGTACAGAGTCAATGTGCGGGGGCACCGGTGTTGAGGGAATTGAGGTAATATGTACATGTACAGTTGAAGTCGGAAGTTTACATACACTTAGGTTGGAGTCATTAAAACTCGTTTTTCAACCACTCCACAAATGTCTTGTTAACAAACTATAGTTTTGGCAAGTCGGTTAGGACACCTACTTTGTGCATGAAACAAGTAATTTTTCCAACAATTGTTAACAGAGATTATTTCACTTATAATTCACTGTATCACAATTCCAGTGGGTCAGAAGTTTACATACACTAAGTTGACTGTGCCTTTAAACAGCTTGGAAAATTCCAGAAAATTATGTCATGGCTTTAGAAGCTTCTGATAGGCTAACTGACATTTTTTGAGTCAATTGGCGGTGCAACTGTGGATGTATTGAAGGCCTACCTTCAAACTCAGCACCTCTTTCCTTGACATCAAGGGAAAATCAAAAGAAATCAGTCAAGTCCTCAGAAAAAGAAATTGTAGACCTCCACAAGTCTGGTTCATCCTTGGGAGCAATTTCCAAACACCTGAAGGTACCACGTCCATCTGCACAAACATTAGTACGCAAGTATAAACACCATGGGACCGCGCAGTCGTCATACCGCTCAGGAAGGAGAAGCGTTCTGTCTCCTATAGATGAACGTACTTCAGTGCAAAAAGTGCAATTCAATCCCAGAACAACAGAAAATTACCTTGTGAAGATGCTGGAGGAAACAGGTACAAAAGTATCTATATCCACAGTATAACGAGTCCTATATCAACATAACCTGAAAGGCCGCTCAGCAAGGAAGAAGCCACTGCTCCAAAACCGCCATAAAAAAGCCAGACTACGGTTTGCAACTAAACATTATTGATTGCACTTATTGATAAAGCTCTGTGTGTAGAGTAACGGTGGTCTAGAATTTTTTTCCCTCTCGTTGCACATTTAACATGCTGATATAAATAAGGTAAAACTGACTTAAGTTTCCCTGCATTAAAGTCCCCGGCCACTAGGAGCCCCGCCTCTGGATGAGCGTTTTCCTGTTTGTTTATGATGGTATACAGCTCATTGAGTGCGGTTTTAGTGCCAGCATTGGTCTGTGGTGGTATGTAGACAGCTACAAAAAATACAGTTGAAAACTCTCTAGGTAGATAGTGTGGTCTACAGCTTATCATGAGATACTCTGCCTCAGGCGAGCAAAACCTTAGATATCGTGCACCAGCTGTTGTTTATATATATGCAAAGGCCCCCGCCCGGTGTCTTACCAATGGCTGCTGTTCTATCCTGCCGATAGAGTGTATAACCCGCCAGCTGTATGTTCTTAATGTCGTCGTTCAGCCACATCTCAGAGAAACATAAGATATTTCCGTTTTTAATGTCCCGTTGGTAGGATATACATGTAAAGGCCCAATGTAGCAGTTTTTATATCAAATCAAATTTTATTTTGTCACACGCGCCGAATACAACAGGTGGCGACCTTACCGTGAAATGCTTACTTACAAGCCCTTAACCAACAATGCAGTTCAAAAAATATAGTTAAGAAAATATTTACTAAATAAACTAAAGTAAAAACAAAGGGGGGTCAATGTAAATATGTAAATAGTCCAGTGGCCATTTGATTAATTGTTCAGCAGTCTTATAGCTTGGGGGTAGAAGCTGTTAAGGAGACTTTTGTACTTGGCTCTCCGGTACCTCTTGCCATGCGGTAGCAGAGAAAACAGCCTATGACTTGGGTGACTGGAGTCTTTGACAATTTTTTGGTCCTTCCTCTGACACTGCCTTGTATATAGGTCCTGGATGGCAGGAAGCTTGGCCCCAGTGATGTATTTGAATGTACGCTCTACCTTCTGTAGCGCAATACGGTCGGCTGCAGGGCAGTTGCCATTCCAGGCGGTGATACAACCGTTCAGGATGCTCTCGATGGTGCAGCTGTAGAACTTTTTGAGGATCTGGGGACCCATGTCAAATCTTTTTAGTCTCCTGAGGGGATAAAGGTGTTGTCGTGCCCTCTTCACTACTGCCTTGGTGTGTTTGGACCATGACCATATCAATACCAAATAATTTCTGGGTAACAATTAAGTATCTTACTGTAATAGATTTCCATTGAAGCAAAAAATATATATTTGTTAAACACAGATTTTGCTAGGACTGTCTGTGAGCGGTCTGAGTGGGGAGGGGAAAACTAGCTTGTTATTGGCAGGGAGGTTTGGAACGCTCTTTCTTATTGGTCTATTAACTCATTTACCATGGTGATGTCACCATTGAAAGCCGAAACTCCTGTATATGCAAACCTACTGATTAAAAGGTCCTGTGTCGATTATATTTTCAACCAGCAACTACCAGGACATAACACTAATCAAATGTTTTCACACTTTTATAGTGTTAGTTTCATCAGCTGTTGTACTATATGATATAAAACACAGGAAAAACAGAATTTTGACTGACTGGACCTGTTCATACATAAAACATCCTCCATTCAGGCTGCAAAAATGTGACAGTTTCATCCTTAATTCGGTTTAATGGCTCCTGTCTTAATAAAACACATTTTTTTCACCACCATTTTTTTGATTTTCAGACAACTTCCGGATTTTGCATACCAAGGCTGTATTTCAAACACTTAAAAGACACACCCTATTGTCACATATACTCCCTCTCCGGCCTCTAGGTCATCGGGCTGCTGATTATGCCGCACACCTGTCACCATCGTCTTGTGTACCTGCGCCTCATAACACTCACCTGGACTCCATCACCTCCTTGATTATCTTCCCTGTATCTGTCCCTCCCCTTGGTTCTTTCCTCAGGTGTTATTGACTCTGTTTTCATGTCGGTGCGTTGTTTGTTTCTTTTATTCATTAAAACACTCACTCCCTGAACTTGCTTCCTGACTCTCAGGGCACTCATTATACCTATCCCCTCAGCCCTCAAATTAAGTGGACACTTCTGATGACGTATCATGACGTCTGACGAGTATACACTTGCAGGGCAAGAGGCGAGGGAGGAAGGAATGATTTCTAAAATGGACAGCCCTTGCCGGAAATTTGTCACTGTTCATCCCGGGATGATAGTGTTTTCAGCCAAAGATAGCTTGTGGGTACTTTATATGCGCTACAGTCATTTATGATTGCATGTCTACTTATAGTAACTATATAATGATTAATATACGCCTACTGTATGATAGCTAGAAAAATGAATTAGCTAACTAATGTTAGCCTGCCTAGCTGGAACTTCTGAAGAAAAACGTTTTATTTCTACAATTTCCAAAAGCTAACCAAACAAAAACATTACTTTTACAAGATGTGTTTGTGCGGTCATGTGCATTAGAAGCACAATTTCTAATCGTTTTACATTCGTATTTACTTACACTTGTATGCTGATTTTTCCATGTTGAGGTTTTAAGTTTCGGCTGACTTTTTTTAGCGGATGTACAATCATTGCAAATTGAATTATGGTGCGTTTCAGGCCCCAAAGTGAAAATAATTGTACACTCGCAAACTCGACCAAAAACGAGGGCTTGAGGCGAGGGTAAGTGGATGAGGGTGTGTCTTTTATGAGTTTGAAGCACAGCCCTAGTGAGTGTGTTTACCCCTTCCTGAAAGTGCACCGCAACATCAGGAAGTAGCATTAGCCACCCTAGCATGGTGATGGAAAATTGTTTTATTAAGACAGTACACATATTTTACCCGTTTTCTTCCCACGACGAGATCTTAAATCGAGTTAAGAAGGAAACGGATGCTTTTGCAGCCTGAATGGAGGATGTTTTATGTATGAGCCGGTCCATGGAAGATAGAGTGTATTACTGGCTGGGCTGACTGGGTCGGCACCTAGAGGTAATAGGACATCAGGAAGAACTACGCCCTCTAGGGGTCTCAGCGCTAGAGCAGCACTATCAAATGCAAATCCAGGAGCCAGGTAGACAGCAGAGAATGACGCCTTCGGTAATCTACCCCTTTCATCATGAGATTATGCTGTCACCTGCGTTTGTTTCAGTGGAAAACACATGTAAGAATAAATAATATGAGAGATGAGAGATGTTTCATTCAAATCAGCCTTCCCAGAGTGATAATGCACCTTTTCTTTGTTTGGTCTCTGGGGAGTGGAAGGAGATTTATAGTGCCGTCTGTATCGTGGTTCTATGCTGCCATCTAGTGGGTGGAGATACACTTAGCGTTGGCTCAAGTCCGTGTTATGCGGCTCCATGCTCAAACTAATACCTGGATGACAACAATCTTGTGTTCTGAAAAACAAGTTCAACCAGATATGGGAAATGTTGCACTTAGGCCCTCTTTAGGCGTTTATACTAATCTGTCCCTGAAATAACATTTGACTTTGCAAGAAAGGCATTTCACTATACTTGTTCATGTCACATTAAAACTTGAAACTTGAAATTACACTAATATAGCCTAATTAGCCTGATTTTGGAGTAATGACACAGTGATATTATCTCTTTCATGTATCACTGTCTGGACCAGCAGGGTTGGGTGTGAAACAGGTCTTGTGAACTAACTTTAGTTGTCCGCAGTAATCCAACCATTACTTTATCGCCAAAACAATTACATTTTCACTAGTTTACATTGCACAGTTTTATAAATTGCCTAGTGTGGAAAGTGATTAGCCAAGAGACAGATATTTATACACAGCCTCACAGACCAAAATGGATTCCCATGGTCTAAATGTGTCAGCTTCCCCAAGTGACAGAATAAAGACATCATCATTAAAAAAGCAGTCATGGAAATCCTTCAAAACATGTTACTACGATTGCCACTGAGTCAGTGACTTCACAACTTGAGAATAGTTTCACCAAACAATGGCAAGACAGAACCATTAAAAGGGAGGGTGTAACCTCACCAACAGTCAGAGGATAATACAAACCAGATCTTGTGGTGGTGTGACACTTGTTTGGGCCTATCAGCCAAAGCTTACAGAGTCACACATACACCATGGAAGTAAAATGTAGTCTATTTCATGACTTTTATGGCTCTGTGATCCCTACTAGCAGTTGAAAGAGGTTAGTTACACATCACAAATACTGTAATTACACAAATATAATATAGTTGACAGCCATTGCATTATGATATAAAGATTCTATATTCTTGCGGCTGCAGTTTGGTCCAAAAACTCTCTTGAATAAACGCAGCCATCTGAGGACACTGTTTGTTGAGGTCCCTCTCTCCCTCATACTCCGGCTTCCTCTGTGGCCTTTCAGTGGTTCCACTAGAGGTCGACCGATTAATCGGCTTGGCCGATTAATTAGGGCCGATTTCAAGTTTTCATAACAATCGGTAATCTGCATTTTTGGACGCCAAATATGGCCGATTACATTGCAATCCACGAGGAGACTGCGTGGCAGGCTGACCACCTGTTACGCGAGTGCAGCAAGGAGCCAAGGTAAGTTGCTAGCTAGCATTAAACATATCTTATAAAAAACAATGAATCTTAACATAATCACCAGTTAACTACACATGGTTGATGATATTGCTAGTTTAACTAGCTTGTCATGCATTGCATATAATCATTGCGGTGCCTGTTAATTTATCATCGAATCACAGACTATCACAAACCATAAACATCAATGTCTTTCTTAAAATCAATACACAAGTATCGATTTTTAAACCTGCATATTTAGTTAAAATAAATTAATGTTAGCAGGCAATAATAACTAGGGAAATTGTGTCACTTCACTTGTGTTCCAGTGCAAGCAGAGTCAGGGTATATGCAGCAGTTTGGGCCGCCTGGCTCGTTGCGAATCGTGTGAAGACCATTTCTTCCTAACAAAGACCGTAATTCATTTTCCAAACGCACTTTCCTGCGTTTGCCAGCAGCTCTTCGCAATGCTTGAAGCACACCGCTGTTTACGACTTCAAGCCTATCAACTCTCGAGATTAGGCTGGCAATACTGTAGTGCCTATAAGAACATCCAATAGGGAATATTGGGAATATTGAAGACTCATGTTAAAAGAAACAACCAGCTTTCATGTTTTGAGCAAGGAACTTAACCGTTAGCTTTTTTACATGGCACATATTGCACTTTTACTTTCTTCTCCTACACTGTGTTTTTGCATTATTTATACCAAATTGAACATGTTTCATTATTTATTTGAGACTGATTTTATTTATGTATTATATTAAGTTAAAATACAAGTGTTCATTCAGCATTGTTGTAATTGTCATTATTACAAATATATATACATATATATATATACGGTGTGTGTATGTATATATATATATATATATATATATATATATATATTTTTTTTTTTTTTTTTTTTTATCGGCCGATTAATCGGTATCGGCTTTTTTTGGTCCTCCAATAATCTGTATCGCCATTGAAAAATCATAGTCAGTCGACCTCTAGTTTCCACTGACTGACCACAACTCCCCCAACGCAGTCCTCCTCTGAACTTTCGAAATAAGCAGCAGCATTATGAAATTTGGCAACACCCTGATGTTCAAATGACAGACTTCACCATGGGCTGATTCTACTCATTAACACTGCTGTGGCCACAACAAGCCTGTAACGCCCTAGAGACTTCTGCCTTCAACTGCCTCATCCAACTGGCCCTATTATTAATGGAAATTAGACAGAGTATAGTTTAAAAGTATTTTTTTCCCCCTTGATGTTCAGACACAGGATTTGGTTTGGATGTTTATGTTCCTCAACTTCCTAACTTCACTCTTCACTGAACGGGGGTGGGGGGGTGGGGGGTCTCTTGTTTAGAGGGAGATGGTGTTTGAGAAATAGAAAGACAGAGAGAGATAATTACATCCCTCCCTGCCAGCACTGAGAAACAACAATCCCACAGCACAGCTGTAGCTAGTTACTTACTGTATGTTACCACCACGCCCATGCGGCCAAATACAACTTTATTTATGAATAGTAAATCAACGACCCAGAACTGCCTCTGTAACCAGGCAACCAATGCAAGTAAATGTCAGAATTAAAAAAATGTCAGGACAGGCCGGATGGAAACAGAACATTTGTCGGTAAACTTTCCAAATGTCAGCAAAACAAAATACGCTGACAAGGTGGGATCTTTCTTTGTCTGTAAAATACATTTTGCGAGTAATGGCAATTGAAAATCCTTCATGCGCAAATATTATTAATAATAATAACCGTCATATGGAAGTAAACTTGAAGTCACGTAATTATATATTTTGACAGGTAGCCCAGCGGTTAAGCGCATTGGGTTAGTAACCGAAAAATCACTGGTTAGAATCCCCTAGCCAGAGAGCTGAAAATAATCTGCGGAAGACACATTTTGGATTAATGCATTCAGTTGTGCAACTGACTAGGTAGGCTCTCCCCTTTCCTCCTCCCACTACGACTTGGAAAGCATGCAGTTTATGAAGGGATGTATCGGAAGTTACATGAGTACCTGAAGGAAATGGGGGAAGGTCATGCTTTTTCAATTTCAGTCAAGGGGAGGGTTTAGTATTGTTTAATCTAGTCCATGGCAGGGTCATGTAATTTGTAATTGATGAAATTTAAAAATGTCAAAATCGATGTGTTTGCCCGATATCGCCCCTCATCTCTGATTCGCGCCTATAGGCTATTTACTGTGGTCTCAATCAAATGATCCATAGCCTATAGCAGGGGCGCAACTTTGGTTTTAGAAGTGGGTGGGACATAATTTTTTTATCCAGTCAGATGACTGCGAACACTGCGAACACTGCGAACAGCCTACCAGACCGCTCGGAGGCGTCCGCATGATCCTAAAGCACACCCGCCCTGTTTTGTATCACATTCCAAAGATACATCTTGGGAGGGACAAAAATCCAGTTTTGGAATGTCGGGGGGTCATGTCCCCCCGTCCCCAATGAAAGTTGCGCCCCTGGCCGTATAGGCTATGTCGTTCATGCACGGAGAAGCACCGCTAAAATAGCTGCTGGGATGGTCTAAATAAAACTAGGCTGCATTACACACGGCAATGAATTTTCACTGCATCATTTTGTCACATGATTATTTGGTCTGGTTGCTGTGGCATTCCCGGTTACCACGACAACGGAAGTTGCATCAGTTTCAGATACTTTTTTTCATGTGTGTGTGACAAGTAAAGTGACAGTCGCAGCAACGGTTTAGACATTCCACCGAAGCATAATTTAATGTCATTTTGCATGGATTGCTATCATACCTTGTCTGTAGACTTCATACAGGGTAAGGAAAGCAATATGTACTTCTGTAATTTGGATTAACTATCCCTTTAAACTACAGATGAAATCAATGATGAACTTCACAGGGTGATGAAAGTGCAGTGATGAGCATGATGCTCATTTCCAATAAATATTAAGGATCTTATGGTGACATGGTAGATGCTTGGCTGCCGTTTGATAAATCAAAATAGTCTCGCTTTTTTGTCAATAATAATCATCATGCAAGCAAGCCTACCCTCACTGTATCTGCCAGCTGGGAACATTCACTATATATATATACACACACACACATTTTTTTACAAAACCCATCAGTCGAGTTGAAAATGACCCATTTAACTTGACTTTTTTTTTTTTTTTTTTGGTACATGACCATTTAAGTGCAAGTTTTCTTTATGTGCACTACGTCATTACGCAAAGCCTTTAATCAGCAACAAGTCAATTTGATGGTGGGAAAATGTGCGTATTGTTTTTTTGCCAGCTTTAGAAAATTCACATGAAATATTTGCCAATTGGATGGAAACCTAGCTTGCGGCTGGTTTCATGACAATGGGCTGGGTTCTGTTGTGAAAATGTGAAAATTGCCCAAAGTCTGAATGGTGAATTACATTGTTCGACAAATATTGATGAAACAAAACAAAAAAACATTAAAATACTGGACTGAGAGAGCATTTGAAAGTTTATTTAGGAGAAATCAAGTACAAAAAAAGCAACATTTTCTTTTGAAAAAAATAAGACAAAAATAAAGTAAATAAAACATTAACAAAAAGTAAAAGGCAATGTAGTTTCCCATGTGAAGCCACAGTTAGTCTAGTTCCTGTGACTTGTCGTTTAGAGGCACAAGCAGTCGAATACCAATTAAATAACATTGGAACATTAAACCCCAACATATCACTGAGAGACAACTCGTGATAAGCCCTTACAGTTCCACTGCAGTATAGAAACAGACTCAAAACATGCAGCAGTAATGTCACCCTGACATTATCTTTATACTGAACAAAAATATAAATGCAACAATTTCATTTGATATGAGGAAATCATAATTTGGCCCTAATCTATGGATTTTACATGACTGGGAATACAGATATGAATCTAGTTTGCGGCTGGTTTCATGGCAATTCCATAACCCCACCGTCACCATGGGGCACTCTGTTCACAACATTGACAGCAAACCATCCACATGACGCCATAGACGTGGTTTGCGGATGTGAGGCCGGTTGGACATACTACCAAATTCTCTAAATTAACATTAAATTCTCTGGCAACAGCTCTGGTGGAAATTCCTGCAGTCAACTTGCTAATTGCACACTCCCCCAAAACTTGAGACATCTGTGGCATTGTGTTGTGGGACAAAACAGCACATTTTAGAGCAGCCTTTTGTCCCCAGCACAAGGTGCACCTGTGTAATGATCATGCTGTTTAAACATATTCTTGATATTGCACACCTGTCAGGTGGATGGATTATCTTGGCAAAGGACAAATGCTCACTAACAGGGATGTAAAAAATCCGAGATAAATTTTCTGCGTATGGAAAGTCCGGGATCTTTTATTTCAGCTCATGAAACATGGGACCAACACTTACCATGTTGCATTTATAATTTTATTCAGTGTACATTTAGATGGAGCAATTAGTGTTAAGTGCCTTGCTCAAGGGCACATACAGATTTTTGACCTTGTTGGCTCTGGGATTCGAACCAGCGACTTTTCGGTTACTGGCCCAATGCGCTTAACTGCTAGGCTACTTGCCGCCCCCTTTATGCCAAGAGAGCCTTATTCATAGAATGACAAGTGTGTTCCTGCACTTATCACACCTCAGACAACTCTGGAGAAAAAAAAAAAATCTACTTTTTAGATAGATAAAAATGCATCGTTAGAGTATAATGAATATCCAATGGCTGGATATACAGTATAAAGTTGTTTTTAAAAATGTATAGGATCTTTACGCGCCGCGCAATGATAGTCTTTACAAATTAAAGAAAAACGGAATATAATAGTTCGTAGTAATTCTTAAACAGTGTGCAGAATATTGGATGCAAGTACATAATTCTCAAAGAGCTGAGAGGTGACTAAAACAATGTCAACGTACTATAACATAGTGTTAACCCAAAGATTTACTAAATGAAATGGAAATAATTTCAGAAAAGTCATACAACTGTATTAATCTGTATAACCCGCACCTTCAGTACATTAGATGTTCTAGAGTGGTACTACCCTGGATTCTGTTCTGTTTTTTTTTTACTCCCTTACAGTTTAGGCTACACGAAGGAAACACCCCAAATTGAAGAGAAGCTATCCTCAATCCACAAATCTTACCAGCTCTTACTTGAAACATAAAATGGAGTTGGGTAGTAATGGTGGAATGTTCATGCCATTGTCTCAAGACAAGCATGAGCAAGGGTTTTGTTCAAGGCCAGCCATGATACATGTGTGTGAAGTCACCAGCATTTTCGGTTTTAGGGTTAATAAACTACTACACTTTCAAAAATAAAGAGTTGAGTAGAAATCCTCATTACTAGTCAATCTAACAAAAGTTAGTCAATTTGATAGCATTCAAAGTTCAAATGGAAGTTGAACTGAAACTAAACAGATTAGAGTAAATAAAATCATGACTAAATGGCATGGTGAAGATAGGACTGTTCCATCTAGGAGTTGACTACAGATGTTCAATGTTTACTGTATTCAGTCATAGCATCCACAGAATAACAATGCAATCGAGCCTATTATACTGCAGCCAGACAGCCTTGCCAGAGGCTGCGTTTTGTAGATGGATGCGTGTGTATAGATATATATTCTAATGAAAACCAGATACAAAAAAATATATTTAGTACGACTGTACCAGCAGTGAATATTTCTAAAACGGTTACTGACAAAAATAAATTCTGATGGTAAATAGTATAGAATAACAAGGCTTATAATAGATACCAGCTATTTGAAACATGCATCTCAGTAAGCAGAATACTATCCTTATTACCAACTGTATCTATGAAATTAACCACAGTGAGTATTAGGAGAACAAAAAGGATCAAAACAAAATGTAAAGTCCACAAATAAGAAAGTGAGTCCAGTTCAGAATAGTGGGAGAGAAAAAGAGAAACATTCAGACCGGAGGGAGGCCCGAGCCTTAATTGCGTTACCACAGTTAGTATTGTAAAAAAAAAGAAGGTATTAATAATCCCCCCCAAAAATGGTATGCTCCAAATGAAACAGATATGCCGTTACCCCTACCTCAATCTAACACATAATAGTGCAAATCAGAGCCGGCCTTCCTTTCCAAGTAAAAACACACTCAAACACAGGGTTACAGGGTGAGTGGAGAGTTAAAGGAGATGGCAGGATGATGGAGACAGAAGTGATGATGGAGACAGAACTTGAAACTTGAAATTACACTAATATAGCCTAATTAGCCTGATTTTGGAGTAATGACACAGTGATATTATCTCTTTCATGTATCACTGTCTGGACCAGCAGGGTTGGGTGTGAAACAGGTCTTGTGAACTAACTTTAGTTGTCCGCAGTAATCCAACC
The DNA here is from genome assembly GCF_057628025.1 of Oncorhynchus mykiss. Classification (NCBI taxonomy): domain Eukaryota; kingdom Metazoa; phylum Chordata; class Actinopteri; order Salmoniformes; family Salmonidae; genus Oncorhynchus; species Oncorhynchus mykiss. The sequence continues at coordinate 42,389,595 of NC_143030.1, read as the reverse complement.
ATTACTTTATCGCCAAAACAATTACATTTTCACTAGTTTACATTGCACAGTTTTATAAATTGCCTAGTGTGGAAAGTGATTAGCCAAGAGACAGATATTTATACACAGCCTCACAGACCAAAATGGATTCCCATGGTCTAAATGTGTCAGCTTCCCCAAGTGACAGAATAAAGACATCATCATTAAAAAAGCAGTCATGGAAATCCTTCAAAACATGTTACTACGATTGCCACTGAGTCAGTGACTTCACAACTTGAGAATAGTTTCACCAAACAATGGCAAGACAGAACCATTAAAAGGGAGGGTGTAACCTCACCAACAGTCAGAGGATAATACAAACCAGATCTTGTGGTGGTGTGACACTTGTTTGGGCCTATCAGCCAAAGCTTACAGAGTCACACATACACCATGGAAGTAAAATGTAGTCTATTTCATGACTTTTATGGCTCTGTGATCCCTACTAGCAGTTGAAAGAGGTTAGTTACACATCACAAATACTGTAATTACACAAATATAATATAGTTGACAGCCATTGCATTATGATATAAAGATTCTATATTCTTGCGGCTGCAGTTTGGTCCAAAAACTCTCTTGAATAAACGCAGCCATCTGAGGACACTGTTTGTTGAGGTCCCTCTCTCCCTCATACTCCGGCTTCCTCTGTGGCCTTTCAGTGGTTCCACTAGAGGTCGACCGATTAATCGGCTTGGCCGATTAATTAGGGCCGATTTCAAGTTTTCATAACAATCGGTAATCTGCATTTTTGGACGCCAAATATGGCCGATTACATTGCAATCCACGAGGAGACTGCGTGGCAGGCTGACCACCTGTTACGCGAGTGCAGCAAGGAGCCAAGGTAAGTTGCTAGCTAGCATTAAACATATCTTATAAAAAACAATGAATCTTAACATAATCACCAGTTAACTACACATGGTTGATGATATTGCTAGTTTAACTAGCTTGTCATGCATTGCATATAATCATTGCGGTGCCTGTTAATTTATCATCGAATCACAGACTATCACAAACCATAAACATCAATGTCTTTCTTAAAATCAATACACAAGTATCGATTTTTAAACCTGCATATTTAGTTAAAATAAATTAATGTTAGCAGGCAATAATAACTAGGGAAATTGTGTCACTTCACTTGTGTTCCAGTGCAAGCAGAGTCAGGGTATATGCAGCAGTTTGGGCCGCCTGGCTCGTTGCGAAACGTGTGAAGACCATTTCTTCCTAACAAAGACCGTAATTCATTTTCCAAACGCACTTTCCTGCGTTTGCCAGCAGCTCTTCGCAATGCTTGAAGCACACCGCTGTTTACGACTTCAAGCCTATCAACTCTCGAGATTAGGCTGGCAATACTGTAGTGCCTATAAGAACATCCAATAGGGAATATTGGGAATATTGAAGACTCATGTTAAAAGAAACAACCAGCTTTCATGTTTTGAGCAAGGAACTTAACCGTTAGCTTTTTTACATGGCACATATTGCACTTTTACTTTCTTCTCCTACACTGTGTTTTTGCATTATTTATACCAAATTGAACATGTTTCATTATTTATTTGAGACTGATTTTATTTATGTATTATATTAAGTTAAAATACAAGTGTTCATTCAGCATTGTTGTAATTGTCATTATTACAAATATATATACATATATATATATACGGTGTGTGTATGTATATATATATATATATATATATATATATATATATTTTTTTTTTTTTTTTTTTTTATCGGCCGATTAATCGGTATCGGCTTTTTTTGGTCCTCCAATAATCTGTATCGCCATTGAAAAATCATAGTCAGTCGACCTCTAGTTTCCACTGACTGACCACAACTCCCCCAACGCAGTCCTCCTCTGAACTTTCGAAATAAGCAGCAGCATTATGAAATTTGGCAACACCCTGATGTTCAAATGACAGACTTCACCATGGGCTGATTCTACTCATTAACACTGCTGTGGCCACAACAAGCCTGTAACGCCCTAGAGACTTCTGCCTTCAACTGCCTCATCCAACTGGCCCTATTATTAATGGAAATTAGACAGAGTATAGTTTAAAAGTATTTTTTTCCCCCTTGATGTTCAGACACAGGATTTGGTTTGGATGTTTATGTTCCTCAACTTCCTAACTTCACTCTTCACTGAACGGGGGTGGGGGGGTGGGGGGTCTCTTGTTTAGAGGGAGATGGTGTTTGAGAAATAGAAAGACAGAGAGAGATAATTACATCCCTCCCTGCCAGCACTGAGAAACAACAATCCCACAGCACAGCTGTAGCTAGTTACTTACTGTATGTTACCACCACGCCCATGCGGCCAAATACAACTTTATTTATGAATAGTAAATCAACGACCCAGAACTGCCTCTGTAACCAGGCAACCAATGCAAGTAAATGTCAGAATTAAAAAAATGTCAGGACAGGCCGGATGGAAACAGAACATTTGTCGGTAAACTTTCCAAATGTCAGCAAAACAAAATACGCTGACAAGGTGGGATCTTTCTTTGTCTGTAAAATACATTTTGCGAGTAATGGCAATTGAAAATCCTTCATGCGCAAATATTATTAATAATAATAACCGTCATATGGAAGTAAACTTGAAGTCACGTAATTATATATTTTGACAGGTAGCCCAGCGGTTAAGCGCATTGGGTTAGTAACCGAAAAATCACTGGTTAGAATCCCCTAGCCAGAGAGCTGAAAATAATCTGCGGAAGACACATTTTGGATTAATGCATTCAGTTGTGCAACTGACTAGGTAGGCTCTCCCCTTTCCTCCTCCCACTACGACTTGGAAAGCATGCAGTTTATGAAGGGATGTATCGGAAGTTACATGAGTACCTGAAGGAAATGGGGGAAGGTCATGCTTTTTCAATTTCAGTCAAGGGGAGGGTTTAGTATTGTTTAATCTAGTCCATGGCAGGGTCATGTAATTTGTAATTGATGAAATTTAAAAATGTCAAAATCGATGTGTTTGCCCGATATCGCCCCTCATCTCTGATTCGCGCCTATAGGCTATTTACTGTGGTCTCAATCAAATGATCCATAGCCTATAGCAGGGGCGCAACTTTGGTTTTAGAAGTGGGTGGGACATAATTTTTTTATCCAGTCAGATGACTGCGAACACTGCGAACACTGCGAACAGCCTACCAGACCGCTCGGAGGCGTCCGCATGATCCTAAAGCACACCCGCCCTGTTTTGTATCACATTCCAAAGATACATCTTGGGAGGGACAAAAATCCAGTTTTGGAATGTCGGGGGGTCATGTCCCCCCGTCCCCAATGAAAGTTGCGCCCCTGGCCGTATAGGCTATGTCGTTCATGCACGGAGAAGCACCGCTAAAATAGCTGCTGGGATGGTCTAAATAAAACTAGGCTGCATTACACACGGCAATGAATTTTCACTGCATCATTTTGTCACATGATTATTTGGTCTGGTTGCTGTGGCATTCCCGGTTACCACGACAACGGAAGTTGCATCAGTTTCAGATACTTTTTTTCATGTGTGTGTGACAAGTAAAGTGACAGTCGCAGCAACGGTTTAGACATTCCACCGAAGCATAATTTAATGTCATTTTGCATGGATTGCTATCATACCTTGTCTGTAGACTTCATACAGGGTAAGGAAAGCAATATGTACTTCTGTAATTTGGATTAACTATCCCTTTAAACTACAGATGAAATCAATGATGAACTTCACAGGGTGATGAAAGTGCAGTGATGAGCATGATGCTCATTTCCAATAAATATTAAGGATCTTATGGTGACATGGTAGATGCTTGGCTGCCGTTTGATAAATCAAAATAGTCTCGCTTTTTTGTCAATAATAATCATCATGCAAGCAAGCCTACCCTCACTGTATCTGCCAGCTGGGAACATTCACTATATATATATACACACACACACATTTTTTTACAAAACCCATCAGTCGAGTTGAAAATGACCCATTTAACTTGACTTTTTTTTTTTTTTTTTGGTACATGACCATTTAAGTGCAAGTTTTCTTTATGTGCACTACGTCATTACGCAAAGCCTTTAATCAGCAACAAGTCAATTTGATGGTGGGAAAATGTGCGTATTGTTTTTTTGCCAGCTTTAGAAAATTCACATGAAATATTTGCCAATTGGATGGAAACCTAGCTTGCGGCTGGTTTCATGACAATGGGCTGGGTTCTGTTGTGAAAATGTGAAAATTGCCCAAAGTCTGAATGGTGAATTACATTGTTCGACAAATATTGATGAAACAAAACAAAAAAACATTAAAATACTGGACTGAGAGAGCATTTGAAAGTTTATTTAGGAGAAATCAAGTACAAAAAAAGCAACATTTTCTTTTGAAAAAAATAAGACAAAAATAAAGTAAATAAAACATTAACAAAAAGTAAAAGGCAATGTAGTTTCCCATGTGAAGCCACAGTTAGTCTAGTTCCTGTGACTTGTCGTTTAGAGGCACAAGCAGTCGAATACCAATTAAATAACATTGGAACATTAAACCCCAACATATCACTGAGAGACAACTCGTGATAAGCCCTTACAGTTCCACTGCAGTATAGAAACAGACTCAAAACATGCAGCAGTAATGTCACCCTGACATTATCTTTATACTGAACAAAAATATAAATGCAACAATTTCATTTGATATGAGGAAATCATAATTTGGCCCTAATCTATGGATTTTACATGCCTGGGAATACAGATATGAATCTAGTTTGCGGCTGGTTTCATGGCAATTCCATAACCCCACCGTCACCATGGGGCACTCTGTTCACAACATTGACAGCAAACCATCCACATGACGCCATAGACGTGGTTTGCGGATGTGAGGCCGGTTGGACATACTACCAAATTCTCTAAATTAACATTAAATTCTCTGGCAACAGCTCTGGTGGAAATTCCTGCAGTCAACTTGCTAATTGCACACTCCCCCAAAACTTGAGACATCTGTGGCATTGTGTTGTGGGACAAAACAGCACATTTTAGAGCAGCCTTTTGTCCCCAGCACAAGGTGCACCTGTGTAATGATCATGCTGTTTAAACATATTCTTGATATTGCACACCTGTCAGGTGGATGGATTATCTTGGCAAAGGACAAATGCTCACTAACAGGGATGTAAAAAATCCGAGATAAATTTTCTGCGTATGGAAAGTCCGGGATCTTTTATTTCAGCTCATGAAACATGGGACCAACACTTACCATGTTGCATTTATAATTTTATTCAGTGTACATTTAGATGGAGCAATTAGTGTTAAGTGCCTTGCTCAAGGGCACATACAGATTTTTGACCTTGTTGGCTCTGGGATTCGAACCAGCGACTTTTCGGTTACTGGCCCAATGCGCTTAACTGCTAGGCTACTTGCCGCCCCCTTTATGCCAAGAGAGCCTTATTCATAGAATGACAAGTGTGTTCCTGCACTTATCACACCTCAGACAACTCTGGAGAAAAAAAAAAAATCTACTTTTTAGATAGATAAAAATGCATCGTTAGAGTATAATGAATATCCAATGGCTGGATATACAGTATAAAGTTGTTTTTAAAAATGTATAGGATCTTTACGCGCCGCGCAATGATAGTCTTTACAAATTAAAGAAAAACGGAATATAATAGTTCGTAGTAATTCTTAAACAGTGTGCAGAATATTGGATGCAAGTACATAATTCTCAAAGAGCTGAGAGGTGACTAAAACAATGTCAACGTACTATAACATAGTGTTAACCCAAAGATTTACTAAATGAAATGGAAATAATTTCAGAAAAGTCATACAACTGTATTAATCTGTATAACCCGCACCTTCAGTACATTAGATGTTCTAGAGTGGTACTACCCTGGATTCTGTTCTGTTTTTTTTTTACTCCCTTACAGTTTAGGCTACACGAAGGAAACACCCCAAATTGAAGAGAAGCTATCCTCAATCCACAAATCTTACCAGCTCTTACTTGAAACATAAAATGGAGTTGGGTAGTAATGGTGGAATGTTCATGCCATTGTCTCAAGACAAGCATGAGCAAGGGTTTTGTTCAAGGCCAGCCATGATACATGTGTGTGAAGTCACCAGCATTTTCGGTTTTAGGGTTAATAAACTACTACACTTTCAAAAATAAAGAGTTGAGTAGAAATCCTCATTACTAGTCAATCTAACAAAAGTTAGTCAATTTGATAGCATTCAAAGTTCAAATGGAAGTTGAACTGAAACTAAACAGATTAGAGTAAATAAAATCATGACTAAATGGCATGGTGAAGATAGGACTGTTCCATCTAGGAGTTGACTACAGATGTTCAATGTTTACTGTATTCAGTCATAGCATCCACAGAATAACAATGCAATCGAGCCTATTATACTGCAGCCAGACAGCCTTGCCAGAGGCTGCGTTTTGTAGATGGATGCGTGTGTATAGATATATATTCTAATGAAAACCAGATACAAAAAAATATATTTAGTACGACTGTACCAGCAGTGAATATTTCTAAAACGGTTACTGACAAAAATAAATTCTGATGGTAAATAGTATAGAATAACAAGGCTTATAATAGATACCAGCTATTTGAAACATGCATCTCAGTAAGCAGAATACTATCCTTATTACCAACTGTATCTATGAAATTAACCACAGTGAGTATTAGGAGAACAAAAAGGATCAAAACAAAATGTAAAGTCCACAAATAAGAAAGTGAGTCCAGTTCAGAATAGTGGGAGAGAAAAAGAGAAACATTCAGACCGGAGGGAGGCCCGAGCCTTAATTGCGTTACCACAGTTAGTATTGTAAAAAAAAAGAAGGTATTAATAATCCCCCCCAAAAATGGTATGCTCCAAATGAAACAGATATGCCGTTACCCCTACCTCAATCTAACACATAATAGTGCAAATCAGAGCCGGCCTTCCTTTCCAAGTAAAAACACACTCAAACACAGGGTTACAGGGTGAGTGGAGAGTTAAAGGAGATGGCAGGATGATGGAGACAGAAGTGATGATGGAGACAGAACTTGAAACTTGAAATTACACTAATATAGCCTAATTAGCCTGATTTTGGAGTAATGACACAGTGATATTATCTCTTTCATGTATCACTGTCTGGACCAGCAGGGTTGGGTGTGAAACAGGTCTTGTGAACTAACTTTAGTTGTCCGCAGTAATCCAACCATTACTTTATCGCCAAAACAATTACATTTTCACTAGTTTACATTGCACAGTTTTATAAATTGCCTAGTGTGGAAAGTGATTAGCCAAGAGACAGATATTTATACACAGCCTCACAGACCAAAATGGATTCCCATGGTCTAAATGTGTCAGCTTCCCCAAGTGACAGAATAAAGACATCATCATTAAAAAAGCAGTCATGGAAATCCTTCAAAACATGTTACTACGATTGCCACTGAGTCAGTGACTTCACAACTTGAGAATAGTTTCACCAAACAATGGCAAGACAGAACCATTAAAAGGGAGGGTGTAACCTCACCAACAGTCAGAGGATAATACAAACCAGATCTTGTGGTGGTGTGACACTTGTTTGGGCCTATCAGCCAAAGCTTACAGAGTCACACATACACCATGGAAGTAAAATGTAGTCTATTTCATGACTTTTATGGCTCTGTGATCCCTACTAGCAGTTGAAAGAGGTTAGTTACACATCACAAATACTGTAATTACACAAATATAATATAGTTGACAGCCATTGCATTATGATATAAAGATTCTATATTCTTGCGGCTGCAGTTTGGTCCAAAAACTCTCTTGAATAAACGCAGCCATCTGAGGACACTGTTTGTTGAGGTCCCTCTCTCCCTCATACTCCGGCTTCCTCTGTGGCCTTTCAGTGGTTCCACTAGAGGTCGACCGATTAATCGGCTTGGCCGATTAATTAGGGCCGATTTCAAGTTTTCATAACAATCGGTAATCTGCATTTTTGGACGCCAAATATGGCCGATTACATTGCAATCCACGAGGAGACTGCGTGGCAGGCTGACCACCTGTTACGCGAGTGCAGCAAGGAGCCAAGGTAAGTTGCTAGCTAGCATTAAACATATCTTATAAAAAACAATGAATCTTAACATAATCACCAGTTAACTACACATGGTTGATGATATTGCTAGTTTAACTAGCTTGTCATGCATTGCATATAATCATTGCGGTGCCTGTTAATTTATCATCGAATCACAGACTATCACAAACCATAAACATCAATGTCTTTCTTAAAATCAATACACAAGTATCGATTTTTAAACCTGCATATTTAGTTAAAATAAATTAATGTTAGCAGGCAATAATAACTAGGGAAATTGTGTCACTTCACTTGTGTTCCAGTGCAAGCAGAGTCAGGGTATATGCAGCAGTTTGGGCCGCCTGGCTCGTTGCGAAACGTGTGAAGACCATTTCTTCCTAACAAAGACCGTAATTCATTTTCCAAACGCACTTTCCTGCGTTTGCCAGCAGCTCTTCGCAATGCTTGAAGCACACCGCTGTTTACGACTTCAAGCCTATCAACTCTCGAGATTAGGCTGGCAATACTGTAGTGCCTATAAGAACATCCAATAGGGAATATTGGGAATATTGAAGACTCATGTTAAAAGAAACAACCAGCTTTCATGTTTTGAGCAAGGAACTTAACCGTTAGCTTTTTTACATGGCACATATTGCACTTTTACTTTCTTCTCCTACACTGTGTTTTTGCATTATTTATACCAAATTGAACATGTTTCATTATTTATTTGAGACTGATTTTATTTATGTATTATATTAAGTTAAAATACAAGTGTTCATTCAGCATTGTTGTAATTGTCATTATTACAAATATATATACATATATATATATACGGTGTGTGTATGTATATATATATATATATATATATATATATATATATTTTTTTTTTTTTTTTTTTTTATCGGCCGATTAATCGGTATCGGCTTTTTTTGGTCCTCCAATAATCTGTATCGCCATTGAAAAATCATAGTCAGTCGACCTCTAGTTTCCACTGACTGACCACAACTCCCCCAACGCAGTCCTCCTCTGAACTTTCGAAATAAGCAGCAGCATTATGAAATTTGGCAACACCCTGATGTTCAAATGACAGACTTCACCATGGGCTGATTCTACTCATTAACACTGCTGTGGCCACAACAAGCCTGTAACGCCCTAGAGACTTCTGCCTTCAACTGCCTCATCCAACTGGCCCTATTATTAATGGAAATTAGACAGAGTATAGTTTAAAAGTATTTTTTTCCCCCTTGATGTTCAGACACAGGATTTGGTTTGGATGTTTATGTTCCTCAACTTCCTAACTTCACTCTTCACTGAACGGGGGTGGGGGGGTGGGGGGTCTCTTGTTTAGAGGGAGATGGTGTTTGAGAAATAGAAAGACAGAGAGAGATAATTACATCCCTCCCTGCCAGCACTGAGAAACAACAATCCCACAGCACAGCTGTAGCTAGTTACTTACTGTATGTTACCACCACGCCCATGCGGCCAAATACAACTTTATTTATGAATAGTAAATCAACGACCCAGAACTGCCTCTGTAACCAGGCAACCAATGCAAGTAAATGTCAGAATTAAAAAAATGTCAGGACAGGCCGGATGGAAACAGAACATTTGTCGGTAAACTTTCCAAATGTCAGCAAAACAAAATACGCTGACAAGGTGGGATCTTTCTTTGTCTGTAAAATACATTTTGCGAGTAATGGCAATTGAAAATCCTTCATGCGCAAATATTATTAATAATAATAACCGTCATATGGAAGTAAACTTGAAGTCACGTAATTATATATTTTGACAGGTAGCCCAGCGGTTAAGCGCATTGGGTTAGTAACCGAAAAATCACTGGTTAGAATCCCCTAGCCAGAGAGCTGAAAATAATCTGCGGAAGACACATTTTGGATTAATGCATTCAGTTGTGCAACTGACTAGGTAGGCTCTCCCCTTTCCTCCTCCCACTACGACTTGGAAAGCATGCAGTTTATGAAGGGATGTATCGGAAGTTACATGAGTACCTGAAGGAAATGGGGGAAGGTCATGCTTTTTCAATTTCAGTCAAGGGGAGGGTTTAGTATTGTTTAATCTAGTCCATGGCAGGGTCATGTAATTTGTAATTGATGAAATTTAAAAATGTCAAAATCGATGTGTTTGCCCGATATCGCCCCTCATCTCTGATTCGCGCCTATAGGCTATTTACTGTGGTCTCAATCAAATGATCCATAGCCTATAGCAGGGGCGCAACTTTGGTTTTAGAAGTGGGTGGGACATAATTTTTTTATCCAGTCAGATGACTGCGAACACTGCGAACACTGCGAACAGCCTACCAGACCGCTCGGAGGCGTCCGCATGATCCTAAAGCACACCCGCCCTGTTTTGTATCACATTCCAAAGATACATCTTGGGAGGGACAAAAATCCAGTTTTGGAATGTCGGGGGGTCATGTCCCCCCGTCCCCAATGAAAGTTGCGCCCCTGGCCGTATAGGCTATGTCGTTCATGCACGGAGAAGCACCGCTAAAATAGCTGCTGGGATGGTCTAAATAAAACTAGGCTGCATTACACACGGCAATGAATTTTCACTGCATCATTTTGTCACATGATTATTTGGTCTGGTTGCTGTGGCATTCCCGGTTACCACGACAACGGAAGTTGCATCAGTTTCAGATACTTTTTTTCATGTGTGTGTGACAAGTAAAGTGACAGTCGCAGCAACGGTTTAGACATTCCACCGAAGCATAATTTAATGTCATTTTGCATGGATTGCTATCATACCTTGTCTGTAGACTTCATACAGGGTAAGGAAAGCAATATGTACTTCTGTAATTTGGATTAACTATCCCTTTAAACTACAGATGAAATCAATGATGAACTTCACAGGGTGATGAAAGTGCAGTGATGAGCATGATGCTCATTTCCAATAAATATTAAGGATCTTATGGTGACATGGTAGATGCTTGGCTGCCGTTTGATAAATCAAAATAGTCTCGCTTTTTTGTCAATAATAATCATCATGCAAGCAAGCCTACCCTCACTGTATCTGCCAGCTGGGAACATTCACTATATATATATACACACACACACATTTTTTTACAAAACCCATCAGTCGAGTTGAAAATGACCCATTTAACTTGACTTTTTTTTTTTTTTTTTTGGTACATGACCATTTAAGTGCAAGTTTTCTTTATGTGCACTACGTCATTACGCAAAGCCTTTAATCAGCAACAAGTCAATTTGATGGTGGGAAAATGTGCGTATTGTTTTTTTGCCAGCTTTAGAAAATTCACATGAAATATTTGCCAATTGGATGGAAACCTAGCTTGCGGCTGGTTTCATGACAATGGGCTGGGTTCTGTTGTGAAAATGTGAAAATTGCCCAAAGTCTGAATGGTGAATTACATTGTTCGACAAATATTGATGAAACAAAACAAAAAAACATTAAAATACTGGACTGAGAGAGCATTTGAAAGTTTATTTAGGAGAAATCAAGTACAAAAAAAGCAACATTTTCTTTTGAAAAAAATAAGACAAAAATAAAGTAAATAAAACATTAACAAAAAGTAAAAGGCAATGTAGTTTCCCATGTGAAGCCACAGTTAGTCTAGTTCCTGTGACTTGTCGTTTAGAGGCACAAGCAGTCGAATACCAATTAAATAACATTGGAACATTAAACCCCAACATATCACTGAGAGACAACTCGTGATAAGCCCTTACAGTTCCACTGCAGTATAGAAACAGACTCAAAACATGCAGCAGTAATGTCACCCTGACATTATCTTTATACTGAACAAAAATATAAATGCAACAATTTCATTTGATATGAGGAAATCATAATTTGGCCCTAATCTATGGATTTTACATGACTGGGAATACAGATATGAATCTAGTTTGCGGCTGGTTTCATGGCAATTCCATAACCCCACCGTCACCATGGGGCACTCTGTTCACAACATTGACAGCAAACCATCCACATGACGCCATAGACGTGGTTTGCGGATGTGAGGCCGGTTGGACATACTACCAAATTCTCTAAATTAACATTAAATTCTCTGGCAACAGCTCTGGTGGAAATTCCTGCAGTCAACTTGCTAATTGCACACTCCCCCAAAACTTGAGACATCTGTGGCATTGTGTTGTGGGACAAAACAGCACATTTTAGAGCAGCCTTTTGTCCCCAGCACAAGGTGCACCTGTGTAATGATCATGCTGTTTAAACATATTCTTGATATTGCACACCTGTCAGGTGGATGGATTATCTTGGCAAAGGACAAATGCTCACTAACAGGGATGTAAAAAATCCGAGATAAATTTTCTGCGTATGGAAAGTCCGGGATCTTTTATTTCAGCTCATGAAACATGGGACCAACACTTACCATGTTGCATTTATAATTTTATTCAGTGTACATTTAGATGGAGCAATTAGTGTTAAGTGCCTTGCTCAAGGGCACATACAGATTTTTGACCTTGTTGGCTCTGGGATTCGAACCAGCGACTTTTCGGTTACTGGCCCAATGCGCTTAACTGCTAGGCTACTTGCCGCCCCCTTTATGCCAAGAGAGCCTTATTCATAGAATGACAAGTGTGTTCCTGCACTTATCACACCTCAGACAACTCTGGAGAAAAAAAAAAAATCTACTTTTTAGATAGATAAAAATGCATCGTTAGAGTATAATGAATATCCAATGGCTGGATATACAGTATAAAGTTGTTTTTAAAAATGTATAGGATCTTTACGCGCCGCGCAATGATAGTCTTTACAAATTAAAGAAAAACGGAATATAATAGTTCGTAGTAATTCTTAAACAGTGTGCAGAATATTGGATGCAAGTACATAATTCTCAAAGAGCTGAGAGGTGACTAAAACAATGTCAACGTACTATAACATAGTGTTAACCCAAAGATTTACTAAATGAAATGGAAATAATTTCAGAAAAGTCATACAACTGTATTAATCTGTATAACCCGCACCTTCAGTACATTAGATGTTCTAGAGTGGTACTACCCTGGATTCTGTTCTGTTTTTTTTTTACTCCCTTACAGTTTAGGCTACACGAAGGAAACACCCCAAATTGAAGAGAAGCTATCCTCAATCCACAAATCTTACCAGCTCTTACTTGAAACATAAAATGGAGTTGGGTAGTAATGGTGGAATGTTCATGCCATTGTCTCAAGACAAGCATGAGCAAGGGTTTTGTTCAAGGCCAGCCATGATACATGTGTGTGAAGTCACCAGCATTTTCGGTTTTAGGGTTAATAAACTACTACACTTTCAAAAATAAAGAGTTGAGTAGAAATCCTCATTACTAGTCAATCTAACAAAAGTTAGTCAATTTGATAGCATTCAAAGTTCAAATGGAAGTTGAACTGAAACTAAACAGATTAGAGTAAATAAAATCATGACTAAATGGCATGGTGAAGATAGGACTGTTCCATCTAGGAGTTGACTACAGATGTTCAATGTTTACTGTATTCAGTCATAGCATCCACAGAATAACAATGCAATCGAGCCTATTATACTGCAGCCAGACAGCCTTGCCAGAGGCTGCGTTTTGTAGATGGATGCGTGTGTATAGATATATATTCTAATGAAAACCAGATACAAAAAAATATATTTAGTACGACTGTACCAGCAGTGAATATTTCTAAAACGGTTACTGACAAAAATAAATTCTGATGGTAAATAGTATAGAATAACAAGGCTTATAATAGATACCAGCTATTTGAAACATGCATCTCAGTAAGCAGAATACTATCCTTATTACCAACTGTATCTATGAAATTAACCACAGTGAGTATTAGGAGAACAAAAAGGATCAAAACAAAATGTAAAGTCCACAAATAAGAAAGTGAGTCCAGTTCAGAATAGTGGGAGAGAAAAAGAGAAACATTCAGACCGGAGGGAGGCCCGAGCCTTAATTGCGTTACCACAGTTAGTATTGTAAAAAAAAAGAAGGTATTAATAATCCCCCCCAAAAATGGTATGCTCCAAATGAAACAGATATGCCGTTACCCCTACCTCAATCTAACACATAATAGTGCAAATCAGAGCCGGCCTTCCTTTCCAAGTAAAAACACACTCAAACACAGGGTTACAGGGTGAGTGGAGAGTTAAAGGAGATGGCAGGATGATGGAGACAGAAGAGGGGCTAACCAGACTATGGCTTTTTGTTTGAAGTGGCAGGTGAGTTCTTTGGCTAATAAAGAAGGCATGAGGGAGTTAAGACAGAACACCTTCTCAAAGGCTTACATTATTTGATCGTTTTGGGAATCTCTGTCAGGGTTAAGTCTTTAAAATGTTTTTTTTTAAATTGTTATTATCAATAGAAGAACTCAAAGATGACATCAGGGCTGACTAATACTGGTCCTAGAGGGCTCCTCAAATTGATATTTCTGCCTTCAAAAAGGAAGAATTTACACACTTGGACTCAATCCAAAACTGCCCTAACTGAACAAATGTATCAAATCCTCCCAGATCTGAGTCAGTCATTTAATAGGAGCAGAAGCCACCCCCCAGGTCCGTAAAAAGACAGTCTTGGTGTACAATACAGTATTCAAACTGATCGTCTTGTTTAGCATGTTTGTCACCGTTGTTCTGAGCTCAGGGATGTCAAGCTTGACAATGAATGGTATAGGAAGGTCAATCTGTGCCCTTATCTGATGCCACAGACAAAAGGAGTGATTGTGTTTCACCACTCAACAATGAGGGAGGCTCAGCCCATCTCTCAGGAGTTGGCCTCTGGACTGTGGGGGCCTCCCCCTGGCCCCTTGGCCTTGATCTGGAGCCAGGTCTTCCCCAAGGCCTTGGCAAAGTGGTCATCCACAGAGCCTGTGATGGACACAGAGTTGGAGATGGGCTCGGGCTCCTTGTAGTTCTTCCCCAGGCTGCGGCGGAAGTGCTCTTCGATCACAGGGTCGACGGCAGTGTTAGCTGGGATTACAGAATAGAGGTGAGTATTACAGCTCCTGAATTGAGTAAAGCTATTTATGAGTATTGAGAAAAGTCTAAATTCCAAGTGTGGTATGGTAACAATGGTGCAGATGTCCAATTTATGCACAGAGATTTACCAGTAAGGTAATGTGGTGCTAAAGATTTACCATTGGCCTTCCTCTGATCGATGGGTGGGCTGGGACTGTGAGACTTGTGGCAGTGAGACCGGTAGCAATTGCGATTGCTTGCAGGAGCACAGGTGATCACAGAGGGACGATTCTATAAGAGATAAATACACACAAATTAAGAGACTGTAGGCAAGACGCAACTGATGAATGCATGACAGTATTTCTTATTTGTCAGAATAACCTGTGGTCTGTCCACAGGGCCAGGCATGGCAGGCCTCTCTGCGCCACCCAGTCCAGATTCCAGGCTGTTTTTAGTCAGAGCCAGGGGCTGGTCCAAGCCATAGGAGGGGATGGAGGCATACATGTGGTTGTCATGGAGACCATTGGAGGAGGAAGTGATGTGCTCCACAGGGCTGTGTCCGAGGCTCCAAGGATCGCTGCGGTTGTCTCCACCGGCAGGCCGTCCCCTTGTTAAAGGACGGACAAGTGGCAGATTACACCGGACTGCCTTACATAGCCCACCAACTGCACCGACTATTCATAGGCCACTTTCAAAATCAATCTCACTTTGATGTCAGGAGATTGGGCCATGCAGACTGTAGCTTAATGAGGATTCCGTGCTAGATTGTTCAAAAACCAGCCGTGTTTACTTATGACACATTTAACCACATGCACACTCCTGTGTGCAATCCTCCTCTGATATCGATACATCTAAGTCCATTCATGCCGATAAATGTTTGGATACAAGTAACATTTAAATATTGTCATAAAACAAACATCCAAAAAGTATGTAAGATTGCACTTACAGTTGAGCAGCAAACAGTCTGCTCATTTTGGTCATGTGGTCATTGTCACAGTCAATGCGGTCATCCACTTGCTCCTCGCCATACTTCCTTTTGCTGGGGCAGATGGGGGGAGGACCGGTCCTCATGTTGGTCATTGCAGAGGGCAGCGAGGGAATCCTGGACTCACCTGTAAGAGAAGATTCAGCTGTAGAGAACAGTCCCCGTTTATACATTTCATGTAAACCAGGGTGATCATGTCTCAATAATTTAGAACGTTTTTAAACTAAATCAGTAACAATAGGAGGTGGTTTGAGCCGCCATCCTCCCTCCCTCCCCCCCCCCCCCCCCCCCCCCCCCGTGATCTAGTTACCTGCTCTGACTACCTGAAAAGTGGGGACTAATGTTAGAGGTGGGGCGGCAGGTGCCTAGTGGTTAGAGCATTGGGCCAGTAACCGAAAGGTTGCTGGATCGAATCCGAGCTGACAAGGTTAAAACAAAACAAAATATGGCCTTCAGCCCCTGAACATGGCCGTTAACCCACAGTAGCCCGTAATTGTCAATAAGAATGTGTTCTTAACTGACTTGTCTAGTTAAATAAAAAGGTTACACAGAGGTTTAGCGTTACTTTTTATGTCAATCCTTGCAGCCACAATGACTGGAGCCACAATGAGTGGTTAAAAAAGTGGCACGGTGTAATTGATCAATACATTAAAATTGTGTTAGCTAACGTTTCCCACGGTTGGTTTGTCAATGATTAAAACATAATAATAAGGCACATAGCTAGCCAGCTATGTGAACTACGAGGGCTAGCTAGTTAGTGAACAACTAGTACTAGCTTGTTACGCCAATAACACACGTATGGAAAAATAGTAAATTATTCTCCCTTACCTTCGTAGTGTAGTCTCCCGATATTGTTGTTCATTTTGTCCAGGAACTGATAGTTCAACAGGTCCATTCTCGTGTAAAGCATTTACGCGTACAGGCTACTTGCTAACATCAAAGTTAGCAAAATAGCAGCTGGTTAAAACTAGTTAAGGTCCGTCCTAGAATATAAGAAATATAACATTAGTTAGCGAACGTTAAATAACATTATAGGTACCTAGCTAGTTAGCTAATAGTTTAGCAACCTCTGACAACGAACGTTAGCTAATCAGTGTGTCCCTGTCAAATGGCCCACTTTGACTGTAAACATTGGACACGTTAGCTGGCAAGGCTAACTAATTACATCTCTAGCAACGCTGGTTAACTAGCTAACTAAACTGTAAGCTGATTAGCTACTGTAGCTACGCTGGTTAGCTACCTAGCTAAGATTTAAACTTACACTTCGTTCGAGTAAAGAGGTCCAGATCAAATGACCGATAGTCAAAACGAGCTGTGGATCAACTTGACGAAAATCAGTTCATCGTCGCTATTCAAAATGTTTCACAAACACAGTTCAGACAAGGGACGTTGCGCCACATTCCAGCTTAGCTAAACAGTGTGGCTGCTTTGCTAACCTACCTAGCTAGCGAGCCAACTAAGTCCGATGATTCATTGCAGCTCTCCTTCTTCTTTTGTATTATGGGGCACCGCAAACAAATGTTATAGGTGAATGCCGCCACCTACGGTGTTGGCTGTGCATCAGTTTACTAGTATCATCCTACTTTTCTGTTGTATGAATGCGGAAAAAACAACCTTATTGAATGAAGCATGTTATTCCCATCACTCTCTATTGGCCTCGGCCTTACTCACCTGGACCCATTTTACCCTACTAATCTCTTCACTGCCTCAGCATAGGACAACTGGCATAGGACACCAGCAAACCTCAACCTGCCTTTCTGGTGCTGACACCATGGGTACCCCTACAGTTTACACACATCATATCTTCTCTCCCATGACCCACTCAATTTATGGTGCTTTTAAAACAACTGGGAATTCAGAAAAAAACAAGGTTCAATTATGTCAGTGATCTTCAAGTCAGAAAGTCAGAGCTCTAGAAAGATGGCAAAGTTTTCCACTTGGAATTCTGAGTTGATCACCAGTCGGATCTTGTTTTTTTTTCAGAGTTCCCAATTCCCAACCCCCACTGAAGTTGGGAGTCATAGATTTTCAGTTGTTTTGAACCCTGAACACAAAAATCTCAGACTTCCGACTTCAGAGCTTGCAAGACAACAGGGAACTCGGGGGGGAAAGTATCTCCGACTGGGAAAAATATTTTTGAACGGTCATCCAACTCGGAATTCCAAGTCAGGAACGGGCATCTTTCTAGAGCTCCGACATTCTGACCAAAAGATCACTGACATAATTTAACCTCATTTTTTTCTGAATTCCCAGTTGTTTTGAAAGTACCAATACAGATGGAGGACTTTGACATGCATGAAATTTGTAAAAATCTTCAACGACACTTGAAGCACATAGAATATAATAACTTTTTTCTGAGAGATTGGTTTAGTTGTGGCATTCAGATTATTCAATAAGCCTAGTATTTTTGAGTTTTGACCCTTGGGGGGCCTCGAAGAGCTTTCTGCAGTGTTGGTAGTAGTAGTCTACATGTAGTTCAAATAGTAATTTAACTACATTTTGCAGTAGCTTGGTTGTAGTTGAACTGAATAAAAATGTTGGTAGTGTTTTCAATAGTTAATCACTTTTTTTTGGCATGTAGTGGTGTAACTAACTACTGCGATCTACACACTACTTTTTTGCAAAAATCAAATAAATATAGCTCTCAATACCACAAGGATGACGCAAGTGAAGTTTAGTGCTGTAGGTTGGATGCAGCAGGTAATCATTCTTAAAGTCATTAGGGCTAGGCGTCCTGTCAACGGGACACCTGCCGGCAACTTCCGGTGAAGTTGAAGGGCGTGCAATTAAAATAAATAATCATATAAATTATGAATATTAAACATCTAGGTACATACAAGTGTCTTGTATCGGTTAAAGGCTTAAATTCTTGTTAATCTAACTGCATTGTTCGATTTACAATAGGCTTTACAGCGAAAGCATGCTATTGTTCGATGACGGTGCCCCACATCAAGATATTTTTCAACCAGCACAGGCTTCGTGAAATCCCAAATAGCGATTAAATATTCACTTACTTTTTGAAAATCGTCCTCTGATTTGCAATCCCAAGGGTCCCAGCTACCCAGCATGGTCGTTTTGTTAGATAAAATCGTTCATAAAATCCTTTATATCCCAACAATTCTGTTTAGTTGGCACCATCGATTTGAGTAATCCACTCATTCAACATGCATAGAAAGGAATCTAAAAAGCTACCGCTAAACTTTGTTAAAACAGGTCAAAATACCTTTCTATATAATCCTCAGGTACCCTAAAATGTAATTAAACTATAATATTTCATACGGAAAGAAGTATGTTCAATAGAAAAGCTAAACTAGCAAGTGTGCGTCCTCTTCGTCGCGCGCCACCAGACTTATTTCCAACTCTGACTCCCTGTACCAAAACTCTAAATTCTTCCTCATTTGGGAAGAAACAAGCCTGAAATCTTGAACAAAGACTGTTGACATCTATTGGAAGGCACAGGAATTGCAATCTGGGAGCTGGAATTGCATCGGACCCATAGCTTTCCATTGAAAGAGCGTGGGCTCTCCCCCCAAAAAAATCAGATTGGTTTTTCTTTGGATTTTTGGCTACCATATCAATTGTGTTATAGTCTCAGACATTATTTTAACATTTCTACAAACCTCAAAGTGTTTTCTATCCACTGGTACCAATTATATGCATATCTGGCTTCTGGGCCTGAGTAACAGGGAGTTTACTTTGGGCACATCAGTCAGACAGGAAGTGGAGAAAAATAGACCCTAGTTGTGCTGAGTTTTTATATAAATATGAATATTTATAAATATAGTACCTTCAGAAAGTATTCACACCCCTTGACTTTTTCCCCATTTTGTTGTGTTACAGCCTGATTGAAAATGTATTACTATTTTTTTTCTTATTCACTGGCCTACATACACTACCCCATAATGTCAAAGTGGGATTTATGTTTTTCAAAAATGTAAAACATTTATTTAAAAAAATGAAAAGCTGAAATGTCTTGAGTCAATAAGCATTCAACCCCTTTGCTATGGCAAGCCTAAATAAGTTCAGGAGTAAGAATGTACTTAACAAGTCACATAATAATGTGCGTGGACTCACTCTGTGTACAATAATAGTGCTTGACATGATTTTTGAATGACTACCTCATCTCTGTACTCCAGATGAGCTTCAATGCCATACAACTTTCCTTCCGTTGCCTCCAACTGCTCTTAAATGCAAGTAAAACTAAATGCATGCTCTTCAACCGATCGCTGCCCACACCTACCTGCCCGTCTAGCATCACTACTCTGGACGGTTCTGACTTAGAATATGTGGACAACTACAAATACCTAGGTGTCTGGTTAGACTGTAAACTCTCCTTCCAGACTCACATTAAGCATCTCCACTCCCAAATTAAATCTAGAATCAGCTTCCTATTTCACAACAAAGCATCCTTCACTCATGCTGCCAAACATACCCTTGTAAAACTGACTATCCTACCGATCCTTGCCTTCAGCAATGTAATTTACAAAATAGCCTCCAACCCTCTACTTAGCAAATTGGATGCAGTCTATCACACTGCCATCCATTTGGTCACCATATACTACCCCCATATATATTTATTTTTTTGCTCCTTTGCACCCCAGTATCTCTACTTGCACATTCATCTTCTGCACATCTATCAGTGTTTAATTGCTAAATTGTGATTATTTCGCCACTACGGCCTATTTATTGCCTTACCTCCCTAATCTTGCTTCATTTGCACACACTGTACATATACTTTTCTATTGTGTCATTGACTGTACGTTTGTTTATTCCATGTGTAACTCTGTGTTGTTTGTGTCGGAGTGTTTTGCTTTTTCTTGGCCAGGTCGCAGTTGTAAATGAGAACTTCCTCTCAACTGGCCTACCTGGTTAAATAATGGTGAAAAAAATATACACATGTATGTATCAGGTTTGAAGGTAAGACCCAAATGCAGACTGTGTGGAAGTAACATTGTTTATTACAGCAACAGGGGCAGGCAAACGACAGGTCAAGTCAGGCAGGGGTTGATAATCCAGAGTAGTGGGGCAAAGGTACAGGACAGCAGGCAGGCTCAGGGTCAGGTCAGGCAGAGGTCGGTAATCCAGAGTAGTGGGGCAAAAGTATAGGACGGCAGGCAGGCTTAGGGTCAGGGCAGGCAGGAATGGTCAAAACTGTGAAAAACAGAAAACAGGCACAATAGGCAAGACAGGAGCAGGTGGAAAACAACTGGTAGATTTGAAGAACAAAATGAACTGGCAACAGACAAACAGAGAACACAGGTATAAATACACAGGGGATAATGGGGAAGATGGGTGACACCTGGAGGGGGGTGAAGACAATCACAAGGACAGGTGAAACAGATCAGGGCGTGACAAATATCTGTAAGATCCCTCAGTCGAGTAGGGAATTTCAAACACAGATTTAACCTCAAAGATCAGGGAGGTTTTGCAATGCCTTCCAAAAAAGAGAGCCATTTGGTAGATGGGTACAAATAAAAAAGCAGACATTGAATATCCCTTTGAGCATGGTGAAGTTATTAATTACCCTTTGGATGGTGTATCAATACACCCAGCCACTACAAAGATAAAGTTGTCCTTCCTTACTCAGTTATCAGAGAGGAAGGAAACCAATCAGAGAGTTCACCATGAGTTCACCAGAGTTACCTCTGCTGTTTGTGAGAAAACTGAGGATGGATCAACAACATTGTAGTTACACAACCTAATTGACAGAGTGAAAAGAAGAAAGCTTGTACAGAATAGAAATATAACAACATGTGCATCCTGTTTGCAACAAGGCACTAAAGTAATAATGCAAAAAATGTTGCAAAGCAATACACTTTTTGTCCTGAATACAAAGTGTTAGGTTTGGTGCAAATCCAATACAACACATTACTGAGTACCACTCTCCATATTTGCAAGCATAGTGGTGGCTGCATCAAGTTATGGGTATACTTGTAATCGTTAAGGACTGTGGAGCTATTCCAGGATAAAAAAGAAACACAATGTAGCTAAGCACAGGCAAAATCCTATAGAAAAATCTGGTTCAGTCTGCTTTCACCAGACACTGGGAGATGATTTCCCCTTTCTGCAGGACAATAACCTAAAACACAAGGTCAAATCTACACTGGAGTTGCTTAACAAGAAGACAGTGAATGTTCCTGAGTGGACAAATTGCAGTTTTTACGTAAATCTGCTTGAAAATTTATGGCAAGACCTGAGAATGGTTGTCTAGCAATGATGAACAACAAATTTGACAGAGCTTGAATAATTTTGAAAATAACAAGGGGCAAATGGTGTGGAAAGCTCTTAGATACCCAGAAAGAATCACAGCTGTAATTGCTGCCATAGGTGATTCTAACATGTATTGACTCAGGAGGTGGAATACTTATTTAATCAAAGTATATTAGTGTTTCTTTTTATTTAAATTTTTTACAAATGTTAGAATTTTTCTTCCATTTTGATGTTACAGCGTATTGTGTGTAGATTGTAGTTTTTTTTTAAACTATTAACTCATTTTTAATTCCACTTTGTAACACACCAAAATGTGGAAAAAGTGCAGGGGGTGTGAAGACTTTCTAAAGACATATTCAGACTCCTTGACTTTTTCAATTTTTTTTTACAAACCAATCTTTTTCTAAAATTGATGAAATAAAACAAAGTGAAACTAGGTTTTTAGAAATGTTTGCAAATGTATATAAAAAACTGAAATACCTTATTTACATAACTATTCAGACCCTTTGCTATGAGACTCGAAATTGAGCTCAGGTGCATCCTGTTTCCATTGATCATCCTTGAGATGTTTCTACAACTTGATTGGTGTCCACCTGTTGTAAAATCAATTGATTGGACATGATTTGGAAAGGCACACACCTGTCTATATGAGGTCCCACGGTTAACAGTGAATTTCAGAGCAAAAAGCAAGCCATGATGTCGAAGGAATTGTCCGTAGAGCTCCGAGACAGGATTGTGTCGAGGCACAGATCTGGAGAAGGGTACCAAAAAAATTCTGCAGCATTGAAGGTCCCCAAGAACACAGAAGCCTCCATCATTATTAAGAAGCCTCCACCAATACTTTTTCTTAAGCTGGCAGGTCAGCCAAACTGAGCAATTGGGGGAGAAAGTGCTTGGTCAGGGAGGTGAACAAAAACCCGATGGTCACTCTCACAGAGCTCCAGAGTTCCCCTGTGGAGATTAGAGAACATTCCAGAAGGACAACCATCTCTGCAACACTCCACCAATCAGGCCTTTATGGTAGAGTGGCCAGACGGAAGCCAAAGTCACATTACAGCCCGCCGAAAGGAGTCTGACCATCTGGTCTGATGAAACCAAGATTGAACTCTTTGGCCTGAATGCCAAGCGTCACGTCTGGATGAAACCTAGCACCATCCCTACGGTGAAGCATGATAGTAGCAGCATAATGCTGTGAGGATGTTTTTCAGAGGCAGGGACTGGGAGACTAGTCAGGATTCAGGGAAAGATGAACGGAGCAATGTACAGATAGATCCTTGATGAACACCTGCTCCAGAGCACTCAGGACCTCAGACTGGGGTGAAGGTTCACCTTCCAACAGGACAACGACCCTAAGCACACAGCCAAGACAATGCAGGAGTGGCCTTGGGACAAGTCTCTGAATGTCCTTGAGTGGCCAAGCCAGAGGGGGACTGGAATCCAATCAAACATCTCCGGAGAGACCTGAAAATAGTGTGCAGTGACACTCCCCATTCAACCTGGCAGAGCTTGAGAGGATCTTCAGAGAATAAGGTTAAAAATTCCCCAAATACAGGTGTGCCAAGCTTGTAGCATCATACCCAAGAAGACTTGAGGCTGTAATCACTGCAAAAGGTGCTTCAACAAAGTACTGAGTAAAGGGTCTGAAAACTTTTTATTTTTAAGAAATGTAGAAAACTTTCTAAAAACGAGTTCATACTTTGTCGTTATGGGCTATTGTGTGTAGATTGATGAAGCGGGAAAACAATGTAATACATTTTAGAATAAGGCTGTAAAGTAACAAAATTAGGAAAAAGTCAAGGGGTCTGAATACTTTCCGAATGCACTGTATATGCTGACTGCACGAGCAGCAGGACTTCTGGTTTCTCATTTTCCTTAATAAAATATTCACTTCTCACAACAGTCAGACCACATAATAGGGCAACACTATTTATTGACACAGATATACTAATCCCGATATTTCACATTGTTTGTCTGCATAATTTAAATCTAACAATAATTTGCATGAGACAAAGTCTACTTGATCAATAGTTATTGCTATAGTATCTTATTGTGCCATTGGTGCCAATGACATCTATAGTGCCACCAACTGGTCTGGTGCAGCCATCTAAGGTTGCAGTGACTTTATATTCAAACAGTATCAGGTATGAAGGTGAAACTCAGATGTAGACAACGTTGAATTAACAATGGTTTAATAATCCAACAGGGGCAGGCAATAGACTGCAGACGTCAGTAAACCATAGGTGGGGTAAAGGTACAGGTCGGCAGCCAGGCTCAGTGGCAGGCAGGGTGGTCAGGCAGACGGGCTCAGAGTCAGGACAGGCAAGGGTCAAAACCAGGAGGGCAAGATAAAGAGAGACTGGGAAAAGCAGGCGCTGAGAACAAAAACACTTGACTTGACAAACAAGACAAACTGGCAACAGACAAACAGAGAACTCAGGTATAAATACACAGGGGAAGATGGGCGACACCTGGAGTGGGGTGGAGACAATCACAAAGACACGTGAAACAGATCAGGGTGTGACACACAGCTTCTAAGGACATGCAGTGCCAGTCAAAAGATTTGGACACACCTACTCATTCAAGGATTTTACTTTATTTGTACTATTTTCTACATTGTACAATAATAGTGAAGACATCACAGCTATGAAAAGACACATTTGGAATCGTGTATTAATTATGAAAGTGTTATACAAATCTAAATGTATTTTATATTTGCGAATCTTCAAAGTAGCCACCCTTTGCCTTGATGACAGCGTTGCACACTCTTGGCATTCTCTCAACCAGCTTCATGAGGTAGTCACCTGGAATGCACTTCAATTAACAGGTGTGCCTTGTTAAAAGGGTATTTGTGGAATTTCTTTCCTTCTTAATTTGTTTGAGCCAATTAGTTGTGTTGTGACATGATAGGGGTGGTATAAAGAAGACAGCCCTATTTGGTAAAAGACCAAGTCCATATTATGGCAAGAACAGCTCAAATAAGCAAAGAGAAGCGACAGTCCATCATAACTTTTTAAGAGATGAAGGTCAATCAAACAGGAAAATGTTAATATCTTTGAACATTTCTTCAAGTGTAGACCCAAAAACCATCCAGCGCTATGATGAAGCTGCTCTCATGAGGACCACCACAGGAAAGGAAGAGCCAGAGTTACCTCTGCTGCAGAGGATAAGTTCATTAGAGTTACCAGCCTCAGATATTGCAGCTTTAAAAAATGCTTCACAGAGTTCAAGTATTTGTGGTTCCAACTGCCGTGTCTTTGTGAGATGCAGAGTAGGTGAATGGATGATCTCCGCATGTGTGGTTCCCACCGTGAAGCATGGAGGAGGAGGTGTGATGGTGTGGGTGTGCATTTCTGGTGACACTGTCAGTGATTTATTTAGCGTTTAAGGCACACTTAACCAGCATGGCTACCACAACATTCTGCAACGATATGCCATATGGTTTGCGCTTAGTGGGACTATCATTTGTTTTCAACTGTACAATGACTCAGAACACACCTCTAGGCTGCGTAAGGGCTATTTGACCAAGAAGGAGAGTGATGGAGTGCTGCATCAGATGACCTGGCCTCCACAATCACCCAACCTCAAACCAATTGAGATGATTTGGGATGAGTTGGACCGCAGAATGAAGGAAAAGCAGCCATCAAGTGCACCGCATATGTGGGAACTCCTTCAAGACTGTTGGAAAAGCATTCAAGGTGAAGCTGGTTGAGAGAATGCCAAAAGTGTGCTGTGGCTACTTTGGAGAATCTAAATTCCAAAATACATTTTGATTTGTTTAACAATTTTTTACTACTTGATTCTATATGTTATTTCATAGTTTTGATATCTTTACTACTTTTCTACAATGTAGAACATAGTAAAAATGAAAATAAAACTTGATTGAGTAGGAGTGTCCAAACTTTTGACTTGTACTGTATATAACTGAACAAAAATATAAATGCAACAATTTCAATGATTTTACTGAGTTACAGTTCATATAAGGAAATCTGTCAATTGAAATAAATGCATTAGGCCCTAATCTATGGATTTCACATGACTGGGCAGGGGTGCAGCCATGGATGGGCCTGGGAGGGCATTGGCTTTGGAACCGGGCCCAGCAAATCAGAATTCATTTTCCCCCACAAAAGGGATTTATTACAGACAGAAATACTCCTCAGTTTCATCAGATGTCTGGGTGGCTGGTCTCAGATGATCCTGCAGGTGAAAAAGCCAGAAGTGGAGGTCCTGGGCTGTGGTTGTGAGGCAGGTTGGACATACTACCAAATTCTCTAAAATGACAATGGAGCTAGCTTATGGTAGAGAAATTAACATTCAATTATCAGGCAACAGCTCTGGTGGACATTCCTGCAGTCAGCATGCCAATTGCACGGTCCCTCAAAACTTGAGAATTGTGGCATTGTGTTGTGTGACAACAATGCACATTTTGAGTGGCCTTTTATTATCCCCGGCACAAGGTGCACTTGTGTAATTATCATGCTGTTTAATCAGCTTCTTGATCTTGCACACCTGTCAGGTGGAAGGATTATCTTGGCAAAGGAGAAACGCTCACTAACAGGGAAGTAAACAAATTTCTTTACAAAATTTGAGTGAAATAACCTTCTTGTGGAACATTTCGGGGATCTTTTATTTCAGCTCATGAAACATGGGACCAACACTCTAAAATCAAATCCATGGCCTTTATATTTTTGTTCATTAATAAGTAAGGCCCCATGACCATCGGTTCAGTTCTTGTAGCCCTGCTATAATATGGTTCCATCTTGTGGTGTCGCGTGGCCGACTTTGAATGCAGCAACTAATCATTCTCAAAATGATTAGAGGCTAATTCATTGAGTCTATATTCCAAATCTGGAGTCAATCTGATTTATGGATCATGAGGAGACAAAAAACAATGTATAATAATAATGTTTATTTAGCATTAGCATTAACACGTGCTACTGTGCATCTATAGGCACAGTGCAGCCATATTTGAGTAGAAGATGATTGCAGCTTATTTTGAGCATTAGCATTACACATGCAGTTGTTAATGAGTTGTTGAAGTTGCACTATACAGAAATCGCTCCATCATTTCATGGTTGCTAAAATTCTAATAGTTTGCCTAATTTCAGTTTATGTGACAAAACACGCACGTATAGTGTAGATCAGTGGTTCCCAAACTTTTGATAGTCCCTTATCCCTTCAAAAATTCAACCTCCAGCTGCATACCCTCTCTAGCACCAGGGTCAGAGCATTCTCAAAGGTTGTTTTTTGCCACCATTGTAAGCCTGCCACACACACACTATACGATACATTTATTAGACATAAGAATGAGTGAGTTTTTGTCACAACCCAGCTCGTGGGAAGTGACAGAGAGCTCTTATAGAACCAGGGCACAAATAATAATATTATAATAATCAATCATTTTGCTCTTTATTTAGCCATTTTACATATAAAACCTTATTTGTTCATCAAAAATTGTGAATAACTCACCACAGGTTAATGTGAATGGTGTGCTTGTTGGGTTGTATCGGAGAGAGTCTCAGTCTTAAATAATTTTCCACACACAGTCTGTGCCTGCATTTAGTTTTCATGCTAGTGAGGGCCGAGAATCTACTCTCACATAGGTACGTGGTGGCAAAGGTCATCAGTGTCTTAACAGCGCGATTTAAAAGGCAGGATACTCTGAGCGCAGCCCTATCCAGAAATCTGGCAGTGACTTTGTCACAGAACCGCTTGTTGCAATTTCGATGAGGCTCCCTTGTTCAGGGAAGTGGACTGGAGACAGGGCATGAAAGGTGTCACGTTCTGACCTTAATTCCTTTGTTTTGTCTTTGTCTTAGTATGGTCGGGGCGTGAGTTGGGGTGGGCAGTCTATGTGCGTTTTCTATGATTTGGTATTTCTGTGTTTGGCCTGGTATGGTTCTCAATCAGAGGCAGGTGTCTTTAGTTGTCTCTGATTGAGAATCATACTTAGGTAGCCTGGTTTCACCTTTGAGTTGTGGGTGATTATTTTCTGTTATGTGTATGTCACCTTTCAGAACTGTTTCGTTTTGTTTCTCCTTTGTTATTTTGTTTAGTGTTCTCGGTTTAATAAATATATAATGAACACTTACCACGCTTTTGTCCTCACCTCATTCCAACGACGAGCGTCACAAAAGGGATAACAAATCCAGTTGTTTGTGTGGTCCGTTTGCGCACCCAGCTCACTCAGGTGCTTCGCTATATCACATTTGACATTGTCCGTAAGCTTGAGTTCATTTGCACACAAAAAAATCATATAATGTTGGAAAGACCTGTGTGTTGTTCTTGTTAATGCAGACAGAGAAGAGCTCGAACTTCTTAATCATAGCCTCAGTTTTGTCCCACACATTGACTATAGTTGCGGAGCGTCCCTGTATTCCTAGATCCTTCAGGTGAGAAAAAACGTCACCTAGATAGGCCAGTCTTGTGAGAAACTCGTCATCATGCAAGCAGTCAGATAAGTGAAAATGATGGTCAGTGAAGAAAGCTTTAAGCTCGAGTCTCAATTCAAAAAAACATGTCAATACTTTGCCCCTTGATAACTAGCGCACTTCTGTATTTTGTAAAAGCATTACATGGTCGCTACCCATATCATTGCATAATGCAGAAAATTCATGAGAGTTCAGGGGCCTTGCTTTAACAAAGTTAATCATTTTCACTGTAGTGCCCAAAACGTCTTTCAAGCTGTCAGGCATTCTCTTGGCAGCAAGAGTCTCTCGGTGGATGCTGCAGTGTAACCAAGTCGTTTCGGGAAAAACTGCTTGCACGCGGGTTACCACTCCCGGATGTCTCCCTGTCATGGCTTTGCATCATCAGTACAGATACCAACACATCTTGACCACCAAAGTCCATTTGATTTCGCAAAACTGTCCCGTACTTTAAAAATATCCTCTCCTGTTGTCCTGGTTTCCAGTGGTTTGCAGAAGTGGATGTCTATCATGGAAATTCAGTACTGAGAGAGACTTTGTCATTTCTTCAAACAATCATCTTTATTTAAAATTGATTAATTATTGCAATAATGAAACCGTCGACCCCACACTCTGAAGTGTGTTGCCAGGTGCTTAACTAATAATGAAGAAACAGACTTTATATAGGACCTAAAAATGCTTAGTCAGACTGCCTCCAACTCCCATAAGCAACCTTGGTTATCAACCCGACTTAGTTTCCCAGATGCCAGGAAGATGAGACAATGAGGCATTGTTCTAAACTCTTCCAGGCTATCTCTATCTCGGGTCACACACACCACATCTTGTCTATGAAATGTCAACTTTAGGTTTTTATCATCAAGCCATTGCCAGCTCAAGCTTTCTCTAGCAAAACCCATTTCCCTTGACCATACGTCCAGACTAACTGCAGGAAACTAGAGTGGAAACCATCTCTTTAACAGTTTCCAGCCCAAGCTTCAAAAGACTCCTCAGTTAACTCAGAAAGGGGGAGAGAGCGTCCTAAGAACCTTACTCTATTTCATAAAACAACCATTTGGTGCATAAATATAACAATCTTGTAATCCTGCTACCAAATGTCTTCCTTAATTGACCCCCCAACGGACATATAAAAGTAGCTGTGCTAGGCCCGCTACGTCTGTTGACTCATCCAACTGTAACGCATAGAATTCACTATCGTGTATGCAAACCAGTAATTGTTTCAAAACATCTCCTGCCATGTCAATTGTCCACAGTGTTCCAATCATCCAGTTGATGCATCGAGAAACAGTGTTGTTTGATAAAGGCATTGTCTGTATAGTTTTTTGGGCCTTTTCCCCCAGCATTGTCCCAGTCATATCGGCTGCAGCAGGAAGACTTAAGTCCTCCACAATAGTATGGGGCTTGCCTGTCCTAGACACTCAGTAGCTCACCGTATAAGACGCTTCTAGCCCCTTCTTATTGACGGTATATGTTGCTTTTATACATGTCTTATTACTCAAAGGTTGTCTTAATTCTTGCTCCAAAAACCACTGTGGCTAATTTTTCAAATTGTCATGTTTAGTTTCTAAATGTCTGCGCAAGATTAAAGGTTTCATGGAGTTGTGCGATACTACTTTTGCACACATAACACACTTTGGCTAAGGTACTACTCCCAATATAAGTGAACCCCAAATCAATGTAGTTCTCATCATATTTGCTTGCGCCTCTTCGACTGTCCAACGTCCCTATCCGTTGTTCGGTGCTTTCTCGGGTAAGGGGGCAGTAGCTCTTCGGCTGCATCAGATTCACAACTGTCAGTGCTAGCATGGACAAAGAATTACTGATGCTAGCATTGGATGTGCTCATGGAAGCAGAACAACTTGTGTCGTCGACAGGTGCAGGTGTAGTACTGCACCTGAGTGTTGTTAATGTCTCTAGGGCAGTCTCTGCCACCCTCTGGTGACAGGTGGGACCATGACAGTACCCCCCTTCTAGAAGCAGCTCCAGCCGCGGAGCCAGGGAGACCTCCACATTGTTGGTTGAAGTCCCAAACGAGTCCCGTATTCAGGATGTCCCGGGCAGGCACCCACGCCCGCTCCTCAGGGCCGTAGCCCTCTCAGTCCACAAGGTACTGCAGGGTGCCTCGGACCCAACGAGCATCCAACAGACATCAGACAGTGTAGGCCAGGTGACCATCAACAAGTCGAGGGGGCAGAGGAGCAGGTGTGGGGGAGAGAAGGGACTGGTCCTTACCAGCTTGAGACGGGAGACATGGAAGGATGAACAGAACCTCATAGGTGACTGGGTTGATGCAACTCATGATCTTGAATGGTCTTATGTAGCGTGGAGCGAGCTTCCACGAGTCCACTTTTAAAGGAAGATCACGAGTGAACAGCCACACTCGTTGACCCGGTCGGGGGAGCTGAAGAGGCCTTTGGTGCCGGTTTGCATGGTGTTGGAGTTGGGCAGATGAGCAGAGCAAGGAGGATTGCACTCTGATCCAGGTGCGGCGACATCGTCGAATGAACACCTCGGCTAATGGCACCCCTGCTTCGGCCTCTTGTTCAGGAAACGAGGCAAACCCGAACTGATACTCGAACGGCGACAGTCCGGTGGACAAGATCGGCAGTGTGTTGTGAGCATACTCCGCCCAGACGAGGAATTTGCTCCAATTTCTGGCCTCTGTGGAGATGAGACAGCGGAGGAACTTCTCCAATTCCTGGTTGGCCCACTCCGTTTGCCCAATCGACTGTGGGTGGAACCCCGAGGAGAGACTCACCAACGTCCCCAACAGGGAGCAGAAGGCTTTCCAATACCGTGCGACGAACTGGGGCCAATGATCTGAGAGAATGTCCTGGGGAAGTCAGTGTAGTCGAAAGACATGGGTAATCATAAGATCAGTTGTCTCCTTCGCTGAGGGAAACTTGTGTAAGGCAATGAAATGGGCTGCCTTGGAGAACCGATCAATGACCATCAGGGTAGTGGTAAGCCTGAAGGTAACGCTGTGATAAAGTCTACGGACAGATTCGACTTGGGATGCATGGAACTCACACTTCTCAATCTTGACGTATAGTTGACTCTGCAGGAGGCGTCTCAGGACGTGGTGGATGTGTTCCGGAAGGGTCTTGGAGACGATCAGGACGTCGTCAAGGTAAAAAAGACGAACCGATTTAACATATCCCCCAGAGTGTCATTGACCAATACTTGGAAGACTCCGGGGAGTTCGATAATCCGAATTGCATGACTAAATACTCATAGTGGCCACTAGGGGGTGTTAAAGACAGTTTTCCATGCATTTCCCTCCCTGATTGTCACCAGATTGTAAGTGTTGCGGAGGTCCAGTTTGGTGAAGAATTGGGCCCCCTGGGCCAGCTCGAAGGCGGCGAACATCAGGGATAGGTAACAGTTCTTCATCGTGATCCTGTTCAGCCAACGGTAGTCGATACAGGGATGCAGTCCTCCATCCTTATCTCCCACAAAGAAGAAACCTGCACCAGCTGGGGATGTTGAGGAGCAAATGAAACCTGCCTCCAGTGATTCCCGGATGTAATTGTCCATGACTGCAGCTTCAGGGATTGAGAGGGAAAAAAGACGGCCCCGGGGAGGTGTGGCTCCGGGTAGAAGTTCTATGGCACAGTCGTATGGACAATAAGGAGGTAGGGTGTCGGCTTGCCTCTTGCTGTGGCCTTCCGGAGGTCAAAGAATTTGGGAGGGAGAGCGGAGAAATCTTGGTCTTCAATGGATGCAGGGGGACACGGTGGGGCTCTGGGCGGGGGTCTTAGACATTTAGTCTGGCATTTCTTACCCCAGTCTAGTAGGTGTCCTGTGGGTTATTTAGCGCTAGCCAGGGGTACCCTAGGATAAGGGGGTTCTCAAGAGCCATGATGAGTGATTCACCCCAACCTGCAGTAGAATGGGCTTAGTCTGATATTCCACCTGGCCGGAACAAATGGGGCGTCCATCGAGGGCTTGAATCTGCAAGGGGTGGGGCATGTCACGCAGGGTATTTGTAATTCTCTGGCGAAGTCTTGATCAATTAAATTATCTGCGGCCCCGGAGACCGCGAAGGCTTGAATCTGGTGCTGACGGTTGTCCCAGTGGAGGGTTGCGGGTAGTGACAGACGGCGACTGGGTAGCTGGGAGGTAACTGCACAGTTTGTCAGGGTCTCTCCTCGTCCTGGCGAGCCTAGTGTTTCCCGTCAGCTCTGGGCATGTAGCACGGAGATGGCAAAGACCTCCGCAGTAGAGGCAGCAGCCTTCGCGCATGTACCTGTCGCGCTCCTGTGGGCTCAGATGTGTGTGTCCCAGCTGCATGGGCTCCTTAATGCTGGGTTCAGGGGGCTTGACATGCTCAGAAATACGGGATACTATCTCATGTGTTCTTGGAGCCGGTTGTTGATTCTGATTGCCAGCGTTATCTGGGAATCGAGTTCCTCTCCCAGTTCCTGAGGGGCAGTTTCATCCTTGATGGAAAGCGGTGACCAGTGCCTCTGTATTCCACCCACTCTTGGCGTTGAGGGTGCGGATCACAATGGCAAAGTCAGACACTGGTCTGGCAGATGTTGATCAGTCAGCTGGCCGCTTCTCGTCCGCCAACAGGGTGGTTGAAGACTCGTCGCAGCTCGGCAGTGAAGGCTACTATGGAGCTGCAGGATGGTTGCTGCTGTTCCCACACCGCCGTTGCCCACGCCAGGGCCTTGCCCAAGAGTAGAGAGATTATGTATGCGATCATGGCCCGATCGGTGTGGAACGAGGAGGACTGTAGCTTGAACACCAGAGAGCAGTGGCTGAGGAACCCCTTGCATCCTCCCGGGTGGCCATCATACCGCTTGGGGGCAGGGATCTTGGGTTCCCAGTGCAGGTTCCCTGGAAGAACTATGGCAATGCCTGTAGCACTGGGTGATGAGACTTGGGCATTGGCTCCTCCTGGGTTGGGGTTGGACTGTGGTTGGAGGGAGTCAGTAAATGCCAGGAGGATTTCTAATATCTGAAAGAGTAGTTCTTGCTGCCACCCCAGCAGTGCTCCTTGGTGGGTTACAACATTCCTGATCTGGGTGATCTCTGCTGGGTCCATGTTGTGGGCTGAAGCTTGCTGTGACATGGTGAGGTTGGACCCAGGTGCAGAGAGGAGACCAGACAGTGGTTAAGGATAAACATAATATTTTACTGAGAAACAGTAACGGAAGGGTCACAGTAACACTGCGAAAACAATAAACACAAGTCTCGAAACCTCACTCAGGAGACAAGCAGAAATCACACCTATTTTAACAGGGATATTATAATGAGTAAACAGAACACACCTGAGTGTCATTAATGTCTTTAGGACAGTCTCTGCCGCCCTCTGGTGACAGGTGAAACCATGACATAATCATCGCTTGCGATACAGTTTTAGAAACATATGGAACTCATCTTTCATATCAGCGAGGAATAATCTTTCAAATAACAAATATACACTTAGTGTAGCAGGTTTTCACAGATCCATATGGCTGTGTCCCTCCAGCAGACAAATTGCACTTCTGCTACACTTCCTCCCCAGTTACGCTTCTTTCGAGTGCGCTAGATAAATAATTAGAACACGTGGTCGCCTCTGTCGTCCGTCTGTCTTCCATAAACAAGTGCTGTAACATGGAGATATGGCTGTGTGGGAACACTATCCCTAACCCTATTAAAGCGTTTGTGAATGGAATACCCGACCACTAGCTTCCTCAGGGTCTGAAAAGCAACTAGCTAACAAATTGAAAATAACAAGAATGCCAAAATGTCTCACATTTTGGAAATGCTGTTGTAAAATATTGTGAAATTTCCTATTTTGAGTGTTTACAGTGGATATTGAGCACATATTTTACTCTTAAAATGTTGATCTCTGATGTAGGAAGTTCATATACAGTGGGTTAAAAAAGTATTTAGTCAGCCACCAATTGTGCAAGTTCTCCCACTTAAAAAGATGAGAGGCCTGTAATTTTCATCATAGGTACACTTCAACTATGACAGACAAAATGAGAAAAAAAATCCAGAAAATCACATTGTAGGATTTTTAATGAATTTATTTGCAAATTATGGTGGATAAGTATTATAGTAATATAGTAATAAGTATTATAGTGATGCTGGAGGCCACGGAAGGTTGTATGGCATTGAAGCTTGTCTGGAGGTTAGTTAACACAGGATCCAAGGAGGGGCCAGAAGTATACAGAATGGTGTCGTCTGCGTAGAGGTGGATCAGAGAATCACCAGCAGCAAGAGCAACATCATTGATGTATACAGAAAAGAGAGTCGGCCCGAGAATTGAAACCTGTGGCACACTCATTGAGACTGTCAGAGGTCCAGACAACAGGCCCTCCGATTTGACACACTGAACTCTATCAGAGAAGTAGTTGGTAAACCAGGCAAGGATATCATTTGAGAAACCAAGGCTGTCGAGTCTGCCAATAAGAATGTTGTGATTGACAGAGTCGAAAGCCTTGGCCAGGTCGATGAATACGGCTGCACAGTAATGTCTCTTATCGATGGCGGTTATGATGTCGTTTAGAACCTTGAGCGTGGCTTAGATGCACCCATGACCCGCTCTGAAACCAGATTGCATAGCGGAGAAGGTATGGTGGGATTCGAAATGGTCAGTAATCGGTTTGTTAACTTGGCTTTCGAAGACCTTAGAAAGACAGGGTAGGATAGATATAGGTCTGTAGCAATTTGGGTCTAGAGCGTCACCCCCTTTGAAGAGGGGGATGACCACCACAGATTTCCAATCTTTGGGAATCTCAGACGATACGAAAGAGAGGTTGAACAGGCTAGTAATAGGGGTTGCAACAATTTCGGCAGATCATTTTAGAAAGAGAGGGTCCAGATTGTCTAGCCCGGCTGATTTGTAGGGGTCCAGATTTTGCAGCTCTTTCAGAACATTGGCTATCTGGATTTGGGTAAAGGAGAAATGGTGGGGGCTTTGGCGGGTTGCTGTGGAGGGTGCCGGGCAGTTGACCGGGGTAGGGGTAGCCATGTGGAAAGCGGTGTCTCCAGTGCGGGTGCATAGCCCGGTGCGGTATATTCCAGCTCCGCGTGTCGGCCAGGCTAGATTGAGCGTCGAGCCTAATGCCATGAAGCCGGCTCTACGCAGCTGGTCCCCAGTGCGTCTCCTTGGGCCGGCTCACATGGCACCAGCCTTGCGCTCGGTGTCTCCGGTTCGCCTGCATAGCCCAGTGCGGGCTATTCCACCTCGCCGCACTGGCAGGGCGACCGTGAGCATTCAACCAGGTAAGGTTGGGCAGGCTCGGTGCTCAAGAGCTCCAGTGCGCCTGCACGGTCCGGTTTTTCCAGTACCACCTCCACACCCCAGCCCTCCGGTAGCAGCTCCCCGCACCAGGCTTCCTGTGCGTGTCCTTGGCCCAGTACCACCAGTGCCAGCACCACGCATCAGGCCTACAGTGCGCCTCGCCTGTCCAGCGCTGTCGGAGCCCTCCTCCTCTCCAGTGCTGTCGGAGTCTCCCGCCTGTTTAGCGCTGTCAGAGCTTTCCGCCTCTACAGCGCTGCCGGAGTCTCCCGCCTGTTCAGAACTGCCAGTCTGCAAGGAGTTGCCAGTCTGCATAGAGCTGCCAGTCTGCATAGAGCTGCCAGTTTGCAAGGAGGTGCCAGTCTGCAAGGAGCTGCCAGTCTGCAAGGAGCTGCCAGTCTGCATAGAGCTGCCAGTCTGCATAGAGCTGCCAGTCTGCAAGGAGCTGCCAGTCTGCAAGGAGCCGCCAGAGCTGCCTGTCTGCAGGATGCCGCCAAAGCTGCCAGTTTGCAAGGAGCCGCCAGAGCTGCCAGTCTGCAAGGAGCCGCCAGAGCTGCCAGTTAGCATGGAGCAGCCAGAGCCGCCAGTCAGCATGGAGCAGCCAGGGCCGCCAGTCAGCATGGAGCAGCCAGGGCCGCCAGTCAGCATGGAGCAGCCAGAGCAGCCAGTCAGCATGGAACAGCCAGTCAGCATGGAGCAGCCAGAGCAGCCAGTCAGCATGGAGCAGCCAGAGCAGCCAGTCAGCATGGAGCAGCCAGAGCTGCCAGTCAGCATGGAGCAGCCAGTCAGCATGGAGCAGCCAGAGCTGCCAGTCAGCATGGAGCAGCCAGTCAGCATGGAGCAGCCAGAGCTGCCAGTCGACCGGACTCTTCCAGATCTGCCAGTCGACCAGACTCTTCCAAATCTGCCAGTCGACCAGACTCTTCCAGATCTGCCAGGCGACCAGACTCTTCCAGATCTGCCAGTCAGCCAGACTCTTCCAGATCTGCCAGTCAGCCAGACTCTTCCAGATCTGCCAGTCAGCCAGACTCTTCCAGATCCGCCAGTCAGCCAGACTCTTCCAGATCCGCCAGTCAGCCAGACTCTTCCAGATCCGCCAGTCAGCCAGACTCTTCCAGATCCGCCAGTCAGCCAGGATCTGCCAGATCCGCCAGTCAGCCAGGATCTGCCAGAACCGCCAGTCAGCCAGGATCTGCCAGAACCGCCAGCCAGCCAGGATCTGCCAGAATCGCCAGCCAGCCAGGATCTGCCAGAACCGCCAGCCAGCCAGGATCTGCCGGATCCAACTACCTGCCTGAGCTTCCTCTCAGTGCTGAGCTTCCTCTCAGTGCTGAGCTTCCTCTCAGTGCTGAGCTTCCTCTCAGTGCTGAGCTACCCATCAGTCCCGAGCTACTTCTGTCCCGAGCTGTCCTTCTGTTCCGAGCTGCCCCTCTGTCCCGAGCTGTCATTTAGGAGGGTAACCTATCTAGGGACGCTAAGGAGGTGGACTAAAACTATTATGGAGTGGGGTCCACGTCCAGCGCCAGAGCCGCCACCGCGGACAGATGCCCACCCAGACCCTCCCCTATAGGTTCAGGTTTTGCGGCCGGAGTCCGCACCTTGGGGGGGGGGGGGGGGGGGTACTGTCACACCCTGACCATAGTTGACTTTGTATGTTTCTATGTTTTGGTTGGTCAGGGTGTGATCTGAGTGGGCATTCTATGTTACATGTCTAGTTTGTCCAGTTCTATGTTCGGCCTGATATGGTTCTCAATCAGAGGCAGGTGTTCGTCATTGTCTCTGATTGGGAACCATATTTAGGTAGCCTGGGTTTCACTGTGTGTTTGTGGGTGATTGTTCCTGTCTATGTGTTTTCACCAGATAGGCTGTTTAGGTTTTCGTTACGTTTATTGTTTTTTTAGTGTTTGTGTTTAGTGTGTCTTTCATTAAACATGAATCGCAATCGACACGCTGCATTTTGGTCCGACTCTCCTTCTCATATAGAAAACCGTTACAGGCATGCTTATTTAAGATGGTGAGGAAGGCACTTTTAAAGAATAGGCATCATCCAGGCATCATCTACTGACGGGATGAGGTCAATGTAATTCCAGGATACCCCGGCCAGGTCGATTAGAAAGGCCTGCTCGCAGAATGGTTTCAGGGAGCGTTTGACAGTGATGAGGCGTGGTCGTTTGGTCGCAGACCCATTACGGATGCAGGCAATGAGGCAGTGATCGCTGAGATCTTGATTGAAAACAGCAGAGGTGTATTTGGAGGGCGAATTAGTTAGGATGACATCTATGAGGGTGCCCATGTTTACTGATTTGGGGTTGTACCTGGTAGGTTCATTGATAATTTGTGTGAGATTGAGGGCATCAAGCTTAGTTTGTAGGATGGCCGGGGTGTTAAAAACCTCTACTGACTCCCCATCCCACATGCGGGAGCATAATCATCGCCTGACACTAATTAGCATAACGCAACGGACATAAATATCCCTAGAAAATATTCCTATTCATGAAAATCAGAAATGAAATATATTGAGACACAGTTTAGCCTTTTGTTAATCACCCTGTCATCTCAGATTTTCAAAATATGCTTTACAGCCAAAGCTAGACAAGCATTTGTGTAAGTTTATCGATAGCCTAGCATAGCATTTTGTCTAGCTAGCAGCAGGTAACTTGGTCACGGAAATCAGAAAAGCAATCAAATTAAATAGTTTACCTTTGATGAGCTTCGGATGTTTTCACTCACGAGACTCCCAGTTAGATAGCAAATGTTCCTTTTTTCCAAAAATATTATTTTTGTAGGTGAAATAGCTCCGTTTGTTCTTCACGTTTGGCTGAGAAATTGCCCGGAAATTGCAGTCACGAAGACTGCTAAAAATATTCCAAATTAGCTCCATAATATCGACAGAAACATTGCAAACGTTGTTTATAATCAATCCTCAAGGTGTTTTTCAAATATCTATTTGATAATATATCCATCGGGACAATTAGTTTTTCAGTAGGACCGATTGGAGTAATGGCTACCTCTGTATTTTACTCGAGAATCTCTCTGGAGGCATCAGGTGACCACTTGCGCAATGTAGCCGCCTACGGCTCTTCTTCAACATAAATGCGTAAAACTACGTCACAATGCTGTAGACACCTTGGGGAATACGTAGAAAGCGTAATCTGGTTGATAGCCCATTCACAGCTCAATAGGGACTCATTGAAACGCAGCGCCTTCAAAACCTGGGGCACTTCCGGATTGGATTTTTCTCAGGCTTTCGCCTGCAACATCAGTTCTGTTATACTCACAGACAATATCTTTACAGTTTTGGAAACGTTAGAGTGTTTTCTATCCTAAGCTGTCAATTATATGCATATTCTAGCATCTTGTCCTGACAAAATATCCCGTTCACTATGGGAACGTTTTTTTTCCAAAAATGAAAATACTTCCCCCGAGTCACAACAGGTTTTAAGCATGTCCCAGTTTAGGTCACCTAGTAGCAAGAGCTCAGAAGATAGATGGGGGGCAATCAGTTCACATATAGTATCGAGGGCACAGTTGGGGGCAGAGGGAGGTCTATAGCAAGCGGCAACAGTGAGAGACTTGTTTCTGAAAAGGTACATTTTTTGAAGTAGAAGCTCAAATTGTTTGGGTACAGACTTAGAAAGTAATACAGAACTCTGCAGGCTATCTTTGCAGAAGATTGCAACACCGCCCCCTTTTGCAGTTCTATCTTGGCGGAAAACGTTATAGTTAGCAATGGAGATTTCAGGGTTTTTGGTGGTTTTCCTAAGCCAGGATTCAGACACGGCTAAGACATCTGGGTTGGCAGAGTGTGCTAAAGCAGTGAGTAAAACAAACTTAGGGAGTAGGCTTCTAATGTTAACATGCATGAAACCAAGGCTTTTACGTTTACAGAAGTCACCAAATGAGAGCACCTGGGGGGTAGGAGTGGAGCTAGGCACTGCAGGACCTGGATTAACCTCCACGTCACCAGAGGAACAGAGGAGAAGTAGGATAAGGGTACGGATAAAGACTATACGAACTGGCCGTCTAGCACTTTCGGAACAGAGAGTAAAAGGAGTAGGTTTCTGGGCACGATAGCATAGATTCAAGGCATAGTGTACAGACAAAGGTAAGGTAGGATGTGAGTACATTGGAGGTAAACCTAGGCATTGAGTAATGATGAGAGAGATATAGTCTCTAGAGACATTTAAACAAGGTGATGTCATCACATCTGTAGGAGGTGGAACAACATGGTTGGTTAAGGCATATTGAGCATGGCTAGAGGCTCTACAGTGAAATAAGACAGTAATCACTAACCAGGACAGTGATGGACAAGGCATATTGATATTAGAGAGAGGCATGCGTAGCCAAGTGAACATATGGGTCCAGAGAGTGATTGGGCTGACTGGGGACATGGCGATTCAGACAGTTAGCAGGCTGATGCTAACAAGCTAACAGTTAGTAGACCGAGGCTAAACAAGCTAGCAGTTGCAGACTGGGGCTGGCAAGCTAGCAGTTAGCAGACCGGGGCTAGCAGTTAGCAGACCGGGGAAGGCAAGCTATCAGTTAGCAGACCGGGGCAAGCCTTCTAGCAGTTAACAGACCGGTGCTAGCAAGTTAGCCTTTGGGGGACGTCGCGATGGGGGTAAATCTGTTTTTGCTTCTTCGTGCGGTGACGTCGACAGACCAGTCGTGGAATTAGTAGGGGTCCAAGTAGCTCTAGGTAGCTAGTAGGCCGCGGTTAGCAGAATGGGCCTTCAGCGGATGACTCGCCTGAGGGACCTGTTGAAATCCTCGGGCAGATTATGTCGGTATTCCAGTCGTAGAGGATCAGTGGGCTCCCGTGCCCGTACCGGCAGTAGAAGGGGTCCGGATATTGTAGCCCAGGAGTGGGCTTCCGTGGTAGCACAGGAGCCCTGGCCGGGTTAGCTTCAGGCTAATTGGCGCTTGCTCCGGGATGGAAACGCTAGCCAGGAGTAGTCACCCGGGATTGCGGTTAGCTAGTTGCGAAGATCCAGATGAAAATGTTCAGAGGAATCCGGGGATATGGGTAAATAAATAAAAATAATAATAATAGGTCCGTTATGCTCTGGTTTATTGTGTGTTTAACTCATAGAGATACTGCATCATGATGGATTATGTTTTTAGAGCGTGTTTTAAATGAAGACATAACTACAATGTAGCAACTTTAACCCAACACCTAGCAACCTTGTCAAGAGGTTTGGACCTCTTGGTTAATCTGTTAAGGTTTTGGCTTGACAGTCACAGGACCCCCCCCCCCCCCCCCCCCATCATCCAATGTAGGCAATGCGTTATTGCGCTGTGATTAGGGATGATCATAATATTATACTGTAATTAACTAGTGTTGTTTGCAGAATTATCTACCCTCGCATTAACCACTGTTGTGCTCCTACTCATTAAGACTTGTGTCCTTCCTTTCTGGATAAATCAGGCTTGACTACACTTACGATCCACCATCTCTACACTTATCACCCTACCTGAGATAATAGCAGATTTCTAACCCCAGTTTCCATGGAGATACATTTTCTGCCACTAGTTACAATGTGTTCTACACTCTGTGCAGAATGTAGCCTAGAGCTGTGGCGGAGCAGCATGACATTTAATAACATTACCTGAAGGAAAGAGCACCTCTTAGGTCAACGTATGACAATGTGAAATGAGTTATTCACATAGAGTTGCTCCTTAGGTGGTCATCATATTCTTTGGCTTTTTTAGTGCCTTCAACACCATCTAGCCCCATTATCTAACTCGCAAACTCCAGGTCGTGCAGTTACATCCTTCCACCATCACCAGGATAATGGACATCCTCACTGACAGGCTGCAGTGGGTCGTCAGACTACAGAATCACTCTGTAGGTGCACCACAAGGGATGGTTTTGTCACCATTCCTCTTCACTCTCTACACAGCAGACTTCCGGCACTCCCAAGCCACCTGTCACCTACAAAAGTTTTCACACAATTCAGCCATAATAGGCTGCATCCCGAAGGATGATGGCAAGTAAGTTAAGTTTACTTATCCAAAGCCAAGCTAGTTATCCATAGAATATAGTGTATTCGTCATTTTAGTGAATTATCGCTTGAACAAATGTGTGATGTACATGAATTTCTACATTTGATGATGTGATAGGAATAAAAAGAAAGGTATTCTCTTTATTTAATAATTAAATGTCTGTACTTTTCTATTGGAAAGTAAATAATTTTAACAGTCCAATGCATATGTTTTTATCTATTTTTATATAAAATAATTTCTGGTTAACTATTAAAGACATGCTCCAGAACTATGGAAACTACTAAATATTTTTTTGAACCTCATGTTTTATTGGGCTGGATGTGTCAATGTGTAATTCATTCATTCATAATCTATGAGCAGAATTACGGTTTTACCTCAATTAGCCACGAAATCCCTAGTTTAAAAGCAACAGTTTTTCTGGAAGCATTTTACCTACATTTTCCCCCACGTGAGCCAACCCCCTAGCAATTAGAGTTCAACCAATGAGCTTCGGCCCCTTGCCATTTG
This sequence comes from Oncorhynchus mykiss, assembly GCF_057628025.1. Classification (NCBI taxonomy): domain Eukaryota; kingdom Metazoa; phylum Chordata; class Actinopteri; order Salmoniformes; family Salmonidae; genus Oncorhynchus; species Oncorhynchus mykiss. The sequence continues at coordinate 42,347,344 of NC_143030.1, read as the reverse complement.
AGTGACAGTTTGCAAGAGGCACATCATGCACACAAAGCACAGCGAGAGAGCAATGACGTGGTGCACATACTGTATCTTCAGCACATTCAGTGCTTTCAGAAAGTATTCCCTTAACTTATTACACATTTTGTTGTATTACAGCCTGAATTCAAATTGATTAAGTAAAATGAAAAATCTCACCCATCGACACACAATACCCCATCATGACAAAGTGGAAACATGATTTCGCACATTTTTGCAAATCTATTGGAAGTGAAATACATAAATCACACCCCTGACTCAATACTTTCTAGAAGCACCTTTGGCAGCGATTACAGCTGTGAGTCTTTCTAGGTAGGTCTCTAAGAGCTTTGAAAACCTGGATTGTACAATATTTGCACATTGTTCCATTTAAAATTCTTCAAGCTCTGTCAAGTTGGTTGTTACTCATTGTTAGCCATTTTTAAGTCTTTTTCAAGTCAATGTTGTTTTGGTAAGCAACTCCATTGTATATTTGGCCTTGAGTTTTAGGTTATTGTCCTTCTGAAAGGTGAATTTGTCTCCCAGTGTCTTTTGGAACGCATACTGAACCAGGTTTTCCACTGGGATGTTTCTTGAGCTTAGCTCTATTCTGTTTATTTTTCTCCTAAAAAAAATCCATAGTCCTAGCCGATGACAATCATACCCATAACAGGATGCAGCCACCACCACGCTTGAAAAGTGGTACTCAGTGGTGTGTAGGATTTGCCCCAAACATAACGCTTTGTATTCAGTTTTACTTTCGTGCCTTATTGCAAACAGGGTGTTATGGTGAGTGAATGAGGACCCAAAAGCGAACTAACTTAAACAGAGCTTCTTTAATAACCAAACTGTGGTAGGCTCAGATAGACCGGCAGATTCCGACAGGACAGGACAAGGTTACAGCAAACATGACGATAGTCTGGCTCAGGCATGAAACACAACAAACAAGAATCCGACAAGGACAGGAACAGAAACAGAGAGAGATATAGGGACCTAATCAGAGGGAAAAAGGGAACAGGTGGGAAACGGGGTGAATGGGTAGTTAGAGGAGACAAGGAACAGCTGGGGGAAAGCGGGGGAGAAAAGGTAACCTAACAACGACCAGCAGAGGGAGACAGGGTGAAGGGAAAGGACAGAGACAAGACACAACATGACAGTACATGACAGTACCCCCCCACTCACCGAGCGCCTCCTGGCGCACTCGAGGAGGAAACCTGGCGGCAACGGAGGAAATCCTCGATCAGCGCACGGTCCAGCACGTCCCGAGAGGGAACCCAACTCCTCTCCTCAGGACCGTACCCCTCCCAATCTACGAGGTACTGGTGACCACGGCCCCGAGGACGCATGTCCAAAATTCTACGGACCCTGTAGATGGGTGCGCCCTCGACAAGGATGGGGGGGGGGGGGAAGACGAGCGGGGGCGCGAAGGACGGGCTTGATGCAGGAGACATGGAAGACCGGGTGGACGCGACGAAGGTATCGCGGAAGAAGAAGTCGAACTGCGACAGGATTAATGACCCGAGAAATACGGAACGGACCAATGAACCGCGGGGTCAACTTGCGAGAAGCCGTCTTAAGGGGAAGGTTCTGAGTGGAGAGCCAAACTCTCTGACCGCGACAATATCTAGGACTCTTAGTTCTACGCTTATTAGCAGCCCTCACAGTCTGCGTCCTATAACGGCAAAGTGCAGACCTGACCCTCTTCCAGGTGCGCTCGCAACGTTGGACAAAAGCCTGAGCGGAGGGGACGCTGGACTCGGCGAACTGAGATGAGAACAGCGGAGGCTGGTACCCGAGGCTACTCTGAAAAGGAGATAGCCCGGTCGCAGACGAAGGAAGCGAGTTGTGGGCGTATTCTGCCCAGGGGAGCTGTTCTGACCAAGATGCAGGGTTACGAAAAGAAAGACTGCGTAAGATGCGACCAATAGTCTGATTGGCCCGTTCTGCTTGACCGTTAGACTGGGGGTGAAAGCCGGAAGAGAGACTGACGGAAGCCCCAATCAAACGGCAAAACTCCCTCCAAAATTGAGACGTGAATTGCGGACCTCTGTCCGAAACGACGTCTGACGGAAGGCCATGAATTCTGAAAACATTCTCGATGATGATTTGTGCCGTCTCTTTAGCAGAAGGAAGCTTAGCAAGGGGAATGAAATGAGCCGCCTTAGAGAACCTATCGACAACCGTAAGAATAACAGTCTTCCCCGCTGACGAAGGCAGTCCGGTGACAAAATCTAAGGCGATGTGAGACCACGGTCGAGAGGGAATAGGAAGCGGCCTGAGACGGCCGGCAGGAGGAGAGTTACCGGACTTAGTCTGCGCGCAGACCGAACAAGCAGCCACGAAACGACGCGTGTCATGCTCCCGGGTGGGCCACCAAAAACGCTGGCGAATGGAAGCAAGCGTACCCCGAACGCCAGGGTGGCCGGCTAACTTGGCAGAGTGAGCCCACTGAAGAACGGCCAGACGAGTAGGAACGGGAACGAAAAGAAGGTTCCTAGGACAAGCGCGCGGCGACGGAGTGTGAGTGAGCGCTTGTTTTACCTGCCTCTCAATTCCCCAGACAGTCAACCCGACAACACGCCCCTCAGGGAGAATCCCCTCGGGGTCAGTGGAGGCTGCTGAAGAACTGAAGAGACGAGACAAAGCATCAGGCTTGGTGTTCTTAGAGCCCGGACGATAAGAAATCACGAACTCGAAACGAGCGAAAAACAGCGCCCAACGCGCCTGACGCGCATTAAGTCGTTTGGCAGAACGGATGTACTCAAGGTTCCTATGGTCAGTCCAAACGACAAAAGGAACGGTCGCCCCCTCCAACCACTGTCGCCATTCGCCTAGGGCTAACCGGATGGCGAGCAGTTCGCGGTTACCCACATCATAGTTACGTTCCGACGGCGACAGGCGATGAGAAAAATACGCGCATGGGTGGACCTTGTCGTCAGAGAGGGAGCGCTGAGAAAGGATGGCTCCCACGCCCACCTCTGACGCGTCAACCTCGACAACGAACTGTCTAGAGACGTCAGGTGTAACAAGGATAGGAGCGGATGTAAAACGATTCTTGAGGAGATCAAAAGCTCCCTGGGCGGAAACGGACCACTTAAAGCACGTCTTGACAGAAGTAAGGGCTGTGAGAGGAGCTGCCACCTGACCGAAATTACGGATGAAACGACGATAGAAGTTCGCGAAGCCGAGAAAGCGCTGCAGCTCGACGCGTGACTTAGGGACGGGCCAATCAATGACAGCTTGGACCTTAGCGGGATCCATCTTAATGCCTTCAGCGGAAATAACAGAACCGAGAAATGTGACGGAGGAGGCATGAAAAGTGCACTTCTCAGCCTTCACAAAAAGACAATTCTCTAAAAGGCGCTGGAGGACACGTCGAACGTGCTGAACATGAATCTGGAGTGACGGTGAAAAAAATCAGGATATCGTCAAGGTAAACGAAAACAAAGATGTTCAGCATGTCTCTCAGGACATCATTGACTAATGCCTGAAAGACAGCTGGAGCGTTAGCGAGGCCGAAAGGAAGAACCCGGTATTCAAAGTGCCCTAACGGAGTGTTAAACGCCGTCTTCCACTCGTCCCCCTCCCTGATGCGCACGAGATGGTAAGCGTTACGAAGGTCCAACTTAGTGAAAAACCTGGCTCCCTGCAGGATCTCGAAGGCTGAAGACATAAGAGGAAGCGGATAACGATTCTTCACTGTTATGTCATTCAGCCCTCGATAATCTATGCAGGGGCGCAGAGACCCGTCCTTCTTCTTGACAAAAAAAAACCCCGCTCCGGCGGGAGAGGAGGAGGGGACTATGGTACCGGCGTCAAGAGCTACAGACAAATAATCTTCGAGAGCCTTACGTTCGGGAGCCGACAGAGAGTATAGTCTACCCCGGGGGGGGGGTGGTTCCCGGAAGGAGATCAATACTACAATCATACGACCGGTGTGGAGGAAGAGAGGTGGCCCTGGACCGACTGAACACCGTGCGCAGATCGTGATATTCCTCCGGCACCCCTGTCAAATCACCAGGCTCCTCCTGTGAAGAAGAGACAGAGGAAACAGGAGGGATAGCAGACATTAAACATTTCACATGACAAGAGACGTTCCAGGAGAGGGTAGAATTACTAGACCAATTAATGGAAGGATTATGACAAACTAGCCAGGGATGGCCCAAAACAACAGGTGTAAAAGGTGAACGAAAAATTAAAAAAGAAATGGTTTCACTATGATTACCAGAAACAGTGAGGGTTAAAGGTAGCGTCTCACGCTGAATCCTGGGGAGAGGACTACCATCCAGGGCGAACAAGGCCGTGGGCTCCTTTAACTGTCTGAGAGGAATGTCATGTTCCCGAGCCCAGGTCTCGTCCATAAAACAGCCCTCCGCCCCAGAGTCTATTAAGGCACTGCAGGAAGCTGACGAACCGGTCCAGCGTAGATGGACCGACAAGGTAGTGCAGGATCTTGAAGGAGAGACAGGAGTAGTAGCGCTCACCAGTAGCCCTCCGCTTACTGACGAGCTCTGGCCTTTTACTGGACATGAAGTGACAAAATGACCAGCGGAACCGCAATAGAGACAGAGGCGGTTGGTGATTCTCCGTTCCCTCTCCTTAGTCGAGATGCGGATACCTCCCAGCTGCATGGGCTCAGCACCCGAGCCGGCAGAGGAAGATGGTAGTGATGCGGAGAGGGAGGCGACGGAGAGCGCGAGCTCCTTTCCACGAGCTCGGTGACGAAGATCAACCCGTCGCTCAATGCGAATAGCGAGTTCAATCAAGGAATCCACGCTGGAAGGAACCTCCCGGGAGAGAATCTCATCCTTCACCTCTGCGCGGAAACCCTCCAGAAGACGAGCGAGCAAGGCCGGCTCGTTCCAGCCACTGGAGACAGCAAGAGTGCGAAACTCAATAGAGTAGTCTGTTATGGATCGATTGCCTTGACATAGGGAAGACAGGGCCCTGGAAGCCTCCTCCCCAAAAACAGATCGATCAAAAACCCGTATCATCTCCTCCTTAAAGTCCTGATACTGGTTAGTACACTCAGCCCTTGCCTCCCAGATTGCCGTGCCCCACTCACGAGCCCGTCCAATAAGGAGAGATATGACGTAGGCGACACGAGCAGTGCTCCTGGAGTAAGTGTTGGGCTGGAGAGAAAACACAATATCACACTGGGTGAGGAACGAGCGGCATTCAGTGGGCTCCCCAGAGTAACACGGCGGGTTATTGATTCTGGGCTCCGGAGATTCGAAAGCCCTGGAAGTGGCCGGTGGATCGAGGCGGAGATGGTGAACCTGTTCTGTGAGGTTGGAGACTTGGGTGGCCAGGGTCTCAACGGCATGTCGAGCAGCAGACACTTCCTGCTCGTGTCTGCCTAGCATCGCTCCCTGGATCCCGACGGCTGAGTGGAGAGGATCCGAAGTCGCTGGGTCCATTCTTGGTCGGATTCTTCTGTTATGGTGAGTGAATGAGGACCCAAAAGCGAACTAACTTAAACAGAGCTTCTTTAATAACCAAACATAGGTAGGCTCAGATAGACCGGCAGATTCCGACAGGACAGGACAAGGTTACAGCAAACATGACGATAGTCTGGCTCAGGCATGAAACACAACAAACAAGAATCCGACAAGGACAGGAACAGAAACAGAGAGAGATATAGGGACCTAATCAGAGGGAAAAAGGGAACAGGTGGGAAACGGGGTGAATGGGTAGTTAGAGGAGACAAGGAACAGCTGGGGGAAAGCGGGGGAGAAAAGGTAACCTAACAACGACCAGCAGAGGGAGACAGGGTGAAGGGAAAGGACAGAGACAAGACACAACATGACAGTACATGACACAGGGTTAATGTTTTGGAATATTTGTATTCCATACAGGCTTCCATCCTTCTTTTCACTCTGTCATTTAGTTTAGTATTGTGGAGACACTACAATGTTGTTGATCCATCCTCAGTTTTCTCCAATCACAGCCATTAAACTATTTTAAAGTCACCATTGGCCTCATGGTGAAATCCCTGAGTGGTTTCCTTCCTCTCCAGTAACTGAGTTAGGAAGGACAACTGTATATCTGTAGTGAGTGGGTGTATTGATACACCATCCAAAGTGTAATTAATAACTTCACCATGCTCAAAGGGATATTCAATGCCTGCCTTTATTATTTGTACCCATCTACCACTAGGTGCCCTTCTTGGTGAGGCATTGCAAAACCTCCCTGGTCTTTGTGGTTGAATCTGTGTTTGAAATTCACTGCTCAACTGAGGGACCATACAGATCCCTATGTGTGGGGTACAGAGATGAGGCATGTTAAACACTATTATTGCACACAGAGGGAGTCCGTGACTTGTTAAGCACATATTTTACTGAACATTTTTAGGCTCGCCATCACAAAGGGGTTGAATATTGACTCAAGACATTTCAACTTTTCATTTTGAATTCATTTGTTTCAAAAAAATATTTTAAAAACATAATTCCACTTGCTGGGGAATAATCAGAATTAGTTGGGTAACATAGCTAAGATGTTTTATTTTCATTATATGCTTGTGAGTTACTTCTCATCAGAATGTCTATTTTTGTATAATACTGTTGGCCGGTTGCAGTTATCTGTTCTCTGTCATGGGGTAAGTTACTTGGGCCGCAGAGAGGGGAGGGGTCAAGTTTGTCTTCATATGTAAACATATCTTTTAAATCAATTATCTCTTGGCTTCACAATGTCTGTGTGCCAGTCACTGTGTCTCTGTGATCTTGTCCAGGAGGGGTGTATTTGATATATGCCTGTTCATGGGGATTTGTTTTATGGTCCTGAGAGCGAGATGAGAACATAGTTTAGGAGACAAAGCTGAACGATAATTTATAGCCAATGCTGTCTGGCTATGTGTGTCTTTGCTATAAAGGATCTCAGTTGCAATGTGTAAGGACTCTCAGAGAATTCATTTATAGACACTGAATTGATCTGAGAGTCACAGGGTTGTGATGGAGCTCATATAATTAAAGATGGACTTTATGATAACTCTGACTTGTGTGTGGTTTGCTCTCATGATTTGTTAAATACAGGAAATTTCCACGACACACTTTGGCAATATGGGGTATTGCTAGTGACAAAAAAACATCTAAATGTAATACATGTTTCACTCAGGCTGTAACACAACAAAATGTGGAAATAGTCAAGGTTTGTGAATACATTCTGAAGGTGCTGTGTGTGGTTTTTGGGGGCCTTGTCACAATACATAAAATAATAAAATATGATGATTTTAAAATGTAAAAAATTGAATGGCAAAACTGTTAAATATCCTAAATATAAACCATCTATTTAGTGAATATCACTGGTGTGAAATATGAGGGTTTCAGTATTAAATATAATTTATATTTTTTTACACTTTCATTTATTTTATTCACTGTCAATATGCCTTTATTGTAAATGTTTTGACGCCAAACTGGTGGCAGTTGGGAAATCAGTAAATATACTGAACAAAAATATAAACGCAACATGCAACAATTTCAAAGATTTTACCAAGTTACAGTTCATATAAGGAAATCAGTTAATTGAAATATATTCATTAGGCCCTAATCTATGGCTTTCACATGACTGGGCATACTTGGGGGCCAGGACCAGCCAATCGGAATTTGTTTTTTTTTTTCTGTACAAAAGGGCTTTATTACAGACAGAAATACTCTGCAGTTTCATCAGCTGTCCGTGTGGCTGGTCTCAGACGATCTCGCAGGTGAAGAAGCCGGATGTAGAGGTCCTGGGCTGGCGTGTTTACACGTGGTCTGTGGTTGTGAGGCCAGTTGGACATACTGCCAAATTCTCTAAAAACAATGTTGGATGCAGCTTATGGTAGAGAAATTAACTTTCAATTTCCTGGCAACAGCTCTGGTGGACATACCTGCAGTCAATTGCATTCTCCCTCAAAACCTGAGACATCTGTTGCATTGTGTTGTGTGACAAAACTGCACATTTTAAAGTGGCCTTTCTTGTCCCCAGTACAAGGTGCACTTATCTAATCAAGTCAATTTCCTGATATGCCACACCTGTCTGGTGGATGGATTATCTTGGCAAAGGAGAAATGCTTACTAACAGGGATGTAAACAAATTTGTGCACAACATTTTAGAGAAATAACCTTTTTTGTGCGTATGGAAGATTTCTGGGATCTTTTATTCCAGCTTATGAAACATAGGACCAACACTTTACATGTTGCATTTGTATTTTTGTTCATTATAGTTGAGATTTAATTGAAAATAATGCAATTGTTGCTTAGTTGCTTTTTTCATTAATTAACCACTAGAAACTCATGGACAATATAGACACAGATATAACTGTTACGGTGAGTGAATGAGGACCCAAAAGCGAACTAACTTAAACAGAGCTTCTTTAATAACCAAACTGTGGTAGGCTCAGATAGACCGGCAGATTCCGACAGGACAGGACAAGTTTACAGCAAACATGACGATAGTCTGGCTCAGGCATGAAACACAACAAACAAGAATCCGACAAGGACAGGAACAAAAACAGAGAGAGATATAGGGGACTAATCAGAGGGAAAAGGGGAACAGGTGGGAGAAGGGGTGACGAGGTAGTCAAGAGGAGACAAGGAACAGCTGGGGGAAAGCGGGGGAGAAAAGGTAACCTAATACGACCAGCAGAGGGAGACAAGGTGAAAGGAAAGGACAGAAAGACACAACATGACAATACATGACAGTACCCCCCCACTCACCGAGCGCCTCCTGGCGCACTCGAGGAGGAAACCTGGCGGCAACGGAGGAAATCCTCGATCAGCGCACGGTCCAGCACGTCCCGAGAGGGAACCCAACTCCTCTCCTCAGGACCGTACCCCTCCCAATCAACGAGGTACTGGTGACCACGGCCCCGAGGACGCATGTCCAAAATCCTGCGGACCCTGTAGATGGGTGCGCCCTCGACAAGGATGGGGGGGGGGGGGGGAGACGAGCGGGGGCGCGAAGAACGGGCTTAATACAGGAGACATGGAAGACCGGGTGGACGCGACGAAGGTATCGCGGAAGAAGAAGTCGAACTGCGACAGGATTAATGACCCGAGAAATACGGAACGGACCAATGAACCGCGGGGTCAACTTGCGAGAAGCCGTCTTAAGGGGAAGGTTCTGAGTGGAGAGCCAAACTCTCTGACCGCGACAATATCTAGGACTCTTAGTTCTTCGCTTATTAGCAGCCCTCACAGTCTGCGTCCTATAACGGCAAAGTGCAGACCTGACCCTCTTCCAGGTGCGCTCGCAACGTTGGACAAAAGCCTGAGCTGAGGGGACGCTGGACTCGGCGAACTGAGATGAGAACAGCGGAGGCTGGTACCCGAGGCTACTCTGAAAAGGAGATAGCCCGGTCGCAGACGAAGGAAGCGAGTTGTGGGCGTATTCTGCCCAGGGGAGCTGTTCTGACCAAGACGCAGGGTTGCGAAAAGAAAGACTGCGTAAGATGCGACCAATAGTCTGATTGGCCCGTTCTGCTTGACCGTTAGACTGGGGGTGAAAGCCGGAAGAGAGACTGACGGAAGCCCCAATCAAACGGCAAAACTCCCTCCAAAATTGAGACGTGAATTGCGGACCTCTGTCCGAAACGACGTCTGACGGAAGGCCATGAATTCTGAAAACATTCTCGATGATGATTTGTGCCGTCTCTTTAGCAGAAGGAAGCTTAGCAAGGGGAATGAAATGAGCCGCCTTAGAGAACCTATCGACAACCGTAAGAATAACAGTCTTCCCCGCTGACGAAGGCAGTCCGGTGACAAAATCTAAGGCGATGTGAGACCACGGTCGAGAGGGAATGGGAAGCGGCCTGAGACGGCCGGCAGGAGGGGAGTTACCGGACTTAGTCTGCGCGCAGACCGAACAAGCAGCCACGAAACGACGCGTGTCATGCTCCCGGGTGGGCCACCAAAAACGCTGGCGAATGGAAGCAAGCGTACCCCGAACGCCAGGGTGGCCGGCTAACTTGGCAGAGTGAGCCCACTGAAGAACGGCCAGACGAGTAGGAACGGGAACGAAAAGAAGGTTCCTAGGACAAGCGCGCGGCGACGGAGTGTGAGTGAGCGCTTGCTTTACCTGCCTCTCAATTCCCCAGACAGTCAACCCGACAACACGCCCCTCAGGGAGAATCCCCTCGGGGTCAGTGGAGGCTACTGAAGAACTGAAGAGACGAGATAAAGCATCAGGCTTGGTGTTCTTAGAGCCCGGACGATAAGAAATCACGAACTCGAAACGAGCGAAAAACAGCGCCCAACGCGCCTGACGCGCATTAAGTCGTTTGGCAGAACGGATGTACTCAAGGTTCCTATGGTCAGTCCAAACGACAAAAGGAACGGTCGCCCCCTCCAACCACTGTCGCCATTCGCCTAGGGCTAACCGGATGGCGAGCAGTTCGCGGTTTCCCACATCATAGTTACGTTCCGACGGCGACAGGCGATGAGAAAAATACGCGCATGGGTGGACATTGTCGTCAGAGAGGGAGCGCTGAGAAAGAATGGCTCCCACGCCCACCTCTGACGCGTCAACCTCGACAACGAACTGTCTAGAGACGTCAGGTGTAACAAGGATAGGAGCGGATGTAAAACGATTCTTGAGGAGATCAAAAGCTCCCTGGGCGGAAACGGACCACTTAAAGCACGTCTTGACAGAAGTAAGGGCTGTGAGAGGAGCTGCCACCTGACCGAAATTACGGATGAAACGACGATAGAAGTTCGCGAAGCCGAGAAAGCGCTGCAGCTCGACGCGTGACTTAGGGGCGGGCCAATCAATGACAGCTTGGACCTTAGCGGGATCCATCTTAATGCCTTCAGCGGAAATAACAGAACCGAGAAATGTGACGGAGGAGGCATGAAAAGTGCACTTCTCAGCCTTCACAAAAAGACAATTCTCTAAAAGGCGCTGGAGGACACGTCGAACGTGCTGAACATGAATCTGGAGTGACGGTGAAAAAATCAGGATATCGTCAAGGTAAACGAAAACAAAGATGTTCAGCATGTCTCTCAGGACATCATTGACTAATGCCTGAAAGACAGCTGGAGCGTTAGCGAGGCCGAAAGGAAGAACCCGGTATTCAAAGTGCCCTAACGGAGTGTTAAACGCCGTCTTCCACTCGTCCCCCTCCCTGATGCGCACGAGATGGTAAGCGTTACGAAGGTCCAACTTAGTGAAAAACCTGGCTCCCTGCAGGATCTCGAAGGCTGAAGACATAAGAGGAAGCGGATAACGATTCTTAACTGTTATGTCATTCAGCCCTCGATAATCTATGCAGGGGCGCAGAGACCCGTCCTTCTTCTTGACAAAAAAAAACCCCGCTCCGGCGGGAGAGGAGGAGGGGACTATGGTACCGGCGTCAAGAGCTACAGACAAATAATCCTCGAGAGCCTTACGTTCGGGAGCCGACAGAGAGTATAGTCTACCCCGGGGGGGAGTGGTTCCCGGAAGGAGATCAATACTACAATCATACGACCGGTGTGGAGGAAGAGAGGTGGCCCTGGACCGACTGAACACCGTGCGCAGATCGTGATATTCCTCCGGCACCCCTGTCAAATCACCAGGCTCCTCCTGTGAAGAAGAGACAGAGGAAACAGGAGGGATAGCAGACATTAAACATTTCACATGACAAGAGACGTTCCAGGAGAGGATAGAATTACTAGACCAATTAATGGAAGGATTATGACAAACTAGCCAGGGATGGCCCAAAACAACAGGTGTAAAAGGTGAACGAAAAATCAAAAAAGAAATGGTTTCGCTATGATTACCAGAAACAGTGAGGGTTAAAGGTAGCGTCTCACGCTGAATCCTGGGGAGAGGACTACCATCCAGGGCGAACAAGGCCGTGGACTCCCTTAACTGTCTGAGAGGAATGTCATGTTCCCGAGCCCAGGTCTCGTCCATAAAACAGCCCTCCGCCCCAGAGTCTATTAAGGCACTGCAGGAAGCTGACGAACCGGTCCAGCGTAGATGGACCGACAAGGTAGTGCAGGATCTTGAAGGAGAGACAGGAGTAGTAGCGCTCACCAGTAGCCCTCCGCTTACTGATGAGCTCTGGCTTTTACTGGACATGAAGTGACAAAATGACCAGCACAACCGCAATAGAGACAGAGGCGGTTGGTGATTCTCCGTTCCCTCTCCTTAGTCGAGATGCGGATACCTCCCAGCTGCATAGGCTCAGCTCCCGAGCCGGCAGAGGAAGATGGTAGTGATGCGGAGAGGGGGGCAACGGAGAACGCGAGCTCCTTTCCACGAGCTCGGTGACGAAGATCAACCCGTCGCTCAATGCGAATAGCGAGTTCAATCAGGGAATCCACGCTGGAAGGGACCTCCCGGGAGAGAATCTCATCCTTTACCTCTGCGCGGAGACCCTCCAGAAAACGAGCGAGCAAAGCCGGCTCGTTCCAGCCACTGGAGGCAGCAAGAGTGCGAAACTCAATAGAGTAGTCTGTTATGGATCGATTACCTTGACATAGGGAAGACAGGGCCCTGGAAGCCTCCTCCCCAAAAACAGATCGATCAAAAACCCGTATCATCTCCTCCTAAAAGTCCTGATACTGGTTAGTACACTCAGCCCTTGCCTCCCAGATTGCCGTGCCCCACTCACGAGCCCGTCCAATAAGGAGAGATATGACGTAGGCGACACGAGCAGTGCTCCTGGAGTAAGTGTTGGGCTGGAGAGAAAACACAATATCACACTGGGTGAGGAACGAGCGGCATTCAGTGGGCTCCCCAGAGTAACACGGCGGGTTATTGATTCTGGGCTCCGGAGATTCGAAAGCCCTGGAAGTGGCCGGTGGATCGAGGCGGAGATGGTGAACCTGTTCTGTGAGGTTGGAGACTTGGGTGGCCAGGGTCTCAACGGCATGTCGAGCAGCAGACAATTCCTGCTCGTGTCTGCCTAGCATCGCTCCCTGGATCTGGACGGCTGAGTGGAGAGGATCCGAAGTCGCTGGGTCCATTCTTGGTCGGATTCTTCTGTTACGGTGAGTGAATGAGGACCCAAAAGCGAACTAACTTAAACAGAGCTTCTTTAATAACCAAACTGTGGTAGGCTCAGATAGACCGGCAGATTCCGACAGGACAGGACAAGGTTACAGCAAACATGACGATAGTCTGGCTCAGGCATGAAACACAACAAACAAGAATCCGACAAGGACAGGAACAAAAACAGAGAGAGATATAGGGGACTAATCAGAGGGAAAAGGGGAACAGGTGGGAGAAGGGGTGACGAGGTAGTCAAGAGGAGACAAGGAACAGCTGGGGGAAAGCGGGGGAGAAAAGGTAACCTAATACGACCAGCAGAGGGAGACAAGGTGAAAGGAAAGGACAGAAAGACACAACATGACAATACATGACAATAACAATTCAAACTATATATGAATACATTTTTTGAAGTCATTGAAGTATAAACTACCAAACAGACTGAAATTTCAGGCGACCTTTTCAAATAGCTCTTACCCTAAAAGGGCCTTATCAAACTGTTCACAATTTCACAGTATTATTCCAACCTTATTTCAACCTACACATGGAAATCACATTTTTGTGCCAGATAGAACATTATTACTAAACCCAGATTGACATTTCAGAACTATAAGGTTCTATCTGCAATTGCAACCCCTAAAAAAAACTGATTTTACAAATGTCTCAGGATTTTGATACTCTGCACTTTAGGTAGGCCTATCTGACATTTGAGTCTTTTTACTTTTTGTATGCAAACCATGATATATATTTTTTTTTTTATGTAGCTTTTCCTAAACACTATTACAATTGCTGTAGTCTATTGTCAACTATTTGACCTATTAATTTATATTTTATTACACCATCAAAGCCATAGAAATAACTGTGTGAGCCTATATGAAAAATGTATTAGATAGCATGGCATTATGGGAATTAATCTATTTGCAGCAGGAGCAAAGCTCCCCAATCATACATTATGCAGACCTCCACACACCCACATTATATTTAAAAAATCATGCTGGTCATGTGCAATAGTAAAGATATGTCAATATTTACCAAAAATGTTTTAAATGTAAATATTGAAAACAACTCTAAGTCCACTTGGATGAATCCGAATGGCTGCATGGGGACTTTCCTCAGTTAAATCGGCTGTTTGATGATGAAGGATAAATCCATCACATGACAACGTGAAGGAAGGGGTTTTAACAGCATGCACGATTGTCCACACCGACACCAGACCAAACAGCCATTTTCTCTCTACATCCCCAAAGCTGTATTAGGCACAGGCAGCTAAGGACAGGGAGGCAACATAAGGAGAGAGAAGGGTGCAGTCTGTATTGGAGGTTTCCTCTATATTACTACCCCAGGCATTTCCATTGGAAACCCCTCTTCCCCCCCTTTTTTTTGCAGAAGTACGAAAAGATGTAACGCTTGTGAGGCAGTAAAGAATGGGGGAGGGGTAGAGGAGGCAGGCACGCATACGATACGAGTGAGTGGGAGTAGGGAGGAGAGAGTGGAGGAGGGGTGGAGAGTGTGAGCATCTTTTGCAGTCGTTCAGGCTGGCAGAGAGGCAGTTCGATTGGCTGAGGGGAAGAATAGCGTCACGGCCACAGTGAGGGGAGCTCTGAGGATGCACGGCTGAGCTGGGAGGAAACACATTACATTCACTGGGAGTTTGCATGGAGAAGAGCTGAGCCTTCAACCAGCTGCACACTGGGAAGTGGCATCTTCTACAAATTAATACGACCCTCAGGTGATATCGTCTGGACTCAACCATCCCCTCAAGGACTCTTCATATCCAGCCGTCGTTGATCCGTCTGCTCTAACAGCTCTCCAACTATGAACTACCTGCGCCGGCGTCTCTCTGACAGCACCTTCATCTCCAACCTGCCCAATGGCTACATGACGGACCTCCAGAGGCCTGATCCCGCTCAGCCGCCTTCCCCAGCTACAGCAGCCCCACCCAAATCTCCCACGGTGGGGTCGACGCCGCCCGTCACCTCCCCTACCCCCTCCCCGGCCCCGGAGAGGAAACCCCAGCCGTCCCAGTCCAGCGGGGCAGGCTTCTTCAGCTCCATAACCAACGTAGTCAAGCAGACTGCTGCCTCAGCAGGGCTGGTGGAGCAGTCCGCGGTCACGACACCCAAGAAGTTCAAGATCCTTCTGGTCATCGATGAACCACAGCAGGAATGGTGAGCAACAAGCTGTGTCTTGCTGTAGAAAGATGTGATGTGAAGATGTGAATTATTAATGTGTTGATGTACATGTTGTTTGTTGTTTTGTAAACCCGAAGCTGTCCTCTTGGCCAGGTCACTGTTGTAAAATAGATATTCTGCTGAGCATCCTTTTTGAAAAGAGGAGCTCTCAGTTGGACCTAGCTTGTGGTAAAGTAAAGGTTCAAACAACCTGTCAGCCAACAGGTCTGGTGTCCATCAAGCTCTGCAGGTCAGATTTGATCAGGGTACTTGCACGGGTCGTCTGATGCCAGTGCATGTCTATCTAATGACAAAAAACAGATGCAGTGCTCAGGAGGAGAGGAGGAAACAAGGTCCACTGACTGACTCACCATCGTAATGATATTACAGCACCGGGAAGTCTTTTTATGGCTTGCCTCACCCATATACTGTGGTTCCTGCAGTAATTGAATTTGTTGGTTTATGCCCCCTTTGACATGACATTTTTCTAAATTACAGATTGGCCTTGCAGCAGGACGAAAATCCAATATATTTTGAGGAGTTGTTGTTTTTAAACTCAATCATTGGTTTGACTTGGTATTCCAAGAAACCAGTGTGCATTCTGCCGCTATTTTGCATATTAGCTCCGTTTCCTGCAACCACCTGTGAGTGTGCGTACGATATAAACCAATTTAATTTGATTAGTCTAATCAACTCAGTGAACTCAAACATAGATTTGCATCATTGCGGAGAAAGCCAATGCCATGAATCTTCAACAACCAGTGAGTGCATGGGAAATGCATTTGTGTTTTCTTGATTAAGTAAAGACTGCAGTGATGTCCAGTCACCAATGAGGATTCCCTTTCCCACAGACATGGCATCGTTATAGGATGCATTAATGGAAAACATAAGTGATACATAGGCTAGGAGTAGCACTTGAAACATTGAGTGGAAAATGACAATGTTAGTTCAGACAGACTCTCTAATGCTGTGTGTTGGGGAGGGGGAGGCAGGGGAGGAGGCAGATCGAGATCTACTTTAAATCAAGCCTCTTTTTCTAACGTTCTGCATAATTTAAGGCAACTGCAGTGTTGTGAGTGAAAAGGTTGACTTATGGTTGATTCCTCTTGAAACTAGAACCAAAGAAATGCTTACATTTTATTTTATTACAAAATGTAATCCATGGAAGGGTTCTTTGGGGGAAGGATTGTTGAAATATTTTACATTTGTATCTTAAAGCAAAATTGAGAAATAGTTAATTGAAGTTGGAATATTTGTAACATTTTGGCCTTACCCAGGCCTCCTTTAAGACTCCATCATTTTTCATTTATATGTGCTACAAACCAAAAATTGGTGTCATATGAAGCTTTACCAGTTTGGCAAATTCTTCTATAAAGTTGCACATAATATACTCTATGGGTATATCAAAGTTCCAAATCAAATCAAATTTATTTATATAGCCCTTCGTACATCAGCTGATATCTCAAAGTGCTGTACAGAAACCCAGCCTAAAACCCCAAACAGCAAGCAATTCAGGTGTAGAAGCACGGTGGCTAGGAAAAACTCCCTAGAAAGGCCAAAACCTAGGAAGAAACCTAGAGAGGAACCAGGCTATGTGGGGTGGCCAGTCCTCTTCTGGCTGTGCCGGGTGGGGATTATAACAGAACATGGTCAAGATGTTCAAATGTTCATAAATGACCAGCATGGTCGAATAATAATAAGGCAGAACAGTTGAAACTGGAGCAGCAGCACAGTCAGGTGGACTGGGGACAGCAAGGAGTCATCATGTCAGGTATTCCTGGGGCATGGTCCTAGGGCTCAGGTCCTCCGAGAGAGAGAAAGAAAGAGAGAATTAGAGAGAGCATATGTGGGATGGCCAGTCCTCTTCTGGCTGTGCCGGGTGGAGATTATAACATAACATGGCCAAGATGTTCAAATGTTCATAAATGACCAGCATGGTCGAATAATAATAAGGCAGAACAGTTGAAACTGGAGCAGCAGCACGGCCAGGTGGACTGGGGACAGCAAGGAGTCATCATCTCAGGTAGTCCTGGGGCATGGTCCTAGGGCTCAGGTCCTCCGAGAGAGAGAAAGAGAGAAGGAGAGAATTAGAGAACGCACACTTAGATTCACACAGGACACCGAATAGGACAGGAGAAGTACTCCAGATATAACAAACTGACCCTAGCCCCCCGACACATAAACTACTGCAGCATAAATACTGGAGGCTGAGACAGGAGGGGTCAGGAGACACTGTGGCCCCATCCGAGGACACCCCCGGACAGGGCCAAACAGGAAGGATATAACCCCACCCACTTTGCCAAAGCACAGCCCCCACACCACTAGAGGGATATCTTCAACCACCAACTTACCATCCTGAGACAAGGCTGAGTATAGCCCACAAAGACCTCCGCCACGGCACAACCCAAGGGGCTGGACCTCTGCTTTGGGGATCACCCTTATGATATATTAAAAACAAACCATTACATTTTAAGTGAGAAGTAGGTATTGGTCCCGAAAAAGAAAGGACATTTACATGAGCACCAATGCCTACTCCACCCATCCTCTACCAAGGTTTTCCAGCACACAACTTTGACTTACTACAGTAGCTATGTTAATATATTGTACTTCAAACAACGTCTGTGCAGGTTGCTTAGGATTCAAACCTTCTCAAACTGCCTAATTCACACTCTTCAATGGAATAATGGCTATTAAAATGATGTATACAGTGTTTTCAGAAAGTATCCATATCCCTTGACGTGTTCCACATTTTCTTGTGTTACAGCCTGGGGAGGGGGTTATGCAGGGACCAATGGGTTGCAGGAACGCCCCAAATTACGGTCCGCAATCACACACTATTAGCAAACGCGCACAGTAGTACACACCCCACAGTCCCTGTCCATTGCCACTCAACAACCTAATCAATGAAAATAAGCACACACCGTGCGTGCGTATGCGGGCTGGTATGTGTGTGTTGGGACAGGGAGGAGGTGTCAAAACTATACACGAAAGGGAATGCTAAAATGTCTCATCCGAGAAGCGAACCCAGGACCTTTGTATTGGTCGTCACTGGTTACCACTGCCACAAAGTCATAAATCCCATCTATTTCTAACATTTCTCTTCTTAAAATCTGATTTAAAACCTAACCACACTGCTAACCTTGTGCCCAACCCTAGCCTTATATTAAGACACATTTTTACGATATAGACCTTTTTTACTGTGTGGCTGTGGTAACTAGTGGAAACCCATCAGATTCCATGGCAGTGACATTAACGCTTACGCTATGAACCCTCTCATGAATGCATTCTCTTGACCCAATTTAAATGGACAGTATAGTGATGACAGGATGTTTTTGTTGTTGTTTATTTACTCAGTACTGATTGAACGTTTATTTTTTGTCTTACTTGGTTATAAAAAAGAGCTGACAGTCACATAGCTAACCAAGTTAGCAAGCCTGGCATTTTCCTTTCACTGCACAAAGGTCATGCAAGCAAGCAATGATGTTGGTGGTGTTTCACCTGGGTGCACCCGCACCCCCTGGCTACCTTGTACTTGGATGGCGACTTCAGGTTTTCGGGAATACATTGAAAAGTAACTTGACACTTTGTTAATCGACTAAGCGCAAATTTGGACTAATGACAAGAAGAAAATTGCATTGACAGAGGAGGAGCATACTGAATCAATGCATAAAGTAAGGGCTGTATTGTTAGCCAGCTACAGTGTAAAGCAAGACATATTGATTAGTGCATGAGTAACACTAACTACATTTTAACACCAAGCTAAAGTTGGTTTTATATTCACACATTCGGACATTCATCAGACATTCATCAGACATTTAACAGACATTCACCAAAAGCCATTTAAAATGGTAAAATTCAATAACTAATTCATTCACAGAAACAGAAAAATAGATATGATTTATTCTATAAATGTCTAGCATACTTTTACAATGTTTTTTTATATTTAAAAAATCCAGTTCTGATTTGATGGAAATACATAATATCTTAAAAATGCAATTTAAAGCTGTATAAATCAATAACTAATTCACCGTTTGTCACAGAATCATCAAACAAGATAGGATTTATTCTATAAATGTCTAGCATACTTTTACAACCTTTGTTTTGAATACAAATTCCAGGTAAGTCAAGGGGTTTAGCTATTTTGGAATTAAGAACATTTCCAATAACTTCATTTTCAAGAATCTAATTTCCTATTAACTTTTTGCTCAAGGAGGAGCATAAGAAATGGCTCAAAAACATTTCCAATAACCTTTTTAAAGAATAGCAACTTTGCTTAACTTTCTTCTTAAATCTATAGTTAAGGAAAAAATGGCAGTTGAGAAGAAATTTCTTCTTAAGAAGGTTTTGTGAATCTGAACTCAGAGTCATTAAGAACCTTTGGGTGGTTGTTCTTGGTGACTGGAATCACAGTAGACTGTTGGCTGAGTGATAACGTAAAGATATAATTAAAGATAGGGCCTAACTCCTCTGCACAGGAGGTGAGCAGGCGGATGGATACCTACAGTATGTTGTCAGGTCTGGGGCTTTTTCTGGGTTTGTTTCATCTAAAGACACTGCATTCATCAAAAAGAGTTTTGAGTGGATGTAAGCCCTTCAATCACCAGCTCCGAGTCCAAATCCTTATCCTTAAGCTACAGTATGTCTCAGTGAGAGACAGAATACAGGCATCTCTGAATACATGTTGAAACGAACAGGGGCTTGCAGTTCATCAGTTTTGTTAGGAAAATAATTGCCATTTGCTGGAATGGCCAGAGGAATGCGCAACAGAGACTGACGCTGAGCCCTTTCCTGGACTAACCCTCTTACCCAGTTCTCACCTTGCGGTGTAGCTCGCTGGTAGAATCCCTTTGACCAGTATTATGGGGGTGGCAGGTAGCCTAGTGGTTAGAGCGTTGGGCCAGTAATCAAAAGGTTGCTAGATCAAGTCCCAGAGCTGACAAGGTAAAAATATGTTGTTCTACCCCTGAACAAGGCAGTTAACCCCCTGTTCCTAGGCCGTCATTGTAAATAATAATTTGTTCATTAACTGACTTGCCTAGTTAAATAAAGGATCAAATGCGTCAAGGTTTGGGTAAATTAAATCCGAGGGAGGATTGGCATTTGGGGGATTATTCCATTGGAGAAGAAACTCCCTGCTGTACTGGATCTGTGTTGAAAGATATTGATGACTTTGTGCCAGGTGTCCATAAAAAAAAAGACAGCTAACTCCATATTCCTGAAAGAAATTAGAGGACTAGTTCAACATGGCTCTATATATAAATAATTGCATTAAGTGATTTAAAACAGTAATCTAAAACTGGACAAACAGTCAAAGAAACACCTTGCTGCTGGTTGCTGCAAGAGCATGACTTTGCTCTTGTTACTTGGGTCCTCTGCTGATTCTCCTCAGACATACTATATGTAGCTACACTACATGACCAAATGTATGTGGACACCTGCTTGTCAAATATCTCATTCCAAAATCATGGGCATTAGTATGGAGTTGGTCCCCCCTTTGCTGATATAACAGCCTGCACTCTTCTGTGAAGGCTTTCCCACTAGATGTTGGAACATTGCTGCGGGGACTTGCTTCCATTCAGCCACAAGAGCATTAGTGAGGTCGGGCACTGATGTTGGGCGATTAGGCCTGGCTCGCAGTCGATGTTCCAATTCATCCCAAAGGTGTTCGATGGGGTTAAGGTCAGGGCATTGTGCAGACCAGTCAAGTTCTTCCAAACCAATCTCGACAAACCATGGATCTTGCTTTGTGCACGGGAGCATTGTCATGCTGAAACAGGAAAGGGCCTTCCCCAAACTGTTGCCACAAAGTTGGAAGCACAGAATCGTCTAGAACGTCATTCATTGTATGCTGTGGTGTTAACATTTCCCTTCACTGGAACTAAGGGGCCTATCCCGAACCATGAATAAGAGCCCCAGACCATTATTCCTCCTCCACAAAACTTTACAGTTGGCACTAGGCATTGAGGCAGATGCCTTTCTCCTGGCATCCGCCAAACCCAGATTCGTCTGTCAGACTGCCAGATGGTGAAGCGTGATTTATCACTCCAGAGAATGCGTTTCCACTGCTCCAGAGTCCAATGGCGGCGAGTTTTACACCACTCCAGCTGACAATTGGCATTGGTGATTATAGGCTTGTGTGCGGCTGCTCGGCCATAGAAACCCATTTCATTAAGCTCCCGACAAACAGTTCTTGTGCTGATGTTGCTTCCAGAGGCAGTTTGGAACTTGGTAGTTTGTGTTACAACCGAGGACAGACTATTTTTTACATGCTACGTACTTCAGCACTCGGCGGTCCCATTCTGTGAGCTTGTGTAGCCTACTACTTCGCGGCTGAGCCGTTGTTGCTCCTAGATGTTTCCACTTCACATTAACAGCACTTGTAGATGACTGGGGCAGCTCTAGCAGGGCAGAAATTTGATGAACTGCCCTGCTAAAGGTGCGATCCTATGACGGTGCCATGTTGAAAGTCACTGAGCTCTTCCGTAAGGCCATTCTACTGACAATGTTTGTCTATGGAGATTGCATGGCTGTGAGCTCAATTTTATATAACTGTCAGCAACGGGTGTGGCAGATATAGACAAATCCACTCATTTGAAAGGGTGTCCACATACTTTTGTATACAGCACCTTCGGAAAGTATTCAGACCCTTTGACTTTTTCAATATTTTGTTACGTTACAGCCTTATTCTAAAAAAATGTTTTATTTTTTATCCTCATCCATCTACTCAGATTCTTTTGCAAATGTATTAAAAATAAAAAACTGAAATACCTTATTTAGATAAGTATTCAGACCCTCTGCTATGAGACTCGAAATTTGGTTTCCATTGATCATCCTTGAGATGTTTCTACAACTTGATTGGAGTCCACCTGTGGTAAGTTAAATTGTTTGGACATGATTTGGAAAGGCACACACCTGTCTATATAAGATCCCACAGATCCCACAGTGCATGTCAGAGCGAAAAGCAAGCCATGAGGTCAAAGGAATTGTCCGTAGAGCTCCGAGACAGGATTGTGTTGAGGCACAGATCTGGGGAAGGGTACCAAAAACTTTCTGCAGTATTGAAGGTCCCAAAGAACACAGTGGCCTCCATCATTCTTACATGGAAGAAGTTTGGAAACACCGACTTCCTAGAGGTGGGTGCCCGGCCAAACTGAGCAATCAGGGGAGAAGGGCCTTGGTCAGGGAGGTGACCAAGAACTCGATGGTCACTCTGACAGAGCTCTAGAATTGCTCTGTGGAGATAGGAAAACCTTCCAGAAGGAAAACCATCTCTGCAGCACTCCACCAATCAAGCCTTTATGGTAGAGTGGCCAGACGGAAGCCACTCCTCAGTAAAAGGCACAACAGCCCGCTTGGAGTTTGCCAAGAGGCACCTAAAGGACTCTGACCATGAGAAACAAGATTCTCTGGTCTCACGTTACCAAGATTTAACTATTTGGCCTGAATGGAAACTTGGCACCATCCCTACGGTGAAGCATGGTGGTGGTAGCATCATGCTTTGGGGATGTTTTTCAGCGGCATGTACTGGGAGACTAGTCAGGATCAAGGGAAAGATGAACGGAGCAAAGTACAGAAAAATCCTGCTTCAGAGCACTCAGGACCTCAGACTGGGGTGAAGGTTCACCTTCCAACAGGACAACGACCCTAAGCACACAGCCAAGACAATGCAGGAGTGGCCTTGGGACAAGTCTCTGAATGTCCTTGAGTGGCCAAGCCAGAGGGGGACTGGAATCCAATCAAACATCTCCGGAGAGACCTGAAAATAGTGTGCAGTGACGCTCCCCATTCAACCTGGCAGAGCTTGAGAGGATCTGCAGAGCAGAACAGGAGAAACTCCTCAAATATAGGTGTGCCAGGCTTGTAGAGTCATACCAAAGAAGACACGAGGCTGTAATTGTTGCCAAAGGTGCTTAAACAATGTACTGAGTAAACGGTCTGAATACTTGTGTAAAGTTGATATTTCAGTTTATTTTATTTTGTACATTTGCAAAAATGTATAAAAACCTATTTTTGCTTCGTCATTATGGGGTATTGTTTGTAGATTGATGAGGGGAAAACACGATTTAATCCATTTCTGAATAAGGCTGTAACATAACAAAATGTGGATAAAGTCAAGGGGTATAAATACTATCCTAATGGACTGGATATAGTGTGTACACAGTAGGCTATGCAGATGGCAACTGTAGCCTGAGGGACATAGCTGTGTTTGGATGACATGCTGCTTGATGGATAGTGGCTATTCAAGGTTGAGTCCTGTGTATGTGCATGATTCATCTCACCATGCAAAATGGATGCTACTACAATAACATGGGCAGAGTGGACACATTACATTTATTGGAATTTGGCATACTGCAGATGCATTTATTATATTGGTGTGTATGTTAAATCCGTGCAAGCTCCGTTTAACAAAAATGACCACTATGCTTGCACTGCAGATATGCTGTAGCCTAGGTCTAAGTAATGCTCGATATTTAAATTCAAGTCACGTTGCATCACGAGTGATTTAGCCCATTTAGGTAATAGGATCATACTCATTTCATTTGAAAGGATGCCATGTCTTTTGGCTCCACATAAAAGCAGACAGTCAACAGCCTAAGAGGAAATAAAATCATTGTTTTCTTATAGAATTTGTCAATGTATTGGCAATCATTAAATAATACCATATAATGTGAAACATCAAAAGTCTAGAGTTTATCAAACGGTTAACAGTTATGGAAACATTGAAGACATCTGAGTAAACTACATAACCTTTAAAACGACATTAAAAACAACAGTGTGTGTCAGTGTTGAAACCAGCAGGCCACATCAATACAAAACAGCTATTTTCTGTTAGACCTCAGTAATTTCCTCAAAACCTCAGTAATTTCTGGCTCCTAAACCTTTTCCAAAAACCCATAGCCATCAGCTGAAAGATTTGTGCAGCTCAGTATTGAAGCTTCCCTGTTTCATGTTTCAACCACTTAGCCACTAGAAAGACCTGCCGCTCAGTCTCAAAGCCTGCCTCAGGCCAAGCACCACATACATATTTAATGTGTCTACAATTTGAGTCAGTTCGGAGGCCCTCTCTCATTTTACATTCTTTGGGATTGGTGGCCAAATCACGTCACGCCTGCTTCCGGGTTTGGGCTCTCCATTTCTGTCTGTCTCTGACCATCTTCTCCACTGTCCCATCTCTGCTGATGTTGTTGGAGCTCTGTTTCCACCTCTGTATTCCAATGAACATCTATTCTTGGGATCAAGTCTCTGAACTCTTTCTCAGAAAATGTCCAGTCCAAGTGAAGTCTTCTAGTGTGATGCAAGAACCAGGCCATCAGTGAAGTCTTCTAGAGTAGGTCTTCTAGAATAGAATACAAGGTCCATAGTATTTCTCTTGTCTGATTTTCGCCACATGACCTAATCTAATCTAACCTTGATCAACTCCAGACTTCACAGCAAAGCTTCTTTTTTTTCCCTTTATTTAACTAGACAAGTCAGTTAAGAACAAATTCTTATTTTCAATGACGGCCTAGGGGCAGAACGAGCTTGTCAGCTCAGGGGTTTGAACTTGCAACCTTCCGGTTACTAGTTCAATGCTCTAACCACTAGGCTACCCTGCCGCTTGTGTTGTTTGTTTCCACAGTTGCTGTACAACTGTATTATGATGTTAACAACATGGGTGGGGATTCCATGAATTCGTAAGTTCTTCCACAGGCTTTCGTGGTGGATGCTGTCATAAGCCTTCTAGAAGCGAATAACGTTGATGCAGAGCTGCCGTTGCTACTCACTACATTGCACAATGATGCTCCTGAACCCGAAGATATGGTCTGTACAGCTCCTTCATCCCCTAACACCCCACTTGTTAGTTTCCTTTAGCGTTTTGTCTACAGCTGAAGACATTCGTTGTACGAGGATTTTGCAAAAGATCTTCCTGGGAACTGTGAAGTGTGCAATGCCCTTCCAGTTGTTGCAGTCATGTAGTGTGACCTTCTTAGGCGACTCCCTTTGTCCAATCTGAAGGTATCTTTCCATTCATCCAGATATCAGTGAAGAGTGGAAGAAGGATGTTTGCAGCCAAGACCGATTTTAGCCCTAGGTTATCATAACCTGAACCTTTCCCATTGTTTATGTCTCAATCTTCTGGATGTGCCACAGATTAGGTTAGTGAATTTGTATACTGTTCCTTGCTGGTTACTTGCCACTGCTTTTTCAGCTGCCCTTGCCAGCTCCTCCAGGGAGACCCGTTTGTCTCTTCTTACTAGCCTTTTGACTCGTGTGACGATTTTTCTGTGCTGCTCCTCCAATTTATTTTTCAGCCTTTGTAATTTGGCATCTGTTGTTTTCTTTTTCAAACAACAGTCAGTCAAACAGAAGGGGAGTCGGGAGTGTGAGGAGTAGGAGAGCTATGGGAGTTTTGCCTCGGTCTGATTGCCCTATTGATTTTATTATTTTTATTTAACCTTTATTTAACTAGGCAATTGATTTTATCGTTGAATCATTGGCCATCGTTAATCATTGGGCTTTTCGGTTGTGGTTGTATTTCATGAGGATTAGTTGTTTGACTACAGGCCTTTACTCAGATGAGTGTAGAAATGAGCTTTTCTTTCAGTGCCCAATAACGAAATCTTATTAGAATGCCTGTGGTGGTGATTCATTGTTCAGAAGTGTTCCCGCTGTCACCTTGAAAAGCATAGGCCTAATTACAGACATGGATGTGATGAATGCATAATCACTTAATTGTCTATGAGTCTGGGATACTAAAATAGCAGATATTATGTTTCAACAATAACAGTATTTAACCCATACAATGGTTAGGTAGATATCCACAGACAATATACAGTATCAGGCTATAACTTTTGTGTATCCTGTGTCTCCTGCATTTAGCACAGACACTAAAATGGAACCAGGCAGGAATACTCCAGTCTCACTACCAACTGACAGAAAAAAAGACTAGGCAATGAGCACTGGTAAACAGAAACCATTCTGAATTTTGAATGATAGCAATGCACAATGTTTTTCTCACAAATTACACCTATTATGTCCTTATTATTATGGCTGGGAATGTCAGTGCTGACAGTCCCTGTAACTTGGCAATATCACTACAGGCATTTAAGAAACGTTTTCTCCTCTTCTCGACTATTTGAATTAGTGGCTGCCAAGGAGCGCTAGACAAAGATTAAAACAGTGCTATAGGAATGTTCTGAAAGCATGATTAACCTGGAGAATAAATAGCATAGTAGTATAATGACCAAAGCTCGCCTCTGATTATGACAAATCATCCCTCCGTTATTGTGATTATATTTTTAACAAATGAAATGAAAACGCAATTAGAAGCAATTGCTCCCAGAATGGGTCAAATATTTCACTGTGTCAGTTTATTGTAAAAATTATTTTTGTTTTTAAGTGGTGTAGTGATGGTGATATGCTAGCTTTTTGTGAATACGTCCTGACTTCTTTAGGTGTATGAGAGGACATGGTGTCAGTTCTGACATGACCCTCTCCCACTGCTGTTCCCATTGTCCACCACATACAGTACCAGTCAAAAGTTTGGACACACCTACTCCTTCAAGGATTTTTCTTAATTTTTTACTATTTTCTACATTGTATAATAGTAGTGAAGACATCAAAACTATGAAATTGCACATATGGAATCATGTAGCGACCAAAAAGTAACCAACTCAATTGGGTTGAGGTCAGGTGATTGTGGAGGCCAGGTCATCTGATGCAGCACTCAATCAATCTCCTTGGTCAAATAGCCCTTACACAGCCTGGAACCTGTGTTTTGAGTCATTGTCCTGTTAAAAAACAAATGATAGTCCCCACTAAACGCTGTGGTAGCCATGCTGTTAAGTGTGCATTGAATTCTAAATAAATCACTGAAAGTATCACCAGCAAGCACCCCCACACCATCACACCTCCTCTTCCATGCTTCACGGTGGGAACCACACATGCAGAGATCATCCGTTCACCTACTTTGCGTCTCACAAAGGCGGTTGGAACGAAAAATCTCAAATTTGGACCATTAGACCAAAGGACAGATTTCCACCGGTCTAATATCCATTGCTCGTGTTTCTTGGCCCAAGCAAGTCTCTTCTTATTATTGGTGTCCTTTCTTTGCAGCAATTCGACCATGAAGGCCTGATTCACTGTCTCCTCTGAATAGTTGATGTTGAGATGTGTCTGTTACTGGAACTCTGTGAAGCATTTATTTGGGCTGCAATTTCTGAGGTTGGTAACTCTAATGAACGTATCCTCTGCAGCAGAGGTAACTCTGGGTCTTCCTTTCATGAGCCAGTTTCATCATAGCCATAGCGCTTGATGGTTTTTGCGACTGCACTTGAAGAAAATGTAAAAGTTCTTGAAATGTTCCGATTTGACTGACCTTTGAGCTGTTCTTGCCATAATATGGACTTGGTCTTTTACCAAATAGGGCTCTCTTCAATGTAGAAAATAGTAAAAATAAAGTAAGTGACTCCAAACTTTTGACTGGTACTGTAGATTGTGTTGTCCTCTTAGCAGAGATCATGGCTTGAAGACTGACCCCAGGACTGTATATCAAATCAACCGTTTGACACTGCCACCCTCTAATGCCATTAGCCTATACATTAGCCTATACATTTACTGTGCAAAGTACAAATCTTTATGATATCAAACTCCTCTTTCTGCATACAATGCAAATAACATTAGGAAGTGTTGTTTCCCTTGTCAAAATACATGATCTGCATCTGCATCTTATACATTCAGCATGACTCCACACTCTTAGAAAAAAAGGGTTCCAAAAGGGTTCTTCAGCTGTCCCCATAGGATAACCCTTTTTGGTTCCAGGTAGAACTCTTTCGGGTTACATGTCAAACCCTCTGTACAAAGGGTTCAACATCAAAGGGTTCAACATCAGCCCGAATACAACAGATGTAGGTAGACCTTATCGTGAAATGCCTACTTACAAGCCCATAACCAACAATGCCATTTTAAGAAAATAGAGTTCAGAAAATATTTACTAAACAAACAAAAGTAAAAAAAATAGCACAACCCTCAAAGTGATAGATAATAAACAGTGAGTAGCAGCAGCGTAAAAACAAGGGGGGGAGGGTGTCAATGCAAATAGGCCAGGTGGCCATTTATTTAATTGTTCAGCAGTCTTATGGCTTGGGGGTGAAAGCTGTTAAGGAGCCTTTTGGATCTAGTCTTGGTCCCAGGGTCCTTAGCTTAGTGATGAGCTTTGTGGGCATTTTGGTGTTGAACACTGGGCTGTAGTCAAGGAAATGCATTCTCACATGGATGTTCCTTTTGTCCAGGTGGGAAAGAGCAGTGAGGAGTGTGGTTGAGATTGCCTCGTCTGAGGATGTGTTGAGGTGGTATGCAAGTTGGAGTTGATCTAGGGTTTCCGGGATGATGGTGTTGATGGTGTTGATGTGAATCATGACCAGCCTTTCAAAGCACTTCATGGCTACTGACAGGAGTGCAACAGGGTGGTAGCCATTTAAGCAGGATACCTTCGCTTTCTTGGGCACAGGGACTGCTTGAAACATGTAGGTCTAACAGACTCGGTCAGTGAAGACGCTTGCCATTTAGTCAGCACATGCTCTGAGTACACGTCCTGGTAATCCGTCTGGCCCCGCGGACTTGTGAATTTTGACCTGTTTAAAGGTTTTGCTCACATCGGCTACAGAGAGCGTGATCACACAGTCTTTCCGGAACAGCTGGTGCTCTCAAGCATTCTTCAGTGTTGCTTGACTCGAAGCGAGCATAAAAGGCATTTGGCCTGTCTGGTATGCTCTCTTTTATGCTGGGCAGCTCGCGGCTGGGTTTCCCATTGTAGTCCGTCATGTTTTGTAAGCCCTGACACATCCGACGAGCACCAGAGCTGGTGTAGTAGGATTCAATCTTAGTATTGAAGCTTTGTCTGTTTGATGGTCTGAGGGTATAGCGGGATTTCTTATAAGCGTCCAGATTAGTGTCCCACTCCTTGAAGGTGGCAGCTCTAACATTTAGCTCGGTGAAGATGTTGCCTGTGATCTATGTCATCTGGGTGGGATATGTACTTATGGTCACTGTGGGGACGACGTCGTTGATGCACTTATTGATGAAGCCGGTGACTGAGGTGGTATACTCCTCAATGCCATTGGATGAATCACGGAACATATTCCAGTCTATGCTAGCAAAACAGTCCTGTAGCGTAGCATCTGCGTCATCTGCGTAAGCAGGAATCAGGAGTATAGAATTATGGTCAGATTTTCCAAATGGAGGGCGAGGGAGAGCTTTGTATGCGTCTCTGTGTGTGGAGTAAAGGTGGTCTAGAGTTTTTTTTTCTTCATTTGGTTGCACATTTCACATCCTTGTGGAAATTAGGTAAAACTAATTTAAGTTTCCCTGCATTATAGTCCCCGGCCACTAGGAGTGCCGCTTCTGGATGAGCATTTTCTTGTTTGTTTATGGCTCGTTGAGTGTGGTCTTAGAGCCAGCATCGGTTTGTGGTGGTAAATAGACAGCTCCAAAAGTACAGATGAAATCTCCATTTATAGTGTGATCTACAGCTTATCATGAGGTACTCTACCTCATGCGAGCAATACCTCAAGACTACCTTTAATATTATACATTGCGCACCAGCTGTTATTGACAAATAGACACACATCCCGACCCCTCATCTTACCGGACGTAGCTGTTCTGTCCTGCCGATGCACGGAAAACCCAGCCAACTGTATATTATCCATGTCATCGTTCAGCCACGACTCGATTACAATTTTTAATGTCCAGTTGGTAGGATAATCTCGGACGGAGTTTATCCAGATTATTCTCCAGTGATTACATTGAACGGATGGTAGAGGCGGGTTACCCACTCGCCAAACAAATTCTCACAAGGCACCTTGATCTGCGACCCCTGTATCTCCTTATTTTCTACATGTGAATGATGGGGGTTTGGGCCTTGTCCAGGAGCAACATTATATCCTTCGTGTCAGATTCATTCAAGAAAAAATCTTTGTCCAGTTTGAGGTGGGTAATTGCTGTTCTGATATCCAGAAACTATTTTCAGTCATAAGAGATGGTAGCATCAACATTATGTACAAAATAAGTTACAAACAATGCGAAACAACACAGAAAATAGCACAATTGGTTGGGAGCCAAAATGGGTTCTATATGGAACCAAAATTATTCTATCTGCAACAAAAAAGGGTTCTTCAAAGTGTTATTCTATGGGGACAGCCGAAGAACCCTTTAAGGTTCCAGATAGCACCTTTTTCTCTAAGAGTGCATGAACAACTGTGTATAAAGACAACACTGTGATGTCAGAGGTTGTTGAACTTGAGTTGAACTGTCTATAGATAAACTATAGCCAAGAACCAAGACAAAGTGTGGGAACAGTCTTCCTTTGTTAAACAGAACTGGGACAGCACTCACTCACAGAATGGCTGCTCAGTACAATATCATCCTGCCTCAGAAGGAAATATGAGAAACAAAGCAGCACTTATATTCACTAGCTGTTCTTTGCTTGCTACCTGTTTGAAGTGGCAGAGTGGCATGTCAATTTCCCCTCAACTGACAGGCTTTCAATTGCATACTCACTAGTGGTTCTGTATTGACTTTGTGCATTGCAATGAAGCATATAGGCCAGATCACCTATCACCATTATTCTGGAAGTGTCACAAATATGGCATGCTACAGAGGCCTCTTGAGATACTAACTTGATGAATAAACCCAGATATAGGAGGTTAGCATGTCAATCAGGACCAGAAGCTTCCCCCAACCTCTGATACAGGATCAGATAACTTATCCCCCTTTTTATTTATTTAACCCGGTAAGTTGACTGAGAACACATTCTCATTTACACCAACAATAGTTACAGGGGACAATAGTTACAGGGGAGAGGAGGGGGGATGAATGAGCCAATTGGAAGCTGGGGATGATTAGGTGACCGTGATGGTATGAGGGCCAGATTGGGAATTTAACCAGGACACCAGGGGTAACACCCCTACTCTTACAAGAATTGCCATGGGATATTTTAGTCCCATCTGAAAGACCGCACCCTACACAGGGCAATGTCCCCTATCATTGCCCTGGGGCATTGGGATATTTTTTTAGACAAGAGGAAAGAGTGCCTCCTACTGGCCCTCCAACACCACTTCCAGCAGCATCTGGTCTCCCATCCAGGGACCAACCAGGATCAACCCTGACAGGGTAGCCTAGTGGTTAGAGTGTTGGACTAGTAACCGGAAGGTTGCAAGTTCAAACCCCCGAGTTGCCAAGGTACAACTCTATCGTTCTGCCCCTGAACAGGCATTTAACCCACTGTTCCTAGGCCATCATTGAAAATAAGAATTTGTTCTTAACTGACTTGCCTAGTTAAATAAAAACCCTGACCAGCCCTGCTTAGTTTCAGAAACAAGCTCAAATGTTATTGGTCACATGGTTAGCAGATGTTATTGCGAGTGTAGCAAAATGCTTGTGCTTCTAGTTCTGACAGTACAGCAATATCTAAAAAGTAATCCAACAATTCCACAACAACTACCTAATACATACAAATCTAAGTATAGGAATGGAATAAGAATATATAGATGAGCAATGACTGAGCGGCACAGGCAAGATGCAATAGATGGTATAAAATACAGTATTTACATATGAGATGAATAATGCAAGATACTGTATGTAAACATTATTAAAGTGGCTACTCATCCATTTATTAAAATGGCCAATGATTTCAAGTCTGTATGTAGGCAGCAGCCTCACTATGTTATTGGCTCTGGTGGTTGTTGTCCCTGGTGATCTTTTTGGCCTCCTGTGACATCGGGTGCTGTAGGTGTCCTGGATAGCAGGTAGTTTTCCCCCGGTGATGCGTTGTGCAGACCTCACCACCCTCTGGAGAGCCCTGTGGTTGTGGGTGGAGCAGTTGCCGGCATGGATTGATAAGGGGGGAGAGCCATGGAGTAGTGATGAAGGGGGTCGAGGTCAGGTCATGTTAAGGGAGAAATACAAGTTTATGGTCCATATCACTTCTTGTCCTGCCTAGTAGGAAAAATACAATGTTTGTACAGATGTGTAGTAAGGGTTAAATGTCAGTGCTTGTGTGAAAAGGTTTTTGTCTAATGCAGCTGTATTGATCCTCTGGGAAGAATAAACTTGGTTAAGCTTTCATTGTCGCCGTAGAGTTTTTACTCTGAAAATTAGAACCTAACAAACCAAAAAGGGTTCTCCTATGGGAACAGCCGAAGAACCGTTTTTGAACCCTTTTTCTAAGAGTGTAGCAAGGCAGACAGCCATCACTCAATCACTTCAGTTGCGCAGTGGAGACATATAGTGACTAGGATATTGGTGAAGGAAGATGAAGACATGATCATAATTTCGTTTCTCTTTGTCTGACATCTAAATCAACCAATCAACGGTTAATTGTAAATCACTCATCAAACAAACTAAAAGAGTTTGACTATTTGTTTGTTTGGCGTTGTTTTCACAATGGATGGAAGCGAATACTGATGAAACATTAGTATTCAGGTAATACTTGCTCCCATCGTACCGCAACCTGTCAAGATCATCTCTGAATCATCTTACTCTCACACAAACATCCATTTTTAGAGGCCATTTTAGCATGTCTGAAATGTGGAACATATTTGGAACACATTTTCATGTATACAATTTGATTGACCCAAACACTGACTCGTTCACTCACTCAATCTCTGTCTTTTTGCTCCCATTTCTATCTTAGACTTGGGTATAGATCATTTGAATACGAGAGTTATAACTACAGGACATTGATATTTCCACCATTGTGTCTTTTCTTACAAATGTTTCTTCACATAATATGGCCCTTAATATTTAAAGTGTGGATTGTAATTATACCTTCATAGGATTATAATGGATGGCACCAATTTTTTTGATTTTTTTATTCACCTTTATTTAACCAGGTAGGCCAGTTGAGAACCAATTCTCATTTACAACTGCGATCTGGCCAAGATAAAGCAAAGAATGGTATGTTTGGTGGCATGAGTGAAGGAGGCTTTGTTGTGAAATAGGAAGCCGATTCTAGATTTAATTTTGGATTGGAGATGCTTAATGTGAGTCTGGAAGGAGAGTTTACAGTCTAACCAGACACCTAGGTATTTGTAGTTGTCCACATATTCTAGGTCAGAACCGTCCAGTGTAGTGATGCTAGTTGATTTGGAGGGTGCGGGCAGAAATCGGTTGAAGAGCATGCACTTAGGTTTACTAGCATTTTAAAGCAGTTGGAGGCCACGGAAGGAGTGTACAGAAGGAGTGTTGTATGACCTTGAAGCTCGTTTGGATGTTTGTTAGCACAGTGTCCAAAGAAGAGCCAGATGTATACAGAATGGTGTCATCTGCATAGAGGTGGATCAGAGAATCACCAACAGCAAGAGCAACATCATTGATATATACAGAGAAAAGAGTCTGCCCGAGAATTGTACCCTGTGGCACCCCCATAGAGATTGGCAGAGGTCCGGACAACAGGCCCTCCGATTTGACACACTGAACTCTGAGAAGTAGTTGGTAAATCAGGCGAGGCAGTCATTTGAGAAGCCAAGGCAATTGAGTCTGCCGATGAGAACGTGGTGATTGACAGACTCGAAAGCCTCGGCCAGGTCGATGAAGACTGCTGCACAGTACTGTCTTTTATCGATGGCGGTTATGATATCGTTTAGGACTTTCAGCGTGGCTGAGGTGCACCCATGACTGCTGAGATGTTGGACGGGGTAGGGTTAGGCAGGTGGAAAGCATGGCCAGCAGTGGAAAAATGCTTATTGAAATTGTTGATTATCGTAGATTTATCGGTGGTAACAGTGTTTCCTATCCCCAGTGCAGTGGGCAGCTGGGAGGAGGTGTTCTTGGACATGGACTTTACAGTGTCCTAAACTTTTTGGAATTAGTGCTACAGGAAGCACATTTCTGTTTGAAAAAGCTAGCCTTAGCTAGATAAAAGCTCTCACAGTAATGATGCATCATTTGATCTGTAGTCATCTTACTCATCAGTAGCTACATTAGACTGCACGCTCTTAGAAGACAAACCTCAACCTTCATCACAACACCAGCCACCTCCATCTAGATCTCAAATTGGGCTCATCACTTTGAGAACTGCACTGATTTATAAATAACATAAAAAGGGCTCCATCTACAGTACACGGCATCTGTTGTTCCGTGCATGGGTAATTTACCAGCAATTCTACATGGATCGCTTTGAAATGTCTGGCGCCTGAATTCTGTTATAGACGGTCAGTTATTATTGATGATGACACCATATGGTCCTGGACAAGTGGCATGTAGGCTACTTCATTCAATGCAGGAAGGTGGACTTTATTAGCATGTGCAATGGTCAGGGTACAGAGCAAAAAAACCTAAGCTCAGGCGGTTGATTGTAGGTTTAATCATCTCTGCCTCAATGCATAGACCTACATGCTATGTAATGTAACCAACTGGAGTTTCAACCTGAGCCACAAGACTGTTAACTCGCTGAGCAAAGCCAAGGCATTAGCTCGGGGAGCTAATGCAAGTATTCAGGTCTCAGGGAAGGTTAATCGTGAGTTTGGTTCTGAACCACCTCTGTTCTACAAATATATTCAGTACATCCTCCACAAGAAATCTAAGTTGAAGTAGGAACTGAATCAGGGAGACGGTTGTGATGCTTAAACCAGGGCTGCCAAACATTCTCCCTAGAGATCTACCGTCCTGTGGGTTTTCAGTCCAACCCTAATTTAACACACCTGATTCTTCTAATTAGCGGCTCAACAAAGCCGTTAACTAGCTGAATCAGATACGCTATATTAGGGTTGGACTGGAAACCTACAGGACAGTAGACCTCCAGGAAGAGGGTTTAATTTAATGCATTGTCACTGTAATTCTGTCTCTGAGTCATGTCTTTGGCAGCCCTACATATATCCATTCACAGAGGCCATTTATCATAACACAAAGTATCTACAGGTTTTCATTCTACTGTGACTGTGCTGGCGTGATTCATATTCAGATGCTTGTTTTCCTCCACAGCCACAGATAAATCCCAGACTCAAATGAGATCAGCCATGAATTATTCAGCTGTTCCTCATTAGGGTGTGTTTGACATACAGTACCAACGTGAAATAAACAAGCAGAGGGTGGCAGGTAGCCTAGAGCGTTGGGCCAGTAATCGAAAGGTTGCTGGTGCGAGTATTCGGGCCAATGAGGTGAAACATGCTCCTTGATCAAGGTACTGTACTTAACCCTTATTTGCTCCAGGGGTGCTGTACTACATTGGCTGACCGTGTAAAACAACACATTTCACTGCACCTATCTGGTGTATGGGACAATAAAACATTGTTGTGTGTGTGATAAATACAATCTGAGCAATTTTCTTCTGCTAGTAGACTTCAGTAATCACTGTTATTGATGTGTAATTTCAATAGAAAGTTAAGGCCGGCCATTGAAACCTTGTATGGCCCTACTGTAAATACATGTACACAGCACCTTTTGATTACTTTGGCCATTGAACTGTACAGCACCATTTCCGAGGAAGGTTTAAGATTTTTTTTCTCCCCTCTTTGTCCGTGGGTATATTCAACAACTGCAGTGTGTGTGGGTTCAAATAGTGCCCAGCCTGTTTATCGACAGGGAATGAGTGGCAGTGTCTGTACAGACGTAGCTCGATGCTAAACTGACTCTCAGTAGACTAAGATACACCAAACAAATGCTTTAGGCCCCACAAAGGCTTTTATCTTGGACAAAAACCATAGCTATTGAACCAGATAATTTCAGCAATTGTAAAATGTATCTTGTTTCAAGAGGGCAGTAAAGATCCAACAGATGGCAGCAATTGCTGCAACAGGGTAGCCTACTAAAATGTCATATAACAGGGATATAAACCGGAACAAAAAAATTAAAATGTTCAGTGTGGGGCCATACTTGAGAACATTGTAAAAATGTGCATCAGCCAATTAAAATCTGTGACGTAGTCGCACGTGAAAGCTGTTCCCATTATATAATCTGGTACATGAAGCCCCATGCTAAACTGAGCAGGTGGTGGTGATTATTTCTGTAACAAATTCTGCATCAGTTTATCAGAGATCTTGTACTTTTTATCCACCAAACAATGGCATAAATTGATACAAAATCCAACATTTTTGCTAATCCGTTTCACACCCATCCGTGTGCTTTAACGGGAAAAAAATATCAACTTGAATGTTGTATAGGCCTTTATCTTCCAAAATGTGCGATTTTGTCTTTTGGAATTTTGTCTGACGTTACTAGCTAGTAGCCTAGTCAAGGATGCATCATGCAATATTGGCACTCTACTATTTGTTCCATGTGGAACAAAATGAAAACTTGAATTAGGAGGTTTAAAATATCCCTCTGGTGGTCAAATTGACCTACAGTATTTTAAGAAATTACATTGGTTGGTGGATATAAAGTGTGTGTTTTTGACAGGCTGATTCCGAATGTGTTACAGGAAATAATCACCACCACAAGCTCAGGTAAGCATAGGACTAAATGTGTGTCACGTTCTGACCTTAGTTCCTTTGTTTTGTCTTTGTTTTAGTATGGTCAGGGCGTGAGTTGGGGTGGGCAGTCTGTTTGTTTTTCTTGGTTAGTTTTTGAGTTTGGCCTGGTATGGTTCTCAATCAGAGGCAGGTGTCGTTAGTTGTCTCTGATTGAGAATCATACTTAGGTAGCCTTTTTCCACCTGTGTTTCAGGGGTGTTTGTTTTCTGTCTTTGTGTGTCTGCACCAGACAGAACTGTTTCGGTTGTTTTCTTTGTTGTTTTGCTGTTCAGTTTAAATTAAAAAGGATGAACACTTACCACGCTGCGCTTTGGTCCTCACCTTCTTCCCAAGACAGCCGTTACAATGTGCCAGGTTATGTAATGGTAGCAGCTAACCTGTAGCGCTTTATCACTTGCGACTACGTCAATGATTTCAATTGGCTGATGCACATTTTTGAGACTAAGAAAAAGTCTAAACGTAGTTTTTCAAATGTTCGCTAGTATGGCCCTGGAGTGAATATATCACCACCTTGACTTTATTACTAGCAACAGTTCTCCAAGTCACATTTATCTGAGGGGATATGTGCCACAAAGACGGAATGTTTGGGTAACGGTGTGGTGTGTAATTAAATCATTAAGATGCATGTGTTCGCGCCATAAAATGTATATTGATGCATATTAAATTCAATGAAGTGTATCTTATTCAATATTGACTGAAGCCGTACCTGATTGTAAATTGATGGAAGGCATCCACAGAGAAACACAATCACAATGAGTCACAGTGTTATCTCATAATGTCATCAAAAGGATAATCAATGAATTTCTCTATTGCCTAGGGCCAAACTCTTCAGAGGGAAGAAAGTGCATGGAGATTATGACGTCAAAGTCGAACAGGTAAGCCTCATTAGGCAAACTGCGTAGATTAACTTTTGGCACCTGTCTCAGAATTCTCTACCTAGAAACTGAATATGTATATATGACTCCTATTGTTGTAGTGCCTACGTTCAGTTCTTCAGATGTACCTGTCTGTTTTTCTGCCTTGCAGGCTGAGTTCAGTGAGATCAACATCATAGCTCATGCCAATGGGAGCTGTAATGTGGACATGCAGGTTCTGAGAAATGGTACCAAGGTGGCCAGGTGAGACACTCGTGGACACACGTGCCCGCCCGCCCACACACACACACACACGCCAAACTGTAGCATCTGAACTCATTGACAATTCACCATTGCTCTGAGAGGCTATTTAAGCAACACACTCAAGCCTTACATGCTGACCACACCGCTCCTGTGGCATGCGAGAGCGTTGCCAAATAAATGTACACATACATGTTATTCAATCATTGCGACAGCGATGACATTGCGACAAGTTGGTGCTATTTGTGACGCTCAACGCGCTGCAAGTCCTGCCTCTCAAAGATGAACTGATGTCCACACTCCAGTAGTAATGCACCATAAAGTTGGTTGCCAACCATATAGAGTCCAAAGTTTAAAAAAAATAAAAAAGAATCCTGAGGTTGGAGGAGAGATGACAAAATGGTAAACCAAATTCCTCACTCATCATCTCTCCTCCCTCAGGCTTCTTTTTTTTACTTCTTTGGACTTTATATAGAGGTTGGCAACCAACTTTACGGTGCATTACACCAATGATGGCACGTGGGTATGTGCTCCTAAAAACCAACGAGGAGATGGGAGAGGCAAATATAATCTATTTTAGCACACGCAGACTCTCTGAGGTGCGCGAGCAGTGTGGGTACAATGATTGAATAACATGTATGTTATTTTCAACGCTTGCGCACGCGACACAAGTGGTGTGGTCAGCATTAGTTGACCTTCACATGTAAAGAGAACCATGGCAAATTTCCAGATTTGATATTTCAACGCAGGAATTTCAACGAACTCTGAACCAACGATATTAATTTGGGGACAGGTCGAAACGCATGTAACATTTATGGCAATTTATCTAGCTTACTGTTGCTAGCTAATTTGTCCTGGGATATAAACGTTGAGTTGTTATTTTACCTGAAATGCACAAGGTCCTCTACTCCGACAGATAAAACGGTCAACTGAATTCCTTTCTCATCTGTGGATTGATTGTCTCATTACGCACACCTGGTTCCCATTCCCCCCCAGATTAGTATGTGTATGTGTCTTCTGTTCCCCGTTGTCCTTGTCGATTATTGTCCCATGCCGTTTGGTCTTGTGAGTACCTGTGCTCTGTTGTATTGGCTTTCCTGCTACGTGTTATTGTGCACTTGTTATTACGGGTCTCGTCCCGTGTATTATTTAGAGGTTTACAACTTGCTCTTTAGTTTGGGTTTACATCCCTGTTGTCACGTGTGCTTCCTCTCCGGCCTCTAGGTTACCAGGCTGCTCGTTATGGCAAACACCTGTCACCATCGTTACGCGCACCTGCACATCGTGAGACTGGACTCCATCACTTCCTTGATTACCTGCCCTATATATGTAACTTCCTTCGGTTCCTTACCCAGGCTTCATTGTTTCTGTTTCTTGTCTGTGTGTTGTTCGAGGTTCTTGTTAAGTATTATGTTCTGTTTATTTGATTAAACACTCACTCCCTGAACTTGCTTCCCGAATCTCAGCTCACATCGTTACAGAATGACGCCGCACCTAAGGGAAGTATCAAGGAGTGGTTTTTGTATTTTGGGCTAGGTGGGAATGACGTCGGGTCCGGGAGCCACTACAGGCTCTCATGCCTCAGCCGGATCAACAGGCTCCCCTGCCTCAGCCAGCTCGTTGGGCTTTCATGCCTTCACTGGATTGCCAGGCTCCCCTGCTTCTACTGCCTCGTCAGGCTCTCATGCCTCAACCGGATCGCCAGGCTCCCCCGCCAGGCTTCCAGCCGGCGACAGGTTCCCGCGCATCAGCATGGGGTGACCGGTCCG
Source organism: Oncorhynchus mykiss (assembly GCF_057628025.1). Lineage (NCBI taxonomy): Eukaryota > Metazoa > Chordata > Actinopteri > Salmoniformes > Salmonidae > Oncorhynchus > Oncorhynchus mykiss. The sequence continues at coordinate 42,307,892 of NC_143030.1, read as the reverse complement.
CTCCTGATCCACGGGATCGTCCCTGAGGCTGGATCCAAACGTTCCAAGGGAGGGGGTACCATCAACTATGCGCTCTCTCTCCGGCGCTCTAGGTCACCATACTCCTGCGTCTCAGCCGGATTGACAGGTTTCCTGCACCTCTGCAGAGGTGACCGGTCCGCTCCTGTTCCCCTGGATCGTCATTTCGGTCAGCGCCCTGCAGATAGAGCCGCCGTCGGGGAGAGGGTACTGTCATGTGTGCTCTCTCTCCGGCATCTAGGTCACCAGGCTGCTCGTTATGGCGCACACCTGTCACCATCGTTACGCACACATGCGCTTCGTCAGACTCACCTGGACTCCATCACTTCCTTGATTACCTGCCCTATATAAACTCAGCAAAAAAGAGACTTCCTCTCACTGTCATCTGCATTTATTTTCAGCAAACTTAACATGTAAATATTTGTATGAACATAACAAGATTCAACAACTGAGACATGAACTGAACAAGTTCCACAGACATGTGACTAACAGAAATTGAATAATGTGTCCCTGAACAAAGGGGGGATCAAAATCAAAAGTAACAGTCAGTATCTGGTGTGGCCACCAGCTGCATTAAGTATTGCAGTGCATCTCCTCTTCATGGACTGCACCAGATTTGCCCGTTCTTGCCATGAGATGTTTCCCCACTCTTCCAACAAGGCGCCTGCAAGTTCCCGGATATTTCTGGGGGGAATGGCCCTAGCCCTCACCCTCCTATCCAACAGGTCCCAGATGTGCTCAATGGGATTGAGATCCGGGCTCTTCGCTGACCATGGCAGAACACTGACTTTCCTGTCATGCAGGAAATCACACACAGAACGAGCAGTATGGCTGGTGGCATTGTCATGCTGGATGGTCATGTCAGGATGAGCCTGCAGGAAGGGTACCACATGAGGGAAGAGGATGTCTTCCCTGTAGAGCACAGCGTTGAGATTGCCTGCAAAGACAAGAAGCTCAGTCCGATGATGCTGTGACACACCGACCCAGACCATGACGGACCCTCCACCTCCAAATCAATCCCGCTCCAGAGTACAGGCCTCGGTGTAACGCTCATTCCTTCGACGATAAACGCGAATCTGACCATCACCCCTGGTGAGACAAAACCGGGACTCGTCAGTGTAGAGCCCTTTTTGCCAGTCCTGTCTGGTCCAGCGACGGTGGGTTTGTGCCTGTAGGTGACGTTGTTGCCGGTGATGTCTGGTGAGGATCTGCCTTACAACAGGCCTACAAGCCCTCAGTCCAGCCCCTCTCAGCCTATTGTGGGCAGTCTGAGCACTGATGGAGGGATTGTGCGTTCCTGGTGTTACTCAGGCAGTTGTTGTTGCCATCCTGTACCTGTCCTGCAGGAGTGATGTTCGGGTGTACCAATCCTGTGCAGGTGTTGTTACACGTTGTCTGCCGCTGTGAGGACGATCAGCTGTCCGTCCTGTCTCCCTGTAGCGTTGTCTTAGGCGTCTCGCAGTACAGACATTGCAATTTATTGCCCTGGCCACATCTGCAGTCCTCACGCCACCTTGCAGCATGCCTAAGGCATGTTCATGCAGATGAGCAGGGACCCTGCATCTTTCTTTTGGTGTTTTTCAGAGTCCGTAGAAAGGCCTCTTTGGTGTCCTAAGTTTTCATAACTTTGACCTTAATTGCCTACCGTCTGTAAGCTGTTAGTGTGTTCACGACCGTTCTACAGGTGCATGTTCATTAATTGTTTATGGTTTAATTGAACAAGCATGGGAAACAGTGCTTAAACCCTTTACAATGAAGATCTGTCCTTTTCAGGGTCCTGAAAAAGGGACATTTCTTTTTTTGCTGAGTTTGTCGCTCCCTTTGGTTCCTTCCCCAGGCATCATTGTTTCTGTTTCATGTCTGTGCATTCTTCGAGGTTCTTGTTTTGTTTTATGTTCCATTTATTTGATTAACACTCACTCCCTGAACTTGCTTCCCGAATCTCAGCTCACATCGTTACACATATATACACACACAAAAGTACGTGTTTGTTTTGGGATATGTCCCCATTGTTTTCATGACGTACTTTATTTTGGGTGGAGAAATAAAAAACCCTATTACATGTTCCTGCTCCTGTCTCCTTTCATTATACAGCGTGATAGTCCCCAAATTCATATAATTGGCTCAGAGTTTGTTTTGATAGTTCGACCTGCGTGTGCTGATCGTGTCTGGTGTGGGGGTACAAAATCAACATGTGATCGCATTTCTCTCTAAAGCATCTGTATATTCATTTTTTTGCAGGTCATTCAAGCCTGACTTTGTCCTTATCCGCCAGCATGCCTTCAGTATGACCCAGAATGAGGACTTCCGTAACCTGATCATTGGTCTGCAGTATGGGGGCATCCCCAGTATCAACTCCCTGGAGTCCATCTACAACCTGTGTGACAAGCCCTGGGCGGTAGGTAGACAGAGGACTGGCTGGGTGCCATGCATGATGCTTGTGTATTTGTGCCTACAGTACATAGTTTGCATAATTTGACTAATGGATGTCTGATGTTTGACTCTAGTTTGCACAGCTAATAAGCACCTACAGGAAGCTTGGTGCAGAGAAGTTCCCTCTGATTGAACAGACCTTCTATCCCAACTACAAGGATATGGTAAGAACCTAATCATCTCCTGCTCTGAAATGTAGCATTTAATGTGTGACTTCTTTTGCTTTGTTGTATGCTGAAACCACGCATACGTAAAAAAATAACGTCTACACGGTTTATCACCCAGGTTGCCATGCCAACGTTTCCTGTCGTTGTGAAAATTGGGCACGCTCACTCAGGAGTAGGAAAGGTAAGAATGTTTGTCATTCTTGTCATTTACAAAAACAATTGCTTCACAAAAAAGATTATACTAGCAAAAAATATACATGGGTTTCTAACTGTACTTTGTGTGTGTGTGTGTGTGTGTGTGTGTGTGTGTGTGTGTGTGTGTGTGTGTGTGTGTGCTGTGTCCAGGTGAGGGTAGATAACCACAGTAAATTCCAGGACATTGCCAGTGTGGTGGCTCTCACCCAAACCTACACCACCACTGAGCCTCTCATCGACTCCAAGTACGACATCAGGATCCAGAAGATTGGCAATGACTACAAAGCTTACATGTACGTACTAATTATTCACCTGTCTTATGTGTATGATATATGCTTCTGAAAAGCTTCACATTTTCCACAGTGTACCTTAAGGATCGTCCGTTTCTCAAAATAATCCAGCAGTGTAATCAAATTAATCCAACACAATTTGAATTTGCCAGAGACTTTAATATGTATACATGTGTAATGTCTGCCTCATCCATTATAGGAGGACCTCAATCTCTGGCAACTGGAAGACCAACACAGGCTCAGCCATGCTGGAACAAGTGGCCATGACTGACAGGTATGAGTCCTGAACAACAGCAGTACAGCACCACGGATAATGCATCCATTCTAATAGGACAATGCCCTGTCTCATTACGAGAGTCACGTAGCTCATTAAGAGACCATGTAAACGTGTGTATTGATCCGAGTTAGCACTGCATTGCGTTCTCTCTGAATGGTACACACTTGACCAACAGCCATTTGAGTAATTGCATTGCTACATGCAATTTATTTCTGCTAAATAGCAATAACACTTGTCTTTTGCATGAATCTATAGACTGTGACACTATGTAAGACCACTTTTTGTGAGCGTCTTATCCGTCTTCCCCCTGTGTTCAGGTACAAGCTGTGGGTTGACACCTGCTCAGTGATCTTCGGAGGGTTGGATATCTGTGCTGTCAAAGCCATTCATGGGAAGGATGGGAAAGATTACATAACGGAGGTATGAGCTTCATGCAGTTGGAGTAAGCGTGGAAATATTTCAATGTACAGTGCTTGACGTATTGCACAAATTTCTTATGCTGTATTGCCTCATTATGTAGTTGCTCTCGACACACCGACGCAATATAATGGAAGATTCAACATCTTTGCTAATCAATGTATTGATGTATTCCACATCCTTGTCAGGTCATTTTGAGTCTATCTGGTTGCTATGGGAACAGCAGCCTACACATGATATGGTTGTAACTATATGTTCATGCTCACACAGACACACAGTTGAGAGGAGCACAGGGTCAAGCTGCAGTGCCCCTGGATGGAGAGCATGTTTTGGGGTTAAGGGCCTTGCTCAAGGGCCCAACGGTAGGGGATTGTTTTTAGGATATGAACCCAGCAGTCCCTTTTTTTCCGACGCCTCTACAAGATTCGAACAGGTGACCTTTTGGCTACAGGTCTAACTCCTTAGCTGTTGGGCTACCTATTTTCCCAGCAATTCAGTTTTTCCCTAATTTCAACTAAAAGTGTCCACCCTTCATAACCTACTCCACTTCCACCTTCTCTTCCTCTGGTAATAATACCATCTTCTGTGTGTGTCAGGTGGTGGGGTCCTCCATGCCACTGGTAGGAGAGCATCAGGCAGAGGACAGGCAGCTCATCACTGACATGGTGGTAGCCAAGATGAACCAGGCAGTAGGACGGACACCCACTGGGTCCCCTAACAGACCCACCACCATGCAGCCATCACAGGTATGGTGCAGTAGGCTACATACACCACTGTATGGGGGGATGTGATCAGTCATAGTCTTACAGGAAGGCTTTGTAGGAAATCCGGTTTGAGAGCCTCCGCCTATATGAGAGTTTATTGTGTTACAGCCATATTAAATCAAATCAATTGTTATTGGTCACATACACATATTTAGCAGATGTTATTGCAGGTGTAGCGAAATGCTTGTGTTCCTAGCTCCAACAGTGAAGTAGTATCTAACAATGCACGCAAATCTAAAATAATGGAATTAAGAAATCTATAAATATTAGGACGAGCAATGTCGGAGTGGCATTGACTAAAATACAGTATATACATATGATGTGGGTAAAACAGTATGTAAACATTATTAAAGTGACCAGTGATTCCATGTCTATGTACATAGGGCAGCAGGTTGTGTATTACTGTCTCTTAGTAACTAGAGTATAGCTATATTTGTATAAAATATATTCCTGTTTAAAAAGTACATTCTTTACAGCAGAATTGTATCATAAGGACATAATGACTTCTGCATTAAAGAATGTTACTTGTCGTGGACACTATTACTGTAGTGTCCCTGGGAGTATCACTGTGTTTCGTGTGTTTGCAGAGTGGTGGCCAGAAGGACCTCGTGGTTGATCCCAAGACTGGCACTGCACACCCTCCTCAAGGTTGTCTGCAGTACATTCTCGACTGTAATGGCGTTGCAGTGGGGCCAAAACCCGTTCAGGCCAACTGAGTAGCCCGCCAGGGAGGAAGTCTATCTAATATCGAAATGATGATGACGTACATTAGCTGGACACAAGCGGGGAGGGTGTTGGGGGGAGAGACGGTAGACGAACTGAGATCTGGCTGGTATTAGTTTGGGCCAGAGTGTAGTGCTGGCCTGGACTGTGTTTTTCCTCTATGCAGTGTCAAGATGTACTGTTAACGTGTTTCCCTGTTGATTTAGTGTGCTTGTAACGGTCGCCTCTGTTTCTCTGTAGCCGTGGTTCTTTGGGGCTGTTGTTGACAGTGTAATAAGCAGATTGTGCCTACACTGAGTCCAGTGCTGCTGTGTGTGCCCAATGTTTGATTCAGTCATTATTCATTATTTGCCCTCCCTCTAACCCCCCCCCCCCTCCCCCCCATTTATTTCTCCATTTTGGTGTGTACTTTTAGATATTGTTCAAACTGTGGTTTGTTGTGCAGTTTGACGTTTGTGTATATGTCAATATGTACATGTTGGTGCGTATGACTGTAGTGGTAATTATTTTCATACATATACTAATATAATAGATATTTATTTTTGTTTTGCATGAATGATATTCAGGCAGGTAACAGTATGTTTTTTTTCCCTTCTCATTCTGGATGTTTCTTTAGTGACACCACTATTATTCTTTTGATCCAAACTATGGTCCTTGTGATTTATGCATTGTGAATGTGTCATAACAAATGCATATTGTAAAAGTTAAACAACATAGATGTATGCATAAACAACCAAATGTTAGAGCCAAGAAAGCTGATGAGTACCTGCATACATACAGCCAGCCAGATCACTGCTATGTAAACTTTCATTCCATGCGTTGTTTGAAAGGACATGATATATAGATTTGTCTTTGTCCATTATTAGCAGATAGCTTACCCATCAAGATACTTCCATCAGTGAATGTTGCTATAACAACCAACGCTTAGAAAGACAGTTCTTTGACAGTTTATTAACCTGTCTCTTATGCACAGAACACAGCCATAGCTGTTTTCATGTGTATGAGGACAAGCATATTAGATAACTTACACAATTACAATAGACTACTGTAAAAAAAAAAAAAAAGTCCTGTTGTTTTTATGGTAACTTACTGGCAGACAGTTACTTGTAAGTTACTGTAAAACAAAAGTACAGTATGTTACTGTAAATTCAAAATAAACTTTGGTTTAACAGTACATGAGTATGTTTTACCGTAATGCACTGTTAAACCAGTTTCTTTAGAATTGATGGCAACATAGTGTACTTTCTTTTTACAGAAACTTACAGGTACCTGGCTGCCAGTAAATTACTGTAAAAACAACAGGATGTTATTTAGTGTACCATTTTTTAGCCTAATAATACATATTTGACTCATTTATTACGCAAGCACGTATATGGGATTGGTTTGTGGCAGCTGCAGTTGCGATCGTGAGAGGAGAGATTTTATGTGATAGAGTTAGAGAGTAACTAACTATGATATATTCAAACGCTCTCATTCATTCCAATAATTAAGAAACATTAACATAATGACTATAGAGGTTTGTTTGTCAACTAATAAGATTCCAGTAACAACCGTTGCCTCTTTGGCCAACGATTAATGTGTCAATCTGTTTTTATTTATATATATATATATATATATTTCAGGAAGTAGTCAAATTAGTTCTGTCACTTTAAATTATGTTGTCAAGTCAAAAAACGAAACTGGGATTCAGTTAAATGGTCAACGTGTTACATAATATATCTGAAATATTAGGTATGAGGTTTCTGATTCTACCATAAGTGCACCGTCCGTGCAGAATATCAACAACCATATTGGTGTTGCCATGACAACAGTGATGGTGCTCTGTTTTGCAGTGATGATGTGCGTGGAGTTATGCTTATGTTACTGCCATTTAAGGATTCTTTGACATATTTGCCTTATGCTCCTCTGAGTTAATGGAGTGCAATATATATGTTTTTAACTCTATATTCTTTATATTTTTATTACCAGATATTATTCCATAATTTATTCATACAGCTACATTCACAAGTGGGTTACAAACATTTTCCCATTAAAAACACCTGCATTAAGTAGCAGTAAATAATGTAGAATCCATGCATGTCTCCTATTTGGTACAATGGTCATACTGCACAACTAAGAATACAGCTATATCAACACCATTGTAAATGTGTGTCACATTCTAAAACACACTTTTGTTTGTTACTAACAGAATTGTACAAATGAACTATGTTAGCAAGCTCTATGTGCAATTTATGTTCCAACGTGTATGAAATGCCATTGTGTCTGTGCAGATAACCCAGAGAGTAACCCTGTTTAAAAAGCCTTACCTGTGGCTTTGTGTTGTGGTTTGTGGGGCAAACTGCCATGACGTTCCTATAAAAGGGAGGATAGAGTGGAGGCACCAAGGTCCTTAATAGTTGCATGGTGAGGTATTTGTTGTGTAACTAATTGATCAAAGGCGCTATTGTCAGTGGAAACTCAAAATCAGCCATCCTGCCCAGGTGAAACTCATTTGCTGGCTTAGTTTTTCATACCGGCTGGGTTGCAGCTATTTGGGACCAGGGTGGCCACCAACTGTTAAGTGTGTTCTCTTGGAACTAGTGTTGAATTGTTTGAAAGAATTCAGTACAGATAACAATACATTGTGGAAAAAAATTCCCTAACTGGATATTTTGCCCCTGTCACTGGCAATAAAGCTTCCTTTGCGGTATATGCTCAGTCTGTGTCGCCATATTTGTTAGGGTTGTATAAAAAGACAATATTAACGAGCAAATCACCCTATATTGTGGCACTATGTACATACAGTAGCTAGAGAGACTCCTTAAAAATGTCAGTTTATAGAAATATATTTGGAGCAAGAAGACCGACAACAAACACAGGTGAAGCAAGGTCAGAAAACAATATCCATTTACTTCTATTTTTAGACCCACTAATGATAGTTAAACTCTTTATCTATCATGTCATATTATTGAGGTGGAGAATCATTGAGCAAACTGATTGGTTGGTCACAACCCCTCCATCTATACCCTCAAAGCATGTGTGCCCCACATTGCATTGCTTCTAATGCATGAGAGATAATGTATCTGCAGTATTGTAATATTGTATCCCCTCCTGCTTTGTGTGTCTTCATTTCGCAGCTTTTACTTCCTCCCTTGACCAGTGTCGATTTTAGACTGTGTCTACTGTTTTTGTCAGATGGTTTGAGGGACAAAATTTCACATACAACTGTGAAAAAATACAGACTCAAATTCAAAGACTTTCAATATCCTCTCTCCACAGCAAAAGTGTGATAATATCATAAAGTGTTTCTTGTACTAAAATTAGGGGGCCGGGTGGAACCCCAAAGTCCCAGACCTGATCCAAAGTCAACTCCTAAAGCTTCTGCTAAGGACTCAAGCCAGAGGCCTACCCCAACCACACAGCAGCCCCAGTCAGCGAGTCAGGGAAAGCCCAGACCAGGAGGCCTGGGGGCTCAACAAACACCTCCAGCACAGCCTGCCAAGCCTGCACCCCCAAGACAGCGCAACTCAGCGCCTCAGCTCCAACCCGAGTTCAAGGCACCTCCACAGGCCTCAGCCCTGCCCCAGCCTGAGCCACTGGCCCAACCCCAAAATGAGCCAACGACTCGGGCACAACAGAAGGACCTGAGCCCTGAGCAGAGCCAGCCTCCAGTGGTAGAGCAGCCAACAGCAGAGGAAAAAGCACAGGCACATCCATCGCTGAAGTAAGAACACATTGGCAGCAACATTTAAAAAAAACATAGTTCCGACATAACTAAAAGTTTTAGCCAAAAAGAAGAGCCTGTATCTAATAAATACAATGGTCTACAGTCCAGTTGTGAGGTTATTTGTTCTGACAACACCTTTGACGTTCTACAGATTGTAATCAACTATTTTATTTTGTTTTCCAGTAAATCTCAGTCCCTGACCAATGCCTTTGGTCTGAAGGAAACATCCTTCTTTCGTACAGCCAGTGAAGACGTGGCCAAAGCCGAGACCATGCGCAACTTGAGGAAGTCTTTTGTAAGTCTGTTCTCTGACTAGACGCAGTGTGGGTTGAAAATCCCTGAAACAGAGGGAATGAAAAATGAGGTACCGAAACCTGTCTCTGTGTCATCGACTTCACAAAGTGTTACAGTTAACCTCCTTCCTGTTTATCTAGATACATACGTACTGTGCATGCTATATCATTACAGCACTACAATTGATGGTAGGACTTCTTGAGATGCAAGTCGAGAGACGTAAAGTTTGTGTTGATCATGCAGTAGTGTGGGTGTCACTGTTGGGCAGAAGAGGATCAAACCATCTGTAATGTGCATTTATGACTTTTGAATGTTGTAGCTTTATTGTAAATGTGTTTAATAGTTTGAATGTGTACGGTCTGTCATTAGCATAAGGAGATTACAACACTCATTTAAAGTCTCTCCTATTTTGACATATGCTCTCAAATCACTAATTGACTAAACTAACTGCATGTTTCTACAGAGACGGGAATCCATAGCCATAATTTACTAATTCCCGGTTATCTGTGTCGACATAAACTGTTCAATCTGGAGTTCTATTTTAGTGGTATTGTGATAGGCATTTGGCTTTGTTTGTAGACATTATTGTTGACATGAGTATATCCACTGATGGTTTCTGCAGTCCTACAACTCTTAATAAAGTTACCATGCATCAATAAGCAATGTGACTCTAGAGGGCCTACTCATTCTCTGCATTAGAAATGCAGATGTAACCCATGGAATTAATAGGTTACACTTGTAGTTATATTAACCCCTAAAAGAGGCAACATACGTTTAGCTTCAAAGCAGTAATGATTGCAAAGCCTTTTGAAACCCCAGTGAATGGTTTATGATCCCTAAAATAATCAAATTGCGAAAGTATTCGGCCCCCTTGAACTTTGCGACCTTTTGCCACATTTCAGGCTTCAAACATAAAGATATAAAACTGTATTTTCTTGTGAAGAATCAACAACAAGTGGGGCACAATCATGAAGTGGAACGACATTTATTGGATATTTCAAACTTTTTTAACAAATCAAAAACTGAAAAATTGGGCGTGCAAAATTATTCAGCCCCCTTAAGTTAATACTTTGTAGCGCCACCTTTTGCTGCGATTACAGCTGTAAGTCGCTTGGGGTATGTCTCTATCAGATTTGCACATCGAGAGACTGACATTTTTTCCCATTCTTCCTTGCAAAACAGCTCGAGCTCAGTGAGGTTGGATGGAGAGCATTTGTGAACAGCAGTTTTCAGTTCTTTCCACAGATTCTCGATTGGATTCAGGTCTGGACTTTGACTTGGCCATTCACACCTGGATATGTTTATTTTTGAACCATTCCATTGTAGATTTTGCTTTATGTTTTGGATCATCGTCTTGTTGGAAGACAAATCTCCGTCCCAGTCTCAGGTCTTTTGCAGACTCCATCAGGTTTTCTTCCAGAATGGTCCTGTATTTGGCTCCATCCATCTTCCCATCAATTTTAACCATCTTCCCTGTTCCTGCTGAAGAAAAGCAGGCCCAAACCATGATGCTGCCACCACCATGTTTGACAGTGGGGATGGTGTGTTCAGGGTGATGAGCTGTGTTGCTTTTACGCCAAACATAACGTTTTGCATTGTTGCCAAAAAGTTAAATTTTGGTTTCATCTGACCAGAGCACCTTCTTCCACATGTTTGGTGTGTCTTCCAGGTGGCTTGTGGCAAACTTTAAACGACACTTTTTATGGATATCTTTAAGAAATGGCTTTCTTCTTGCCACTCTTCCATAAAGGCCAGATTTGTGCAATATACGACTGATTGTTGTCCTATGGACAGAGTCTCCCACCTCAGCTGTAGATCTCTGCAGTTCATCCAGAGTGATCATGGGCCTCTTGGCTGCATCTCTGATCAGTCTTCTCCTTGTATGAGCTGAAAGGTTAGAGGGACGGCCAGGTCTTGGTAGATTTGCAGTGGTCTGATACTCCTTCCATTTCAATATTATCGCTTGCACAGTGCTCCTTGGGATGTTTAAAGTTTGGGAAATCTTTTTGTATCCAAATCCGGCTTTAAACTTCTTCACAACAGTATCTCGGACCTGCCTGGTGTGTTCCTTGTTCTTCATGATGCTCTCTGCGCTTTTAACGGACTTCTGAGACTATCACAGTGCAGGTGCATTTATACAGAGACTTGATTACACACAGGTGGATTGTATTTATCATCATTAGTCATTTAGGTCAACATTGGATCGGTCAGAGATCCTCACTGAACTTCTGGAGAGAGTTTGCTGCACTGAAAGTAAAGGGGCTTTGGGGATTTGTTAAAAAAGTTTGAAATATCCAATAAATGTCGTTCCACTTCATGATTGTGTCCCACTTGTTGTTGATTCTTCACAAAAAAAATACAGTTTTATATATTTGTGTTTGAAGCCTGAAATGTGGCAAAAGGTCGCAAAGTTCAAGGGGGCCGAATACTTTCGCAAGGCACTGTATTTGAAAAATGTCACATTTTATAGTCAAATCTGATGTTTCAAAATATATGTTTCAACGTGTATTTTTTATCAATTGGATCCATGGCCACTTGTTATGAAAACTTGTCTGTTATTCGTTCAAAGTTGTGTTTCTGTGGTACTCATAGGCTCAGAAATTGGCGATTGAGCTAATCTGACATACCTGTATGACCTAAAATTCCCACCGATATGGGCGATCAGGGTTGGGGAGTAACCAATTACATGTAATCTGGTTACAAAAAAAATTGTAACTGTAATCCGTTACATTACCAGCTAAAATATTGTAAGCAGATGACAGATACGTTTGAAAAACTAGATGATTACTTCTTGGATTACCTTTAAATCCAGAAAGGATTACGGCGAGAGAAAAAAATACATTATGACACCTTTCAATTTTATCAATGACATTCAATTCAGCATTGAAAAAGGGCACAAGTTTAAGTTTGTTCCACCTGAGAGAGTCTGACCTCAAGTCAGAGACCACTGTGATGACACATCAAATGCATTTGATGGATCCTTTTTGTCTTCTCCTAATGCCACTTAAGGGGAAAGTAATAGAAAAGTAACAGAAAGTAATAAGATTACATTACTGAGTTTGGCTAATCGTTACTCATTTCAATTTTGGACAGGTAACGGTATACTGAACAAGAATATAAATGCAACATGCAACAATTTCAAAGATTTTACTGAGTTACAGTTCATATAAGGAAATCAGTTCATTGAAATTAATTCATTAGGCCCTAATTTGTGGATTTGACATGACTGGGAGTACAGATGGTCATCTGTTTGTCACAGATACCTTAAAAACAAAGGTAGGGGCGTGGATCAGAAACCAGTCAGCATCTGGTGTAACCACCGTTTGCCTTCTCCTTAGCGTAAAGTTGATCAGGCTGTTGATTGTGGCCTGTGAAATGTTGTCCCAGTCCTCTGCAATGGTTGTGCGAAGTTTCTTGATGTTGGCAGGTACATGGTACACGTTGATCCAGAGCATCCCAAACACGCTCAATGACTGACATGTCTGGCAGGTCATGGAAGAACTAGGACATTTTCAGTCTCCATGAATTGTGTACAGAGCCTTGAGACATGGGGCAGTGCACTATCATGCTGAAACATGAGGTGATGGCGGTGGATGAATGGCACGACAATGGGCCTTAGGATCTCGTCATGGTATCTCTGTGCATTCAAATTGCCATTGATAAAACGCAATTGTGTTCATTGTCCGTGGCTTATGCCTGCCCATACCATAACCCCACCGCCACAATTGGGTACTCCATACACGTGGTCTGTGGTTGAGACGCCGGTTGGACATACTACCAAATTCTCTAAAATGACGTTGGAGGCAGCTTATGGTAGAGAAATTAACATGGAATTCTCTGGCAACAGCTCTGGTGGACATTCCTGCAGTCATGATGCCAATTGCACGCTCTATCAGAATTTCAGACATCTGTGGCATGTGTGACAAACCTGCACATTTTAGAGTGGCCTTTTATTGTCCCCAGCACAAGGTGCACCACAAGGTGCATCGTCTTGATATGCCACACCTGTCCGGTGGATGGATTACCTTGGCAAATGAGAAATGCTCACTAACAGGGATGTAAACAAATTTGTGCACAAAATTTATTTTTATTTCAGCTCATGAAACATAGGACAAACACTTTACATCTTGCATTTATATAATTTTTCAGGGTAATTGCTTGACAAAGTTAAAACATTTCAGAAGGATAAAATATTTGTTTTGAAATTATGACTTTTTATTTTTTTACTTATGTCAAAATGGACCCCTGTTGGCCTATGGATTTCTGTGTACTGCTGCTCTGAATACAGTGCTTCACACCTTACGAGAATCAAACACTCTCATAAAGGAGTCTACAGTAGCCTACATCATTGTACACTTCCAGCCTACCTATCAAATCAGATAATCACTCTTTGAGCAACAGGTTTGTCTCCGGTCTTCGTGAAGTAATGATTCCAAAGTCCATCCCGCAAATTGATGGGGGAAGGGAAGTATGCAGGCTGTTACTGGGTGAAGGAAACGTCTGTCATTCAGATACTGGCCATATGACCCACATGCAACCTGCAGTGCCCTGGCCTATAATTCAGCTACAACGAGATCAAGAAAAAGGAAGAAAGATGGTGGAATATGTGAATGAAGCTCTACAAGTGCGCGGTGAAGCGTTATAAGGCTATTTTTGCGTAGAAGACCAGGACAGGTAGGCTAGGCTATATCAGCCTTGAATTATTCTGATACGTGAGAATGTAGACTGCCTGGCTCAGGCTAAAGGTGAACAAGTGAAACTGATTTTCTGACAATGCTTTGCATAAACTGATACTGGTCTTAGATTGATCAAAGGCTTTAATTTATTTAATTTGACAATTTATCTAGACCTATTTGCATTGGCATAAAAAAAAAACGTTGTTGAATTATAATAAAGATTTCCGTTGTGAATGTAAATGTTAACTTTGTCTGTAATTCAAACTGGAAAAAGGCTACTGTCAACTTTTGACAGTTTGACAAAGATGTCATTTATTTCAATTTATGTTACTATTTTTATATTATTGTATAATCGAGACCTCTATATGATCACCAAAATGCAGGTGTTTCCTAGTTTACCAACTTCCAACACACTAACTATTAAAATCATTCCACTGTGGTAACAAGACTATTCCACAGGACTTTGTCAGTCTTCTGTTTAGGTATGTGTAGGTCATTTATCATCATTATGATGCACATACGCACACACACACACACACACACACACACACACACACACACACACACACACACACACACACACACACACACACACACACACACACGTTTGTTATACTATCCTTGTGGGGACCAAACAATTGATTCCCATTCAAAATCCTATTTTCCCTAACCCTTACTCCTAAACCTAACCCCTAACCCTAATTCTAACCCTAACCTTAATTGTTACCCTAAACCTAACCCCTAAGCCTAAAATATCATTTTTCCTTGTGGCGAAATTTCCTCACTGTTGGTCCCCACAAGGATAGTAAAACCAAAAACACACACATTTTATATTGCACACAACACAGGTTTGAGCATGTGCAAGACCTATTTGAGCCTGTTAGAGGTTGTAATTAGGTCTTGTACTGGGAATGGAAGTCTATTAGAAAACAAACCTACTAGAATGAGCATTTGATGCATCACACTGAAAGCCTGGCCCTCTTCCCACAAATGTATTATCAAATGATGCATTGCCTCTTGATTTATGGCCAATGCCACCCATTAAAGTTCTCTCGTGACTTTTGAAAGACAATAGCTACATATAACAGAAAGGGAATTTATCATCCTACAATCAGAGATGTTTTATTGAATCATATCTCGATTTCTGCAGAGAGAGAGATAGAGTAGTTAGACCTGTCTTTCTTTGAGTTGAAGTGAGCATGGCTATATATTGACCTGTCTCTACTAATGCATCTAAAGATCTGTCTGTGTGTTCTATAAAAGAGGAGACATTTTACTAGCGTCTAAGATATTCTTACTGTCCCGCTGAAATCATACAGAAGGGTGAGTTCACTGACAGTGGGGCTGAGAGTTCCTACCAGGGGGGCGGACGAATAAGTTGTCACTATCTGTTAAGCACTACTGCAAGCTCAATGAAACCATTCTTAAATTGAATTCCTGTGTTTCGCCCCGAATGTAATGTACAGTCCATAACCAGATCCATATCAGCGTGAGTGTAGAATTAGTCCAGTTCTGTTTCTTAGTCTTAAACAGGCTAAAGTTAGAGTCCAGTTACAACGGCGGAGGTAATTAATGGTTTTCCTTTTCTGTTATCTCCTTGATAGCTCTATGTACAGTGAATGGAGATGGTTATACTGTTGGATGACCTTTTTCTTTTAACACTGCTGTCTAGTGTCTTCTTCTCCAGAGATGGTGGACACGGAGAGCAGCGTGGTCCTTGCTGAGTTTTGGGCTGGGCACGTTGGACTTGGCAGAGATGGACAACAAGATGAATAGTTTTGACATGGAGACCCTGTCGACGCTGGACTACCCGTATCTCCCCTCTCTAGAGTACAGCCACAACAGTCCCCACCACCACAGCCCAGACAGAAGCCAATCATTTAACCACAGCCCAGACAGAAGCCAATCATTTAACCACAGCCCAGACAGAAACCACTCAATCAACCACAGCCCAGACAGAAGCTACTCATACAACCACAGGTCAGACAGAAGCCACTCATTTAACCACAGCCCAGACAGAAGCCACTCATTTAACCACAGCCCAGACAGAAGCCAATCATTTAACCACAGCCCAGACAGAAACCACTCAATCAACCACAGCCCAGACAGAAGCTACTCATACAACCACAGGTCAGACAGAAGCCACTCATTTAACCACAGCCCAGACAGAAGCCACTCATTTAACCACAGCCCAGACAGAAGCCACTCATTTAACCACAGCCCAGACAGAAACCACTCAATCAACCACAGCCCAGACAGAAGCCACTCATACAACCACAGGTCAGACAGAAGCCACTCATTTAACCACAGCCCAGACAGAAGCCACTCATTTAACCACAGCCCAGACAGAAGCCACTCATTCAACCACAGGTCAGACAGAAGCCACTCATTTAACCACAGCCCAGACAAAAGCCACTCATACAACTACACATACAGTGTGTATCAAAGTAAGTCTACTGTAAGGGATTGTCAATAAATCTGTCATTTCCTACAACTAAAAGTGTAATATCTTAATTATCTATTCACATCAATTGAATCTTGTGTTAAAGCAATTGCCACACATTTTGAATGACACTCTTTCCCTTTGCCTTCGATGTCATGTACAGTGGGGCAAAAAAGTATTTAGTCAGCCACCAATTGTGCAAGTTCTCCCACTTACAAAGACGAGAGAGGCCTGTAATTGTCATCATAGGTACACTTCAACTATGACAGACAAAATGATGAAAAAAAATCCAGAAAATCACATTGTAGGATTTTTAATGAATTTATTTGCAAATTATGGTGGAAAATAAGTATTTGGTCACCTACAAACAAGCAAGATTTCTGGCTCTCACAGACCTGTAATTTCTTCTTTAAGAGGCTCCTCTGTCCTCCACTCGTTACCTGTATTAATGGCACCTGTTTGAACTTGTTATCAGTATAAAAGACACCTGTCCACAACCTCAAACAGTCACACTCCAAACTCCACTATGGCCAAGACCAAAGAGCTGTCAAAGGACACCAGAAACAAAATTGTAGACCTGCACCAGGCTGGGAAGACTGAATCTGCAATAGGTAAGCAGCTTGGTTTGAAGAAATCAACTGTGGGAGCAATTATTAGGAAATGGAAGACATACAAGACCACTGATAATCTCCCTCGATCTGGGGCTTCACGCAAGATCTCACCCCGTGGGGTCAAAATGATCACAAGAACGGTGAGCAAAAATCCCAGAACCACACGGGGGGACCTAGTGAATGACCTGCAGAGAGCTGGGACCAAAGTAACAAAGCCTACCATCAGTAACACACTACGCCGCCAGGGACTCAAATCCTGCAGTGCCAGACGTGTCCCCCTGCTTAAACCAGTACATGTCCAGGCCCGTCTGAAGTTTGCTAGAGAGCATTTGGATGATCCAGAAGAAGATTGGGAGAATGTCATATGGTCAGATGAAACCAAAATATAACTCTTTGGTAAAAACTCAACTCGTCGTGTTTGGAGGACAAAGAATGCTGAGTTGCATCCAAAGAACACCATACCTACTGTGAAGCATGGGGGTGGAAACATCATGCTTTGGGGCTGTTTTTCTGCAAAGGGACCAGGACGACTGATCCGTGTAAAGGAAAGAATGAATGGGGCCATTTATCGTGAGATTTTGAATGAAAACCTCCTTCTATCAGCAAGCGCGTTGAAGATGAAACGTGGCTGGGTCTTTCAGCATGACAATGATCCCAAACACAGCGCCCGGGCAACGAAGGAGTGGCTTTGTAAGAAGCATTTTAAGGTCCTGGAGTGGCCTAGCCAGTCTCCAGATCTCAACCCCATAGAAAGTCTTTGGAGGGAGTTGAAAGTCCGTGTTGCCCAGCAACAGCCCCAAAACATCACTGCTCTAGAGGAGATCTGCATGGAGGAATGGGCCAAAATACCAGCAACAGTGTGTGAAAACCTTGTGAAGACTTACAGAAAATGTTTGACCTCTGTTATTGCCAACAAAGGGTATATAACAAAGTATTGAGAAACTTTTGTTATTGACCAAATACTTATTTTCCACCATAATTTGCAAATAAATTCATTAAAAATCCTACAATGTGAGTTTCTGGAATTTTTTTCTAATTTTGTCTGTCATAGTTGAAGTGTACATATGGTGAAAATTACAGGCCTCTCTCATCTTTTTAAGTGGGAGAACTTGCACAATTGGTGGCTGACTAAATACTTTTTTGCCCCACTGTATATTGTTTAGGTTCAGTAAACGATAAGCCCTTATCGCCTTCTCAGTCTAGCGACTGTCACATTGTCAGCCTGTCCAGACCCCGGCCTCACTCCAATCCCCTTACTTACACAGACGCCAGCTCTCCGCTCAATATTGACTGTAGAGTGTGTGGGGACAAGGCCTCAGGCTTCCACTATGGCGTCCATGCCTGTGAGGGCTGCAAGGTAGGACTGAGACCTACCTCCTTTGGTTCTGTTGGCTTGTGAATGCTTTGAGGTATAGAAATGTCTTGCTCTGTGACCTCCATGGGGCCATATTAGTAAGGATTTACCCTGAAACTTAAACACGCACCTTGGCCCTTGGATTAGTGTAAAGCTCATGGTTTTTGTTAACATTTCTTTCTATTTTTTCCTGTAAAATAATTACAGCCAACTGCTGCTGTAGGATTCTACAATCAACATGTTCTCTGCCTTGCTCTCAGGGGTTCTTCCGCAGAACCGTGCGGTTAAAACTGGTGTATGACCACTGTGAGCTGCACTGTCGGATTCACAAAAAGAGCCGGAATAAGTGCCAGTACTGTCGCTTTCAGAAATGTCTGCTTGTGGGCATGTCACACGATGGTAAGCATTGTTATGTAAAAAAAAAAAAAAAATCTACAAAGGTTTGTAAGGGTCATGATTTGTCATAGATGATAACGCCAAAGCTGAGCATTATGTAACGTTTTTTGGCTGCTCCAATTCATTTTGCCTAAAGCTCAGACATTTTCTTTTGCTTGTCTTGCACTAAATTTGGAAGAGATAGATAGCAACCATAAGCACATTCCTGTCCGTCTGCCTTAGCTGGTCACATGATGTGTTTGAACATTGCATTTGATGTGCTTTTAAATATAGCCTACTTATGTTGGGGGAAAAAATCTGTTTGTATGTCAGTGGTATGCAGCCCGTCCACAATCTCAGCGACAGCTTGCTATTGGTGATTTATATGTTAGTTTGTATAACAGTGACCTTTGTACTCTTTTATTACCTGTGATGGGACAACTGCTGGCAGACACAGCAAAGCTCTCAGGAGATGTTGTCATGTCGTTCTGATGTTTCTTGTTCTTAACTTGATTTTTAATGTGTGTATTTGCTAGACATTCTACTGCACTGTTAGAGCTGTTAACGCCAGCGTTTCACTGCACCTGCTATAACACCTGCAAATCTGTGTAAACTTCGATTCGATTTACCATCAGTTGACATTGCTCGGTTACACAAAATGTGCACGCAACTTTGACTCAGCTCATCCATATAATGTCGAGGAATCATCACATTTTTGTTCAGTTAAATATTTTTAGTGTAATCATTGATGAATTAAGACAGATAATGTGGCCACGACATAAAATGCTTAGACAGATGGGCTGGGCTCCAAATGGAGACCATGAGAACTATTGTAAAAGTTAATGAGCCCTTCTGCAGCCATATTTATTATACAATCACAATCTGAG
This sequence comes from Oncorhynchus mykiss, assembly GCF_057628025.1. Taxonomy (NCBI): domain Eukaryota; kingdom Metazoa; phylum Chordata; class Actinopteri; order Salmoniformes; family Salmonidae; genus Oncorhynchus; species Oncorhynchus mykiss. The sequence continues at coordinate 42,288,262 of NC_143030.1, read as the reverse complement.
TAACGCCCACTCACAAAGGGGTGACAGGGTTAGTTGTCCTATTTGATAACACTTATTTAATGTCAAGGGTGTTACACATATTCAATATGAACTGTTTCAACAGCAGTTGTCTGTCTGAAAAGGGCCTTTAGACTTTGGAAAGTTTTCTACACAGTGGGATGAAGTATAGTCCTTCTTTAGCCAACCTATTTGTCATTGTCTTGTTCGGGCAAGCATGGTTTAATACAGAAAGTGTCTGACTGGCGCCCAGGCTAGAATGTAATGCACTGACTGTAAACCTCCCTGATGCCCCCATGCAGCCATCCGCTTCGGCCGGATGCCCCAGGTGGAGAGAGAGAAGCTGCAGGCTGAGTTTATGGATGTGGACCCCAGGAACCCAGAGTCAGCGGAACTGAGAGCCCTGTCCAGACAGCTGTGCTTGTCCTACCACAGACACTTTCCCCTGACCAAGAGCAAGGCCAAGGCCATCCTCTCTGGAAAGACCCACGGAAACTCAGTAAGGGCCCAGTTGTTACTTGAGGTACTGTACATGCACACACAGTGTTACGGGAATGATGCATTGATGTCCATGGGAAATTTGTGAGATCAATCAGAACAGACCCATTGAAAGCCACTTCACCGAACACTCTCGCTCTCTCTCACACATACACTCAAACACACACACCAGACATTTGGTTCTATTTATTTGAATATCACAGTTTTTGGTAGATCCACTCTGTGCTGATTTACTGGTAGCAAAATATCAAAGTTCTATAGGAAGCAGTAATATTGGGTCATGTTAGTTTGTCTAAGAGGAAATGACTAATAGACCGTTATTTATATTTTAGAGAAACAGATTGAATTTTGGATCTCAAGGAAACAAACACAAAAGTCAGGATTTGAATTGACCTTTTATTTCCTAGGTAGATTAACCCCTTGCGCACCAAGCAAGGTGCCTAACACTAGAATCACTACTAAATCCCGAGAGAATGAATGACAATGGATGGAAATGCTTCTTTACGTGGTTAATTACCTATGGGGATGCATCTCTTTTCTTCCAGCCGTTTGTCATCCATGACATGAAGTCTCTGACGGCGGGTCAGTACTTTATAAACTGTAGACAGCTCCCAGTACTGGAGCGCCAGAGGTCCGTCCTGCCCCCTGAGGAGCCTGCTGGGGAGCTGGAGCTCTCCGTCTTCCGCCGTATCCAGATCCGCTCCGCAGAGGCCGTACAAGAGGTCACAGAGTTCGCCAAGAGCATCCCTGGGTTCACAGAGCTGGACATGAACGACCAGGTGATCCTGCTGAAGTACGGGGTCATCGAGGTCATGACGACCATGCTGGCGCCGCTCATGAACAAGGACGGCACACTGTTTGCCTATGGACAGATCTTCATGACCCGAGAGTTCCTCAAGAGCCTGAGGAAGCCTTTCTGTGAGATGATGGAGCCCAAGTTTGAGTTTGCGGTAAAGTTCAACGTGCTGGAGCTGGACGATAGTGATATGGCGCTCTTCTTCGCCGTCATCATCCTCAGTGGAGGTGATTGTTTTTCAGTTTTCATGTATGCATTTATATGCAGGATCTGCAAGATTGCCTTTTTTATTGTTCAGAGACGACTTGATTGGGCTTGAGACCAGATATAAAGTAATGGGGTCCTCTTTTGTGCTGTATCCTTTCAATTGGACTTGGTCTTTGCTCATCGGGTAGATCATTATAACTTCAGATCATTTGCTGTATACTGTTTGTCCAACCTTCCTCTATTTCCCTCTCCCACTCTCTGGTGACTAACCTTGACCACGTTGTACTCTACTGTAGACCGTCCAGGCCTGGTGAACGTGAAGCCCATTGAGGACCTCCAGGAGACAGTGCTGCAGGCCCTGGAGCTGCAGTTGAAGACCATCCACCCAGACTGCCCCCAGCTGTTCGCCAAGCTACTGCAGAAGATGACCGACCTGCGGCAGCTGGTGGCCAACCACGTCCGCCTCATCCACCTGCTCAAGAAGCAGGAGCTGGAGGTGTGTCTGCATCCCCTACTGCAGGAGATCATGAGAGACCTGTACTAAAGTGGAGGGGGATTCAGTTTAACAACTATGAGGAAAAGAAGACTGCTCACTGTGATATATACAGTAGTACAGTATTATCCCAATTGTGATTACTGTAACAATGTGTAGACCCTTATAGATCTTTAACTAGCCTGGTCCTAGACCTGTTTGTGCTTCGTCAACGCCTCTGTGGCTTGTACGTCGTAACAACAATGGTCACTGAGACCAGGCTATTCTTCATCAGGTTCTCAAGGAAACCGAACGTCTGACTTCAGAAGTGACCTCCGTGACAGACACGTTCTGCCGCTCCGCTGAACCCTCTGTTTGATATTCAGTAAGGGGAAAGATTGGTTTCTTGGAACTGTACTACATTGTGAATGATTCATTACAGAGCTTCTCATCGTCTCGTTGTTGATGCAGCTATTCGGTCTTCTGCTGTGCTTTTTAATTAAAGGGCTGAAAGGAGAAGTACTTTCAATTGCAGGGCATTCATTGGAGCATTTGACAAATAGAATAAAGCCTGGCTAAGGGTGTAATATAATGTGAAAACAATATGTTATCCTAATACATTTTTGTTAATGATCCACATTTGTAATAATAACTTTATTTGTGTAGCTCTATATCATAAAATAATCCAATCAAAGTACTAAAAAAGATACAGACAGAAGGAAGTAGAAATGAAAAAAAATATAGCTAATTCAAATAAATTGTTATGTACAGCATATCGAGTCTCCTTGACTTTGAATCATTCTATAGGGGTTAGATAAATGTGAAAACATCTCTTGCGTTTCCATTTCCTCAACACGACCCTCTCTAAACATGTCAGTGTATAATGCATCCATCTTTTCGCCTAACATAGTATATGACATGTACTACCACGGACATATATCCCGTGTTGTTTATAATGACCTGTATAAGCAATACGAAAATCCTCTCTAGTAAGTACATACAAGTATTGTTCAATGTTGCCATCTGCTGGTGAATATACTGCACATTCTGTTTCTTTATGACGTTATGCAATGTCGTGATATTCCACTGTTGCTGACACATGGTGAAATGTTCCAGCGCTTATGTTAGGGTGACTAGAATGGCTTTATGATTATTGCTATACATGGTGTATTTGATCTACAATGAGATATGGCATGGTTAATATACTTCAGTTTAGTCAAAATCATTGGGGAAATGGTACAATAGAGTGGTCCTTTGTAGCTCAGATGGTCGAGCATGGCGTTTGTAATGCTAAGGGTCGTGGGTTTGATTCCAGGGAACACCCATAATGAATAGGTATGTAAGTTGCTTTGGATAAAAGCATCTGCTCAGTGACATATATTATAATGCTTCCGTGAACTAACAATGTGCATTACAGGAAATAGACCTGCAGTACACACTTATCTACTATAAGTGTCTATCTTTTGAATATTTATTTAAATGTAGATGCCAAAAAAAACAGGATTTTGTATATCCAACCAATGCCTTGTCTGTTTCTGTGTTCAGGCACTGGGAACATGCATTTTGATTGACAGCTTTTGTTTTGAGTGAATCCAGTCTTTATATGGTTCATCCTTGAGCTGTATTTGGTATACACCCTACTGGGCTTGACATGAGTTACTGTCACCATGCCCACGGCTGTATTCTGTCTCGGTGGACACCTGTGCTCTGCAGATCAGATGCTGTGTCTCCTCCAGCATGGCTCTGTGTACTGTGTCTGTGTGCATGTGTGTGTGTTTTTAAAGGGATATCTGCACATGGGTTGCACACGGGCTTCGTTGTATGTGCAAGAGGAATGACCTGTATGCTTGTGTTTGTAGATATGGAATAATGTAGCTGACTTAAAGCCCCCTGGATCTGCTACAGCACCCCCTGTGTGAGGAGGTTGAATCTGCTGCACGTGTAAAAGCAAAGTAGGCAGAAACATGATCACAGCATGCCGCCTGGTGGAGCTCTTGTCGCCATAGGGCCAGATCAGAGTTTGCTCTTTGTGTTCTATTTGCTCGTCTTATTTTCAGCAGTCTCTGTGGTCTGTCAGAAAGCAGAAATAGAACAGTTAAACAAACAGATAGCAAAACTCCACAGAAATAGAAGCCAAAGAGGCCAGCCAATAAAGGTCTTGCGATTCACAACTTTCGATGACGCCATGGCTATTTTTCCCTTCCCTTTTTTTGAGACAAATGGTTCAGTAAGATAAAAATAAATCACATTACTAATTGCAAAAGCTAGCTAGCCGGAGCGATGGTCAGGTACAGTGCCTTGCGAAAGTATTCGGCCCCCTTGAACTTTCCGACCTTTTGCCACATTTCAGGCTTCAAACATAAAGATATAAAACTGTATTGTTTTATGAAGAATCAACAACAAGTGGGACACAATCATGAAGTGGAACGACATTTATTGGATATTTCAAACTTTTTTAACAAATCAAAAACTTAAAAATTGGGCGTGCAAAATTATTCAGCCCCCTTAAGTTAATACTTTGTAGCGCCACCTTTTGCTGCGATTACAGCTGTAAGTCGCTTGGGGTATGTCTCTATCAGTTTTGCACATCGAGAGACTGACATTTTTTCCCATTCCTCCTTGCAAAACAGCTCGAGCTCAGTGAGGTTGGATGGAGAGCATTTGTGAACAGCAGTTTTCAGTTCTTTCCACAGATTCTCGATTGGATTCAGGTCTGGACTTTGACTTGGCCATTCTAACACCTGGATATGTTTATTTTTGAACCATTCCATTGTAGATTTTGCTTTATGTTTTGGATCATTGTCTTGTTGGAAGACAAATCTCCGTCCCAGTCTCAGGTCTTTTGCAGACTCCATCAGGTTTTCTTCCAGAGTGGTCCTGTAATTGGCTCCATCCATCTTCCCATCAATTTTAACCATCTTCCCTGTCCCTGCTGAAGAAAAGCAGGCCCAAACCATGATGCTGCCACCACCATGTTTGACAGGGGGGATGGTGAGTTCAGGGTGATGAGCTGTGTTGCTTTTACGCCAAACATAACGTTTTGCATTGTTGCCAAAAAGTTCAATTTTGGTTTCATCTGACCAGAGCACCTTCTTCCACATGTTTGGTGTGTCTCCCAGGTGGCTTGTGGCAAACTTTAAACGACACTTTTTATGGATATCTTTAAGAAATGGCTTTCTTCTTGCCACTCTTCCATAAAGGCCAGATTTGTGCAATATGCGACTGATTGTTGTCCTATGGACAGAGTCTCCCACCTCAGCTGTAGATCTCTGCAGTTCATCCAGAGTGATCATGGGCCTCTTGGCTGCATCTCTGATCAGTCTTCTCCTTGTATGAGCTGAAAGTTTAGAGGGACGGCCAGGTCTTGGTAGATTTGCAGTGGTCTGATACTCCTTCCATTTCAATATTATCGCTTGCACAGTGCTCCTTGGGATGTTTAAAGCTTGGGAAATCTTTTTGTATCCAAATCCGGCTTTAAACTTCTTCACAACAGTATCTCGGACCTGCTGGTGTGTTCCTTGTTCTTCATGATGCTCTCTGCGCTTTTAACGGACCTCTGAGACTATCACAGTGCAGGTGCATTTATACGGAGACTTGATTACACACAGATGGATTGTATTTATCATCATTAGTCATTTAGGTCAACATTGGATCATTCAGAGATCCTCACTGAACTTCTGGAGAGTAAAGGGGCTGCACTGAAAGTAAAGGGGCTGAATAATTTTGCACGCCCAATTTTTCAGTTTTTGATTTGTTAAAAAAGTTTGAAATATCCAATAAATGTCATTCCACTTCATGATTGTGTCCCACTTGTTGTTGATTTTTCACATAAAAATACAGTTTTATATCTTTATGTTTGAAGCCTGAAATGTGGCAAAAGGTCGCAAAGTTCAAGGGGGCCGAATACTTTCACAAGGCACTGTAAGTATCGTTGGAGTCACACGGCTTTTACTTTGAAACCGCTAGAACACGTTTCCTATGGCAGCCCTTACTATGCCCACACCGTGTGTGTTCATTCATTCAATCTTGTGGAAGACATAGAAAAATGAATTCACGTAATCAAAATGATTATCCGTCTTTGTTGTTTAAGTTCGGATATTGATTGAACAAACCGTACACGGATCCTAACGCTTATGCCCTGTCACAATCTATGGAGCGATTTCAGTGCCAACATAAATTGTATTTTAATTCCATAATTTCGAATGTGTATTTGAATATAATTTTCATTAAATACTTTGATGTACTTTGATGTACAATAATGTGTGATGCACAAATGTAACCATTAAATTCATAAATTGAACTTTTCATGATTTTAAACTGAATTTAATGAACATACAAATTCAATATTTATAGGTTGAGTTTCAATATGGTAAATAATCATTGTCTGTTTATCAAGTTTATCAAAATGTATATATTCAACTTCTCAGATGCATTCAGATTCAGCTTCTCTAAATTCAGATTCCAAACCAGAGACAACATCCTGGTACATTACCAGCCAGGAAATATAGAGAACAGATAGAATCAAATGCTCTCGTGGTAAACGGAAGCTTCTGGTGGGTTCTGAAGCCAATGTGGCATGTTGAATTTCTCTCTTCCTATGGTCTGAATACTTATGTAAATAAGGTTTTTATATTTAATAAACTTGCAAAAAATCTTAAAACCTGTTTTCATTTTGTCATTATGGAGTATTGTGTGTAGATTTATGAGGAAACCATTTAATTTAATCAATTTTAGAATAAGGCTGTAATGTAACAAAATGCGGAAAAAGTCAAGGGGTCTGAATACTTTCCGAATGCACTGTATACAAAAACAATAGACAACCGAATCTGAATGCATCTGAGAAGTTGAATATATGAAAGATTGATCAACTTGAAATTATAGTTCGTAAACTTGATGCAGATACTGAATGCAATGTTTACCATATCGAAACTGAATGAATAAATATTGAATTTGAATGTTCAATAAATTGCAATATTCATTCAATAAAGTTTTCAAATCATGAAATACAAGTAAAATGTATGAATTCAATCATCAGTATGTGCATTACAAATAAAAATATGTTTTATTCAAATTCAATATCTAGATACAAATTCATCATTTTTTAAAATTCAAATACAATTTCTGCTGGCACTGAAATCGTTCCATATCAAATTCCCGAGTTAGGTCTGATAACCAACTGAGATGCTGGCTGGGCTGACTGAGGCCAGGCTGGATACAAACATCAGAGACATCATTATAGAACACAAGAGTCTATAGGTGTGTGGATGTTTATAGGGCAGTTTAGCACATAAGCAGCCACTTCAACTAAAGTGTTACCCAATAGCTTTGTTGAGATGTGTTATCATTGAATTCTCTCTCTCTCTTTGTCTTTCTCTCTCTGTGTGTGTGTGTGTGTGTGTGTGTGTGTGTGTGTGTGTTTGTTTTTCCAGTGGGCTTGCCAATAGCTGTGGAGCACCTAGTGCCATTGCCCAATGGTGGAATCTCCTGGAATCACCGTGGAATCAACTGGATCCACGGTGTGATTGCACCACACTGCTACTGCAACAGCAAATATTGCACCCAGCCACAAAGTCTTGCACATGTATGGGATTCTACAAGCATTTCGCTACACTCGCATTAACATCTGCTAACCATGTGTATGTGACAAATAAAATTTGATTTGATTTGATCCTACTGAGAAGCAGTGCACAGAGAGATGCAGCAGGGAGTTCAATGGTGGAGACCAGTGTCTCAACATCTGGAACCGTCAAGATTAAAGCAAGCACTTGAGAGCAGACAAAATCAGTGTCCGCTAACCATCTGAGGCCCCACTAGGCAGCAACTTTTGCCAGTCAGTAGCAACAAAGAACGGAAGGTTTTGAACACTTCTGCAATTTAGTTTAACTTAATTTTATTAAAATAACCTGGAATAAACATTCTCACCACGTTTACAATAAAATGTTTAACCTCCTGAAAGAGACATGGCAGACAAAAAAAGCTAATTAGATGTCAAATATTTTTCTACATATTAAAGAGAACTGCCTAATATCCAGCTGGTGATGGTTAACCCAAAGAGAAGGCTGATTCAAATGTGTAGGTAACTACTGATAAGAACTCTCAGCAAAGCCATGAACCAATCACATGGACCGGAGAAATAGTCATCGCTTCAGTTCAAATGTGCACAAAAAAAAAAGAAAACTGTCTTCCTCATTCACTCATGCGTGACAGACTGACAGACTATAATTTTCCAGAATAACAAAACAAAACAAAAAAAAGAATAAAAGCATGACGATGAAGACACTGAATCATTTCGTATCTCTGATTTAAGACAATGTACAATCAAATAATCCTAAAAAAAACTAAACAACGGATTGCGTCACACTGTTTTTTGTTTTATAAGAATCATCCTAGGTGAGGTTTGTGCAGGGTCTTTGTCTAGGCTTCATCTCCTCTTCGGGGAGGTCAGCTTAGAGAAACTATCCTTCATAATAAACCAAGGCAGTCAGTCCCTGTCAGTCAAGACAGAAAGGTGTGCTTCACAGCACAGAGATAAGAGAGCTTTTTTTACTGCTCTCTCGCATGCGGTTCCTTCGAAGTCTCTACTTCACTAACCTAACATAGCAGGAGTAAAAGAAACACCTGAGCAACATTTCTTTCTTTCTGGTCCTGACGCAAATTATTATATATTTTTTTTAAACTGTCGGGGGGAGGTTGTCTTCTGCACTGTTGAACCAATCCACTAAACGTGGAGGACGAGTTAAGTTGGAGTGTCGCCTTGTTAACGTCCAAAAGCGTTACGTTACATTTATCATCAATGGCACACAGGGATTTTTCACCTTTTCAACTCTGGGATTCAAATCGGGCAAACCTTTGGTTACTGGCGCAACGCTCTAACCATTTTGACCACCTGCCCAGCAAAACAAAGTGGAAGCAGAAGTCGTGTCACAGGCGCTCTTTCCATTTCCCCTGAAAACCGGATGCATTCCCGACCCACAGAGGGTGCTGCCTCACTGTCCCCAGGTAGGTGTGCTTTCTTTCACATATTTCACTAACTGCATTGCCACTCTGTCCGTTGCACCCATATTAGCCATGGGGAAAAGTAGGCCTCTGACTAAACCTAGAAATGGGCATTAATTTCCTTCACTGCCAATCATCTTCTCCAAACCAATGGGTAGTCTTTCTCTGCTCTCTACACCGAAACCGTCACTGGCACAACTCAGTCAGTGACTGAAATCCCATATTGATCCCATTCACTGTCACCTTTCCTCCCAGTCAGTCCTCTTCCTCTTTGCCGGTGATATTCTGTCTGTGTGTGAGCGTGTGTGTGTGTGAGTGAGCGTGTGTGTGTGTGTCTGGGTGCGTGTGTCTGCGTGTGTGCGCTCTCATGCACACGTGTGTATGTTTTGGAACAGGAGCATGTAGGAGGGGCATGTTGGGTGCTGTAATTCTAGAACACAGGCAGCCTGCTATAGGTTGATGTGAAGACGTTGATGTCCTCGGTGTGGGAGGCTCTGTGCAGGGAGGGTTCTGAGGCACTGCGGTTGATCTTAGGCAGGGAGTGCTGAAGCAGCTCAATGGACGACAGGATCTGGAAGAGAGGGAGAGAAAGCGAGGAAGATTCGAAGCACTCCAGGCAAAACGTGGAGGCATTTGGTACAGTGCCATCAACCCACTTCAGCCATTTTAGAAATGTCCTAAATAAAGATGGAGAGATCATGTAAAAAGAAAAGCCATTAGCAAGACTCAGGTGTACCTGGGGAAACAGAGGCCTCTCGTCTTTGATTTTCTTGATGCAGTCAGCCACCAGCCTCTTCATGGCTTTGGGGCAGCTCTTATAAAGCTTACTGAGGTCTGGAGACAGGTACCCCCGACCCACCATGAAGATGATCTGACAGGGGAGACAGAGATGAATGGTCACATTGTTATTGCTTTCTGTGGAAGTCACAGTGAGTCCCTAATATTGTAATACCTGCTGTGAGAAGAATGTGGTGACCAGATGATATTGAAACAGCTCCATACAAGTCTGTCTGCCAGTCTGAACCATTGGTTGTGACATTACTACACTGAGGACCGGTGAGTCGTCAGATAATGAAAGGTGAGTCCTCAGATAATGTGAGCCAAACCTGACACCTTGACAATAGAGAGAGAGAGCGAGCGATAGAAATAGCGATAGATAGCGAGAGCAAGAGAGATAGATAGCGAGAGCGAGCGAGATAGCTAGATAGCGAGTGAGAGAGAGAGAGCAAGAGAGATAGATAGCTAGCGAGAGAGATAGATAAAGAGCGAGAGAGCGCAATAGAGAGACCGAGAGATATAGATAGCGAGAGAGCGATAGAAAGAGCGAGAGAGAGAACCAGAGAAAGAGAGAAAGCGAGAGAGAGAGAACCAGAGAGATAAATAGATAGCGGGTGAAATACATAGATAAAGAGCGAGAGAGATAGAGAGAGCAAGAGAGATAAAGAGCGAGAGAGAGAGAGCGAGCGATAGAAATAGCGATAGAGATAGCTAGCAAGAGAGATAGCTAGATAGCGAGTGAGAGAGAGAGCAAGAGAGATAGATAGATAGATAGCGAGAGAGATAGATAAAGAGCGAGAGAGCGCAATAGAGAGATCGAGAGATATAGATCGCGAGAGAGCGATAGAGATAGCGAGAGAGAGAACCAGAGAAAGAGAGAAAGCGAGAGAGAGAGAACCAGAGAGATAAATAGATAGCGGGTGAAATACATAGATAAAGAGCGAGAGAGATAGAGAGAGCAATAGAGAGAGCGAGAGAGAGAGCGTTATTGAGAAATAGATCTAATCAAAAACACAGAACCAGACAACAAAAATATACGCCTTCAATATGGGGAAACACTGAAGCAATACAAACACACCCTAAGAACAAAAAAGGAACAGCACATTAGAAATCAGCTGGATGGAATTGAGGAATCCATTGAATCAAACCACTTCTGGAAGAATTAGAATAAATTAAACAAACCTCATCATGAGGAATTGGCTATCCAAAATGGGCATATGTGGAGAAATCACTTTGCAAACCATTACAGCAATATAACAAAGAGCCCAGAACAAAAAGATATACAAGAAAAATGACAAATCCTTGAATCAGCAGTCAAAGACTATCAGAATCCTGTGGATACCCCAATTACAGAAGAAGAATTTTTGGAAAAACGATGCACTCTCCAACCCAAAAAGGCCTGTGGTGCTGATGGTATTTTAAATTAAATTATCAAATATACAGACCACAAATTCAAATTGGCTATACTCAAACTCTTCAACAGGTATTTCCCCGATATTTGGAACCAGGGATTGATCACACCAATCTATAAAAATGGAGGAATTACAGAGGAATTTGCATTAACAGCAACTTGGGAAAATTCTCTGCAGTATTATAAATAGCAGACTACATCATTTTCTTGACAAACACAACGTCCTGAGCAGAAGCCAGATTGGATTTCTAAAAAATGATCATACAACAGACCACATTTACACCCTTCTCACTCTAATTGATAAACAAGTAAACCAAAACAAAGGCTAAATCTACTCGTGTTTTGTAGATTTCAAGAAAGCATTTGATTCAATTTGGCACGATGGTCTTTTTTGTAAACTAATAGAAAGTGGTGTTGGAGGGAAAACATATGATACTATTAAATCAATGTACACTAAAAACAAACGTGAGGTTAAAATTGGCAACAAGCAAACTGACTTCTTCTCTCAGGGACGTGGAGTGAAACAGGGCTGCCCAATAAGTCCAACACTATTTAACATCTACATTAATGAATTGGCAGAAACATTAGAAAAATCGGCAGCACCTGGTATCACCCTACACAACAATGAAATCAAGTGTCTGCTGTACGCAGATGACCTGGTGCTGCTGTCTCCCACTAAAGAGGGGTTACAGCAGCCCCTAGATCATCTTCACAGGTTCTGTCAGACCTGGGCTCTGACCGTTAACCTAAAAAACCCAAATATAATGATATTCCAAAAAAGGTCCGGAAATAAGGATGACAAATATAAATTCTATTTGGACACAGTTCTATTAGAACACACCAAAAACTACACATATCTAGGACTAAATATCAGCAACACAGGTAGCTTTCACATGGCTGTGAATGAGCTGAGAGACAAAGCAAGAAGAGCATTCTATGCCATTAAAAGGAACATCAAAATCGAAAATTCCAATTAGAATCTGGCTCAAAATGTTTCAATCAGTTAAAGAACCAATTGCTCTATATGGAAGTGAAGTATAGGGTTCCAATCTCTAATAATGAATTTACCAAATGGAACAAACATCCAAATCTAAATACTGCATGCAGAGTTTTGCAAGACTGTATTGCAAGTGCAAAGAAAGACTCAAAACAACGCATGTAAAGCAGAATTGGGCCAATACCCCCTCCTCATTCGAATAGAAAAAAAGAGCATTCAAATTTTACAACCATCTAAAAACAGGTGACCCCAAAACATTCCATCACACAGCTCTACAATGTCAAGAGATGAAAAAAAGAGAAGAGTCCCCTCAGTCAGCTGGTTCTGGGGCTCAGTTCACCAACCCAAACCAACCCCATAGAGCCTCAGGACAGCACTCAGAAAATCTGGCCCAACCAAATCATCACAAAACAAAAATAAAAATATATCACCTATTGGAAAGACACCACAAAAAATCAAAGTAAACTTCAATGCTATTTGGCTCTAAACAGACAGTACATGGTGGCAGACTATCTGACTACTGTGACTGATAGAAAACTTTGGAAAACATTGACTAGGTACAGACTCAGTGAGCACAGTCTGGCTATAGAGACCAGTCGTCACAGACAAACCTGGTTGCCCAGAGAGGACAGGCTGTGCTCACTCTGCTCCAGGTGAGAGGTAGAGACAGAGCTGCATTTCCTATTACACTGTGACAAATACTCAGACCTAAGAGAATATTTATTTCCCAAAATTATAATTCAATACAAAGAATTTGAAACTATAAAAGATGAAGAAAAAATCAAATATTTATTGGGTGAAAAGCCAAAATGTGCAGTTTTGGCAGCCAAATGTGTGTCATCCTGCCACAACCTGAGAGACAGCCAGTGAAAAGTGATGTCGATAATATTTCCCATCTTGTTTTGTTTTGTCTTTCATATCATGTGTCTTCTCAGTCATGTTGACACTGGTCCACTACCATTGCTTTAATGTATTGTTGTTCTCATTAATATTGTTGTTGTAGTTGTTAATGGTAATCCAATGTCCACTACGACTATTATTACTGCTGTTGGTCCCACCATTTCTTTATATATAAAAATATATTTTATCTATATATATTTACATTTTATGTTTATTTTTCGATATGTATACTTTGACAATGTAAGTAATAATGAACTTGCCATGTCAATAAAATCAATTGAATTGAATTGAGAGCGAGATAGATAGCGAGAGA